>NW_024103452.1:1800000-2369974 GCF_003945595.2 Pipra filicauda
TTTGGCAGTCAGACTAATTTCTTTGCAGACAGGGAGAATTTGGTCAACTAATGCCTTGACTGGCATGTCTGAGGAAGATCAGCCTGAAAGCAGCCATATCAGTCAAAGTTACATTAAAATCTCAGTCAACTGCAAGAGAAACTTACCAGTTCCCACTGGAAGTAAAGCTATTTTGAAGGACTTATGTCCCGTGGGAAAGGTTCCAAACAGTTCTGCAGTGAGCTTCAACTCCACTAGCTGTTACAGTGGAGAGGGAAAGTGCCTGAAATTCTTCATATAAACATTAAAACCCACATACTTTCACTTATCTGCCCAAACAGTCACATAATCACAGTGATTACATATGCCCAGAGCTGAGCCACTCATTTTCATACTGAAGATTTATGACTTCAAGCCTGACCCCACCTCCCAGAAGACCTCTTAAAAATAGATACTTGAATCATTCAGTTAGTGTGAGTGGGAATTCATGATCCAAGTATTTTGATCAGTATTTTCCAAACTGAGTGATCCATTTTGCTTTTAGACAAACATAGTGATTTGAGGATGCACTTCCTTTTGTAGATTGTAGAATATATTTTCTTTATATACATAAGAAACCCAAACAAACAAAACCAAAACCAAATCTCAAACCTATTTTGGAGCAGAAAGATGAATGCTAGGCGACTGAATGAAGACAGGGCTTTTCTTCAAACAATTTTTAATGTGGAATCCCAATATTTATAGAAACTTTTTGTCGCTACCATAATAGAAATAACAGCAGAAATAATGCCTTCTGTATCTGATAGTTTATGTCTTGACTGAGAAGTATGCTATGGTATAGAATTAACAAACACAGCAGACAAGTTTGTTCATGCTATTTTTTAAAAATTTTATAATAGTGTATTATCCTGAAATCAATCAGGGGAAAGGAAGGACTTCATCCTTTGGTGATCCTTTCAATTTAAAATTAACCCCGTTTTGGATCAGTAAAATACCTCTTTATGTTTAACTTTGTCATCTTCTGAGTACAAATTTTAGGTAGGTTTATAACAGAAAGAAGACTTTAAATTGAGTTTTGGGGGGCTTTTTTTTTTTTTTTTTTTTTTTTTTGAACTAGGTTAAACAATCTTTGGAGTGCTTCTGCTAACCGAAGTCATCCAACTAATCTTTCAACAGGGTGAAATCTGTTAAATTTATGCTATAAACATCTTTTAGATATCCTGTGGAAACTTCCAGTTGAAAAAATAAATGGTGAGTCCCTGTTGTAAACTTTCAACAATGCCAATTACAGCAATATTCTGCCTTTTACCATAGGTCTGAAGAGTGAATTTTCTAGTAAGTTTACAATGCAATAGTTGAGAGTTCTTGCTTTTGCTGAGGGACCTCTAAGCACAAAAAATGCAGTGTGTGGATCATGTGCTTGAAAGGTACTTTAAAGAAACTGAGGGAGAGATTTATTACTCCAGTAATTAAACAGAAAGAGTAAAGCAAGTATTAGATGCCATAGATTGCATGATGGACCATTGTTCCATGTCAAAACACTAACTTAGGAGTGGTAGAAGATTCATAGAATAAGTTCAAAGAGTTCCAGTTTTGAACCTGAAACTTGCAGAGCTGTGAGTTTTGAAGATGTAATGCCTTCATTTAAAAACAAAACACAGCAACAAGTCTAAATAGTCTGACCTATTGCAAAACAAGCTTGTACCTAAAGGTCAGACTGAGATCTGGATGTGCAGGAGGAATGATTACTGATAGCCATCTTCTGAGACCAAGCAGTCCAGCATAACCCTCTGAACACCCAGTACTCACCAGCATTGCAGTCAGTATGAACATATGCAGTGATGGCTGATTAAGAGCTTGTTGTCCCTGACTTTGGCTGTCCATGAGAGAGGGGCCAATCTCTAGTGAAGCCTCAGCGTTAACTAAACAGTTAGCCCTATACAATTCTGAAAATGTGCATCTGAGGCTTTAAAAACTCTATTTACTGTTTGATAAAATGACTATTACAAATCTTAAACCAAAGTTCTACAAGATACAGCCTAGTCTTGGGCTTCTCCAGTCTCCTCTCCTGCTAGCTTCCTCCAAGTGCTTGACACTGGTCTCCCTTGGTTCATAAAGGTTCAATCTACTAATTTCACCTTATACCTAAATCATGGACTTAGAACTGAACATCTAATAGCCTCATGCCAAAAAGAGCTGAAGCAGATGGTGCTGCACCTGTGTGAAAATGTTAGCGATTGTAACACTATCTGCCCAATTACTTCCTCTGAATGGGTCATGACCAGGTTATATCAATTGATCTCTCCAGCTTCTCTACTATAATTGCCAGGAAATTTCCCTTCCCAGGTTCAGTTTCACAAACATGTAATTTAATAGGGGCATGGTTGAATTGCTTGGCTCACATGGTTATATGAAAATAAAGGCTGATAGCTCAAGAATACAGGAGCATGCACAGTTTGGGGGGGATGAGGTGGAGGGTCATAATATTTATTGCTAGTCAATAGTGGAAAAGAGCCCTACGAAAACTGAACATGGTGTTAACTTTGGCTGCTCCTTTCTGTGGCAGTGACTATTCTGTGAAATCTTCCCAGTGCCTGCATAGTCTCCACTCTTGTATAAACAGCACAGGTAGTGATGGTGTGTCCTAAAAGACTGACCTAAGCTTCAGGTGTGAATATCTTTAAGGCCAGCTTTTTTCTCAGTACTTCCAATTCACTAATAGGTGCTACTCTATTGCCTTCTCGTTCACAGATTCTTGACATGGTTTTTGGAGCAGGACTCTTAGAAGGCATTACTTACCTGCACTGGTTCCCTGTCCCTTCTGTTCCCTTGACCTCCTGTAACTCACTCCTTACAGTGAGTATGAGATTAAGTAAAAACATAAGAAGTATTCTTTTCATTGTCATAGTCAGCTGAGATATTTTGATACAGAGCAAAAATCCTCTAGGTATGCCTGTCTCGAACATACATACATTTCTTAGAATAACACAAGCTGGAATGAAGGAGTAATTCCCAGTGTTGATCAGTCCTGCAACACACACAATGCTATTCAGTTGCTCTTCACAGAGCACTTAAGGGTTTCTGTTTCAGTAGTCTGCCAGGTCAAATTCCTGCTGTAGGTTTGCTGGCACCTGTGCTGACTATATACCTCTTTTTCAGTGAGCAGAATTTTCTTTCAAATAGCTTTTAATTCCTTCTGGAGGTTTCTTTCTGATTTCTCATTTGTTATTTAAGATGATGCTTTTTAATGTTTTAATTTATGTTCTGATATGAAATTACAGCCACTTTTGCATAATTCTTTCCTTCTTCCCCAGGTCCAATAGATGTTGCCTCAAGATATCCAAAATTATTTGTCTTGAGCTGCCTGGGATGGTTGATATTACAAATATGATGTTATGCATAACTACTGTCAAATATTCCTCTTCTCCAAGATTTGCTGTTGTTTGGATTCCTTAAAAAGGCTATGGAAAAGAGAATTTTTCCTTCATGCAGCTTGAGACAGAAATTATGCAGCCTATAAATAACTTTTTAAAATCTATGAAAACTATGAATTAAACTTATGAAGCAAAATTACTGTTTGCTCCCTAGCCATGGGAATCTTTTTCCAGATGCTTTAAGGACATGCAGTACCTTTTTGACTGTATGTATTTATGACTCCTTTTAGCTATAGAAGAGAAAAGCAATAACTGACTTATGCTAGACAAAAGGTCATCAGTACAGAAAATGTGATTCTGGGATTTTAGGAGTGATGGGAATCATATGGGTGTACACTACTAAAATCTTGTTCCTTGTTACTCTAAGAAAGGCAATTTGCTAGGGAGCAGGAGGGAAATTCAAGCTGAAGATGTGCAAGATTTTTGCAAAGGTGTCTACAGGATATTGTTATTCATTTGCTTTTCTGCCATGAGGACTTTATGTTGCAACTAGAGTGGAGAAAGGGGGAAAGATGTACTGGTGTAGTTTCACCTTTTATTCTGAGACCTGGGGTTATTTTGGAAAACAGCAGTTCTAGGATAATAGCTTAAGTTAACAATATTCCTTACCTAGATGAACACTACCACAAATTTAGTTACCAAATATACAGGGTTTGAAATTTACTTTTGATGAGGTGCATATCCTAAAATCTCTGGTACATTTTTCCTAAGCCAAAAGACACTTAAAAAGAAGAAAAATAAACCAAACCAAACAAAAACAAACAAACCCAAAAACCCAAACACTCATGCCATTTCAAAACTTTTCAAGCCATTTCAAATCTTTTCAAAGATCCAGAATATACCTTGAAGTATATTGATGATTTCATCCTTTGGCTGTTCATATTGCGAATACTACCAGAACAAGCTATTAGTATGATCTGAAAGATGATGTGTATCGAACAGGCTTGGCAGTAGAACAGTCTTCTTCCTGTAAGTGTTCATCATTTTCCTGTGGCAGTGGTATCATGAGAAAAGGGCTGAAGGGGTAAGTAAGGAGAATATGAAGTCGTCCTGTTGCTGTTTTCTGTGGCATCTTGATCTACATGTAAAAGAGTGTTCCCTGTCAGTATCGAATAATATTTGTAAGCCCTTCAGGAGAACTACTGCTATTTTAAGCATGCTCTGATTTATTTTCGTAGAAAAACTTTGGATAGGTGTTTCATGCTGCTGACCTTTGTAAGTAAGCACTCCATGTTTTGCTGAAGCAGCAGTAAAAGCTGCTGCATTTCACCCGTAATTCTTTGTTGCTGCACATTTCATGGGGGCATTGATCCAATGTCAAAAGAAGGGGTCAATTTAGTTTTAAATCCTTGTGATAACAGTTCAGGATCTGAAGAAGGATAGGACATGCCAGGTGCAATGGCTCCAGAAACAAATTGCATATGGACAGGCACTCATCTCAAACACTTCAAAAGACATAGAGGTTTGCAAGGTAAGATGTGTGGGGCCTGGCTTCCAATGGGTGTTTTCCATAATATCAAGTTAAGGTGAAAAAGTAGTTAATTCTGAAGTAAGAGGGTCCACATACACAGTTAGATGGGAATGGTTAAACTAGATTGAGTGTAAACAAGTGGTTAAATGGGCCTCTAAAATTGATGTGTCAAAGGTCTGCATGTGGAAGACTTAATATGGTGTTGACAGAGATGTCTAAAGACCCATATGACTTACAAAAAGAGATTACATTAATTGCTGTCTTATGCAGCAATGACAAAGTCCTAACATTTTTCACCTTTTTTCTTTTCCCCTACAGTCACAATATTTAAAGAATACAGTGAAAATGAAGCAGTATTTGTTCATCATCCTACCTACCTTTGCTTGCAGAGTGGTGGCATGTTGCACACCCCTACTCCCCCTCTCCTACATGAAGCAGCACCTTCTATTCCTGCAGAAGTGACTTCTGCTGTCAACAGCAGTATGCTGTGTCGATATCTGGAGAGAAAAAGCTCTATGTGTCCATTAGGATATGTTTTCTTATGGGCAAATGAAGCAACTGATGAGAGGAAATGTCCTGTGGAAAAAGTTGCTGAGTGATGTAGGACAGTGAAAGGGAGCAAATGAGCAGTTGGTGATTTAGAGAGAGCACAAGAAAGATGTTACAGGTCAGTTCTGAGAGTAATAAACAAGGTATTTCAAGCTAATTAGCTGAAAAAATATTGGCATGTTTTAATTTCCTGAACAATTAGGACAAATAGAAATGTCTTTTGCTTTCTCTGGAAAACACTTGTTAAAGGACATCATGTTACAAAAAGAATTAAGGATCTGCAATAACAGAAATGGGAAGTGTAATAATCAGCTAATTAAACCTGGACAATAGATCCAGCCCTCATAAATAAGATCACGGTATGTTTTCTGATTGGCACTGAACAAGATTAAGTGCAAAACATGTTTTGAGAGAAGGCTAATTCACTTCCATATAGTGTCCACTTCTTTTCTTAGAAAAAAAGGATTTAATAAAACAAAGCACCGGGCATTGATCTTGTAAACTGGAAAGGAAAATTTCAACAGTGAAATTTTTAGAGAGTGCCAATAATCCTTGGGGGAGCAGTTGGTACAAATAGTCAGAACTTCATTATTCGGCTTCATTTTGTAGATGGCTTTACAGAACCCATAGGTTGCCCTTGGGTAGCCCAGATGCCTAGTCAAATTGTTTCTCAAATTATAAAAATGGATAAAATTGTTAGCTGTGCGTTGAGGCTATGTGGGAGGGAAGCATTGCTTCTGTTCGGGACTGAATGTCTCACCTCCCATTTTGTTCTCAAACCCCGAAGCATCCTCGTGGCAGCCTCCTTATTACTTGCCTGGAAGTTAATCTGAAGTGTAACTTTTAACCTCCTTGACTGTGATCAGCTTTCTGTCCTTGCAGGACTGTCAACTCTGTCACTGTAAATCAAGTGGAAAGAGGAGCAATGCACGTGGTTTTCTGTGCTGTATCAGAGCTACCAGCCCTGCTTGGAGGCCCCTGTACTGGGCTGTTTCACTCTTCCTAAATTAATCATTTTAGGTTAAGCTTTGCCAGAGTGAGTTCCTGGGATAGATCTTGTTTTTCACCTTTGAACAATAACAAAACTGGCGCATTACCAGGAAGGGCAGTGGCTGGGGTGGGAAGGAAGGAAAGAATCATATAGGAAATAATTGTGTAGGAGATCTTTAAGTACGAGGAAGTGAAAAATAAGAACCAGGACTATATAGGTTTGTGATGAATATATACGTTAAGCTATAAGTTATAGTTGCATAGAAAATTGATCTATTTTTTGTTTGCAGACTTTGTATCAGTGTTCTAATTTGCAATTCTTGTTTTTCCCAAATGTATTAATCCCTGCAGGTGAGTCTAAACTGAAAGAGTAAATGTGAGCAATTCAGAATGATAGGGAAAATTCAGGCTACATATTTCAGCCAGGATTCATACTCATCTCTGGTGTGTGTCAGACTCTGAGAGATACAATCCTCTGGAGATTTGAGCTTTGGTGGTGGAAAACCGGATGACTGTTCAGGAGTTGTGGAGTAGGCATGGGATGGAGAAAGGGAGACCTGTGATTCTTACACAGTACTCACAAGGGCTGAATTTTCTCTAGTTATGGAAACAAAAAAATGTTCTGACTTCCCAAACCATTAAATGCTTTTAACTGCCCAGCAAAGGGACAGCTTTCTCTGTCTATCCAGAGCGGGCACACTACTGCTGACAGACATCATTTGGGTGGAAGGGAAGGTCTATGGAAGTGAATGAGTGACATTACAATTTTCTTTATTTCTATGGCTCTATGTTTCCTCAGAAGCAGGATAAGGGCAGAGAAGGGGAAAGCCTTGTCAGTATGTGGATTGCCAGTGAAGCAAAGGGCTGATTGTCTTAAGTGCACTTCTGAAAACAGAAAGTAAGATTAGTGGCAACCTTTTGGTTTTTCTTTGGGAGACAGTTATGCAGGCAAATTGCACTTCTTAAATTGCTTATTAGCACTTTCTCTGATCTGATTGATACTTTCTCTATTCTTAATTAGAAGCTGTTGGAGTGTCTGAGGATGATTTTCGGTACTTGCAAGATGAATGTGACTAGTAACTTGTAAACCTTTAATTAGTATTTTAAAATGTTGTGGTCCAAACAGCTGGGCTTCCAAGAGCTGTGAGAGGTTGTCATGTAACAGTAGTTAGAAATAGAGCACTATATAAATAGTAATACAGGCAAAAATATGCTATAAGAAACAGTGCCAGAAATTGAAGTTATTGTGCAGGACATCCAGCTGTATTTGAACCTTGTTGGTTTCCTGGTTGTATGGTGTTACACCCTTGCACAGCAGATCCTATTCTAGAGGCTCTCTTTGTAGCTGTTTTCTGATATGAATATGTGTTTTGTACTCACCTATGCATAAATTCTGGCTGCTTTTGAGAAATAAGGATGCACTGCCTACCTTAGCCTGACTCAGCAGCCCTGTGAAAGACATGGCCTCGATACAGACTTGATACAGCTCAGCTGTAGTCTTGGCAGTCTTTCCAGCACTTCAGTTTTGGGCTTTTGGGGTTTTTTTCCAGATTTCCTCCTTTTTTTTTTTTTTCTTCTCCTTAGTTGTTTGTTGCAATTCAGCTAATCGTCAGTTGCTCTAGATCTTGGCACAAAGGCCTTTATCCTGCTGTGGAAGTGGTGTGTTGTGAGGTGCCCTGTGATACTCTAATAGGGAGAAGAGATCTTTGACAATATCAAAGAATTTTTACAAAGCAACACCACAAAGATCTGTGTTGTTTGTACTGCTATTGGCAGGAATATGTGGAACAAAGAAGCAGATGAGCTCTTGGGTGCATCAGATCTGAAAGAGGAGCAGCAAACCTCAAAGTGGAAAGCAGAGTGAGGTAGTAAGCTTGATCTGATTCATGAAAGTACAGTTTACTTACCTTTTGAATTCTGGAGGATGCTTGATCTTTCCTTCCTTGATTCTCAGGATATCATGAGTTAAGCTTCACATGTGGAATCTTGTGCTGCATCACATGCTTCGTACACACATGCAGAATTTTGTCTGTCATGTTAGCAAGGGTGCTTTGTTTAGCCTTCCATTGCTTGTACCCCTTTCTTGCAGACTAAGAGACTTGGCCAGTCAGCCAACATCAATAATTAATTGTGAATAACAGATACTCACTGCAGTTATTTCATGATCTGTTTGCACAGACTAGTCACTGAACAATGGCAAATAGAAGAAGTACATATCTTGAACTGTTTATGTTCAGTTTATGAGCATCAATGAAGTGACTATTTATTTATGAAAGTAGTACAATGTACAAATGAAAAACTTAAGACAGCAGTTAAAAGGATGGGTTTAATCAAGCTGGTGGCTAACACTACATACAAACAGGTAGCTATTTGTAATGTGCTGTGGATATATCTGTTTACCACCTCCTTATTGTGGCATTTGTTTTATTTTCAGTGTGTTGTGTGTGCATACGCATATTTAATTTTTTTGCCTCTTAAAGGTTAAAGATTATTAGAACTATTTTCCACTGTCACTTACATGGAGATTTGAAGATGGACTAACGCTAACCCTAAACTGTTCTGTGTTGTCTTCAGAAAATAGCCAGAAGTGACAACACTTGCCAATTCTTTCCTTTTCCTTGAAAGCACAGTTGTCTGAGGGAGTGCTGCTTTGCAAAGACTTTTGCAACCTTTGTTTTTGACTCTTCTGGAATGTGACACATTGTTATCGCACTTGCCCAAGAAGGCTTTGGTTACAGGTTTATCATATACTCCAGGCTCATGAATTATTTCCCTGGGGACCACACTGCATTCTTGATTTGCATGGCGTCTAGTGGCCAGCCAGCACCATTCAATTCCTGTCCTCTTGGCATCCTGTCTTAGAAAATGACCTTCTATTCTCCCTCAGTATCTCAAAGTTCCTATTAAAAAAGTGCCTGCTGTTCAGGAAGACACACAGGGATGTCTGGCAAGAGAAAACAGCATTTGAGTCTAGGAAGTTTCAGTGATGCATACACACACACAGCCAGTCATTTCAGGAAAAGCTGAGCTGTTTATGTTCCTGTCTTTGAAATGATAAAGAATGCAGAAAAATTCCAAATATGTACAGTATAAAACAGGTGCAGAGGAGCCCAGCGACAAACAAGGGCAACACAGAAAACCCCAACTTCCAAAACACTTTGCACTTTGCAAAGTGCAAATTCATAATTTATTTCCAACATACAGTTAGGCAGATGCCAGGTTCTCTTTGTTTCTACCTTTTATTGTATTTTTTAAGGAATTCAGTTTTGAGAGATAAAAAATAAATAATCCCTTTTTAAGACTTCATTGCTAAACAATCTTGCAGCTCTCAAATTGTTATCATCATCATGGCTGGGCTTCATGAACGAAGATTTGGGAAGGACTCTATCCACATTTGCTGCAAGCACGCTGGTGGCTAGAGGCCAATGCAAGATAGACAAGTCTGGTTGCAAAAGGCACAGTAGAAAGACTCCTTAGGTGGTATCGACAAGACACGATACTTTCTGCGTTGTCTTTTCTCCTCGAGAGTGATCCTGCGTGTGTTCTCAAAGGCATCAGCTGCGTTATAGATGGCGTGTCTCCAGACCTCCCGATTGGAGGCCAGAGTAGACCAATGATGTTGATCAGTATGGCCAAGGCTCAGATGTTGTTTCAGGGAGTCCTTGTATCTTCTCTTCGGGGCTCCTCTCTTGCGGCCACCGGTGGCAAGTTCACCACAGAGCACAATCTTAGGGAGGCAGTGGTCCTTCATCCTGGAGACGTGCCCTGCCCAGCGCAGCTGTGTTCTCAGCAACATGGCCTCAATGGTAGTGACTGCTGCTTGTTCTAGAACAGACGTGTTAGTCACATAATCTGACCAGTGGATATTTGGGATTGTTTGGAGGCAGCGCTGATGGAAGTGTTCTAACAGTCGCAGGTGGTGGCAGTAAATGACCCATGATTTGGACCCATATAAAAGAGTAGACAGTACGATGGCTCTGTAAACACTGATCTTTGTTATACTGTAGGCATTAAAACATTTGTAGGCTTGGCAGTATCCCCCTAGAACAACATTTTTAATCTAATATGCACTTAATCAATTATCTTAGTTGTGGACACAAGTAAAACTGTTACATTTTTGGAAACAGGTGCCCACTATTTCCTCGACACTAAGGAATGACACTCTAAACCCCACATTTTGCCGATAGGAAAAACTCTTCTTTCCTTAATGATCTCAGAAAAAATGTCAACTGTAATATTTTTTCTAATCAATGAGAATTTTCATAATAACCCAGAAGAATATTTCTTTCATCTTACATTCATTAAACTGTCACTCCAAACTTTAACAATGCATTCACTATTGAGAAAATGGAGTGATAAGTTCCTGATTTATTTTGTAGCAGTTCCTTGTAAATCGTACTGTTTCTACTTTAGCAAGATGGGTAAATGCATATTCAGGTGCATGCATGCAGTTTTCAATGAGTTAAAGGTGGGGTACGCACTTAAGTTCCTTGCTGATATGCATCTATCTTGTGCAGTCCACCCAGTCTGATATTTTTAAGAAACACAACCTAGCTACATTTTAGAAGAGCTAAGCCAGTCTGTAGGGAGGAAAGGAGCAATTTATTCCACCAATTGCAGTCCTAGTTGGGCTCTAGATCTGGAGTTAGAGGCTCTGCTAGGTAGTTAGTGACCCTGAAAGAGCATGATTGGGTAGATCTCTGACCACAGCCCTTTCACCCACCTGGAGGACAAAGGGTGTCCTAAGGCACAGAAACATGGTGCCTCTGGCATGGCTGTTTCTCCTCTGAGGGTGCCAAAGGTGTGCAGCTCCAGTGCTGGAGCTGGGGATGCCCTGCCTGCCTTCAGCTGTAAATGTGCATCTCCTTCCACGTGTGGTTCAGCCTTATCAAGGGGTGTTGTACTGGAACTAACAGTGTATGGTACTTAAAAAAAAAAAAAGTTAAAACCAATTAATTTTTAAAGTGTTTTCTACAATGTTTAAACACACAGCTAAGGAAGAGTGCCCTGAAAAACCTTGGCTCACTACCCAAGCATTTTTCACCAATGTTTTGGTTTCAAAAATAGCTCTTGTTGTTAAGGCTAATCTCAAGACAATAATAAAGTAATGATGATGATGATAATTAAAAAAAAAAACAAAACCACCTCCCTGAGAGATTAGGTAGAAGTTCATACCCTGATTTCTTTTAAATGTAGCCTTTCCCCATCATAGCCTTTAAGGCAATTTGAATGCTGTTGATGACCAAACAAAGGTCACGTCACTGGAGCGCCAAGAAGGGCCTTTTTACTTTATTAACACCAGAAAAAAAAATCAAAAAAATGTAAATTTTTCTCTTCAAATATTTGTCTTCAGCACTGAGAAAGCTGATACCAAGAGCCAGAGACTTATGTCCCCATGTACATGCTCTTCCAGTACTCTCAATCTGTAAAGTACTGATGAATTAAACTATTCATCTGAATTTTAAAAATATTTGAAATCTGGGAGATTCATAGCTAACTGGGATAGATAACCTAGTTGAAATGGATTACATTGGGAGACTGATGATGACAATAAAGAAAAAAAGAAAAGCAAGAAATTGCCCAGCTGGACTAATACTGGCTCAGAGTACAATAAGTTTTCATTCCTGACTAGTTAGATGATGTTTCTTTGCTGGAGCAATTACACATTCTGTCTCCCCAGGGGCCCATGTCCTCATGGAAGTGTTAACACACATTCCTCTCTAGAAGTTCTTGGGCATATCCAGCTGAGGTCATGGTAATTAAAGATAGAAAAGACCCTTTGGGTCACCACATCTTTCTCACTGCCAGTGCAATTTTGTTTCTTTAGGAGGTGTATTTACAATTGATTTGACAAAGCTTTAGAAAAATGACTCAAGATGAGGCAAATGTTCTTCTCTGTGGAGACTGTTGCACATCCAATAGACCAGAAGCATGGTTGTTTGGGTTTTTTTAATATTTTCTTGTATTTCCTTGCTGCAATTGTTTTTTCATCTGATAGGCACCTGGGAATCCCCAGAAACAATCCAGTTTGGAGCTTGTCCGTCATTAGCAGCTTCCTAGTTCATCACACTGCATTAGCTCACTCCTTGAGTAATTTGGTTCAGAGCTCAGCACATGATGCAGACTTCCTTAGCTTTTTATTACTCTGTTGTTGGGCCACTGTGTTTCCTGAGAACTCTTAGGCTGACCTGGGCTTAAAGTCAAGTTTGGTACATGAACAACAGCGTCAAATGAAGTCAGACCTGAAAGTAAAAATTTTGGTTTGTGGGAGGTTTGTGGAACGAGAACAATGTTTTCCTCTGAGTTCTTCTGCTACTTCTTGTTCACAATACTGTCTCAGTTATACTGCAATTACTTGTTAACACTACCTCTCCCCAACACTTTTGACTAGATCAAAAAGCTTGATTATGAGCCAATTTAGTCTGGGCTTACATCACTGTAAGCAAAGCCATAGCTATGTTGAAGGCAATAGTGTTTTTTACCCGTTTCCCCCTGAATTAACTGGCACAAATCAGATGTCCACATTACCATTGTTCCCACATATCTTTGCTTGTATGTGCTGATGTATTTATTTACCAAGACAGGTTTTTCTTTCCCTGCCTTGTTATCTGCGTGATGGAAAAGCTTCATGTTCCATCAACTTAAAATACATACCCTTGTATTTAAAGAAGAAAAAGAAATTCCTATGTAATTGTTTTCAATAACTTGATGAGAAGGAGGCTGCTTTCTAATTCTAAGTGGTGGTTAATATATAAACAAAAATAATTGGGTGTTTTTTTTAAAAACCCACATGTTCACAGCTGCCTCTGCTTTATCAGGAGGCTGGACTGGATATCTCCTTAAGTTGCTTCCAACCTGGGTTAGCCTATGATCCTTTGAACCTGTGGCGACAGTGGATAATCTAGATACATCGCCTGAGGAAATTTCAGTAAATACTTATTTGGTAGAAATTCATTGTCTGCCTCTCTCTTGTACAGCTGCATTTTTGCAAAGAGTTCTAACTCCTGTCCTTGCACCACTGGGTTTTTTTAAGTACTTCTTAAAATTTCTAAAAAAAATTTCTCTTTTAGATTCATTTAACTTTTTTGCACAAAAAGAAAGAATATAATTGAAAATCTGACCCAAAGGCTGTGAAGTAGCATAGGGCTTTTAGATGCCTCTTCGATCTCATGTTGGTCTCAACAAGTACTCATAGAAATTGGGAATGCAGAGACAGATTTAGCAAAAGTGTTTGTTTTGTAGGAACTTCCGAATCTCTCTGTCTTGTACTCCTTTCTTACTCTGGGTCTGACATGAAAGATGCCATTAGAGATTGAGAAATGGCAGAGACAGAATTAGAGATGCTATTCCTGGGTGAGGGAGGGGGAACAAACCCAAGTAAAGACCTTTCCAAAATGCCAACCAAAGCTTTACATTAATGTTCCTTTCTTCTGCTTTCTAAGTGTGTAACAGCAAATCAGTTGAACAGAAGATGAACAGGACCTAGGGTCATTGCCAGAAGGGGCGAAAGGTCTGTTGGTGGTAGAGTGCCCTTGCACTAACTAGCTGGTACAGCAATAGCATCCTGCCTCCCATGTCACCTGTTCTCTGTGCTCCACAGCCTTCCAATGTCTGGATGCCTCACATGAGGACAGGCTAAACCAGAGTCTGGATTCGTGAAACAAATTGTTGTTGTGCAATGGCATGTTCTTGCTACTGTTCCTTGAGAAACAAAAGTCTGAAATGGCAGTATCTGCTGTTCTGGCCTTTCTCAGGAGCTCTGTGCTGTGCGAGTCTAATGTTAAGTAATTTTTTGCACTTCCCATATTTAATTGCAAGCATAATCAGAGCACGGGAATGAAATAGCTAGCAAAAAGGCCTCCAGGATAAAACTGATCTATGCCACTCAGTTTTTATTGTGATATGAATTTGATGTGGGGACAGATGAATTGTATTAGAAATCATACTTGGTGAGTAGCTCTTGTTTCTTTCCATTAGTGACACTAGTTTTAACAAAATGTGAACTGTTCTGTATTCCTAAAGACCCACAAAAAGTTGCTTGGGAAAGGCAAACTAGGTGTTTCTCTTACTCAAAGTCAAATGAAATATCATTGATATTTACTACTGTAACTTGGTTCTGAAGTTAATTTTTGCCTCCGTTAGTTTCCCAGACTTTATTATAGCTACAGCCTTTATTGATGTGAAAGTCAGGGAGAGAACTAAAAAAGTAATAAATAAATAATAAATAAATAATAAATTAATAAAGGGAGTATTTAAACTTGGTTTTATTAAGAATGAACAATATTTTTTCTTTTAATTTCTGAACTGTTAAATTCCAGGTACAAGCCACCATATGGTTTGATACCTACTGCTCTAAAATGTTATCACTTATTTGCATTTAGGCAGGAAATGTCTTCATTGTTATGGGTAGTCACAAGAGAACGTACATTAAATCAAAGCTAATCAATACTGTGCTTAAAAATGGGAAAGCAAAACAGATATTTGAAAGAGGGATACTAATTACCATTCTGGTTCCAAAGTAACTTAGTTCTTGCACAAATTTTTTGAGGAATCCTGACCAGATTGTCACCCTTATTTTTTTGAGAAAGAACAAAAATTGTCCGTTTGCTCTATCAGATCTGACCTCTGATTGAAAAATTGCCTGCATCTTTTTCCTTAATATTCTTTTTTGGGGATTCCAAGAATAGTTATCTCCAAGGACTTGGCTTCATTTGCTCTGAGATCTAGAAAAGTCTGTTTTCACCACAATATTTGAAACACCTTTAATTCTTGAGAAAAAGATAAATCTTACCATTTAATTAAACTGAACATGATTTTTCTGTGGTTGCATTTGTGAGAAAGAAGGTAACCACTCCACTACAGGCACAAAGTATTTGACTAACAAATACTGTGGCCTGTGGGCCAACAAATAAATGGTGTTTTAAACAGGTTTTGATGGAGGGATCACTGCCATATTTGAGGATAGCTGGCAACCTTTTCTCTCAAGCTAAAGAGAACTCAAGGAGAGTTATTTAAGGCTCCTCTATACAGAGAAGCTGTTGAGGAATAAACTAGTGGGGGAAGTTAAAGAACAAAAGTTGGTATCTTGAAAGAGGCTGTTGCTTCTAGGAAGACACCAGGTCTCTGCGTAGCACCTTTGGGTCGCCTGGTTTGATTCCCTTTCAGAGATGCTCAAGGACTTTAGCAACTGTCCTCTGTCACCTGAGTTCCTCATCATGTGTGCAGTCTTAGGCTGCCACTAAACTCAGGTCAAATGTGGGCTTACTCATCCTTGACAGTGCAAGCATAAGAGCTGAGAACAGGCTGTGTACCAGACTGTTTTTATGGAGTACAATAGCCATGTTGCAAGCCCCTAATTTTCTTACTGTGAATTGGGGTTGCATCTTGGTTTAGGCTCTACTGCTCTTTTGTCACTTCATTGACACAAAATCTGATTTTTCATAAACAGAGCACAAAAGGCAGAAAAAGAGGTTCTAGGCTTCATTTTGCTTCTGAGAAAAGCTTAGGGCTTGATGGGTCGCTGGGCAGAATACAAACAGAAACAACTCCAGTTGAAGTACTCTTAGTGTCACAGTTTTTCAACATGGCATTTAAAGGCAATGAAGAGCAGAGTGCAGTGGCAAAGCAGGCTTATCAGTAACCTGAATCTCTAAGAGTCGTAATTAAACTAAACCAAGCAAGGCTTAAACAGGGAATACTATCCATATAATAATTCCCATGTATTAATTTGATTAATAAGCCATTTTCAGCTAACCTATTGCAAATTTTGAATATCAACATTCATCACTGTGATCCAAGCACAACTACTTCATGCTAATTCCTAAAACAAAAAAAAATGACAGGCTGAATATAAAAGTAAAATGGTCTCACTCAATCATACAGTCCAAGATGGGTGAAATGTAAATAAGAAAACAGCCACATAGAGAGATGTATCAGATAATAATTACTTCTTGTAAGTTATCAGACATAAACTTTTTGATCAGTAGAAGATGAAAGCTCTGTTGAATTGCAGGGACCAAAATTTTGATGTAGTTTACACTACTACTGCCAGTGATACTAAGAACAGAATTTGTTCCACAATTTCAATCTTTTGTGTGCACTTTTGTTTCAAAATACCTGATTGTGTGCATGTGTGATGTTTGTTTCTTCAGATTCTGGATGAGAGTGAAAGGGGAACAATGTCCAAATCCCTTTTTATCTCTCATTATTGTTTTGGCAGAGGAAGAACCCTCAATCAATTACAGCAGTTGGATCCACTGGCTGCAAGCAGCCTGGCTTGAGGTTTAACTCAATGTGCTTTGTCTGTTCAAGTGGTATATCTTTGCTGCAACATCATTTACTGCCATGTCTTTGCCAAGGCACACCTATGTCACTCCTGTCAAAATGTCAGTTTAGATTGGTGCAGCGATAGGACTTAATTCAGCTGTCTACATGATGCAGGGTCACTGCTCACATCAAAGCAACACCACTGCTCCAAGATGGTGTGGCGGCAACAGGGCTTGGGAGAAGGGAAGGCAGAGAAGAAGGTTAGTGTGTGTGAATAAAACGAATAAAGGGCTGTAATTGCAACAAATGTGCTTAGCTTGATTACTTGATTGCCTCAGTTTTCGGCTCAGTATGATCATGTGAACTTTGTGGCCAAAGCTTTACTGAGACAATAAATAGAGCTCTGTGACCTTTATAATTAGAACCGTAATAAGAGCACATGACTGTATGGGAATGCATAGCTGAGTGGATGTCCAAAGTGAAAGCCCGGTGGAAACATTTTTTGCATGCATTGATCCAAAGCTCAGTAAAAACAAAGGGAATGAAATGAGGCTCTTGTGCCAGGAGCCAGAAGACCCAGATCCTCTTTTGATAAGTCTGGAGTGTTCTGTCTAGACCTTTTAGTTTCAGGTGTTTTAAAAGTAGTTTTTGGTTTATGTGCTCTTCTATTTAAGGGCAGTCCAATTTGACTTATAGAAACACTTTCATTTATGGGCAGACATATAGGTTGAGTGATAAGAGTTGAAGTAGGAACAGTGAGTGGCCTGTCTTGGACATCAGCAGCCTTGTCATGGAAGAAATTGTGAAGTTTCACTTGTAGAAAGGTTGGGGAAATAGAATGTAGAACAGCAAAGTGGGACAGTTGGAAGCAGATTGTAATACTTAACTGGTGATTATTCTGTGTTATATGAAACTTTGAGGTCTAGTAAGGGAAAGGGAATTTAGCAGCGCATAGGCTGGTATAAAAATGAGGGGAAAAACAGATGGAGAGGTTTGAGAACAAGACAAAGTTTTTAAGAGTATGGTGCTCAGAAAAAGATAAAAATAACAGTCATCCTTGGGGTGCCTATACGTAACAAATTGCAAAGCAAAGACCACTGAGACGTATTCTTGAGGTACAGAACTGGAGCATTGTCTGAGACTTCAAAGGTTTAGTGGCAGTGAACTGTTACAAAAATCATCCTATTGATTGAAAATATTAAAAAAATATAATCCCCCCTCCTGTAAAGGGAGAAACCAAGACCAGTGCTTGCACAGGGGAATGCTGTGCCAAATCAATATACAATATGTGCAGAAATAAAAGCTATTTGCAAGGACGGCGAGACATTAGGGCAGACTGATAACTGCACTGTAGAAAAGTACAATGCATTTCAGACTTGAAAATCTGCAGTAATAACACACTTTTCCTAAAACTTGGGTCCTAAATGGCCAACAAATTTCTTTCACAAGTAAATGCAAGGTGGGTGAAGAACTACATCCTTTGTGTTGTTTTCTCTCCCTTTAGCAGTGACTGCTTGTGGGGCACAACCAAGGTGCACAGACCTGCTCCCCATCAGACAATGGGCAAGCTGTTTTTCTGTAGAGCCACGTGCCCATCCAGGAGCCCAGTGCTTGCAGGATGCTCCTGTTGCTTGGGCAGGATTGGAGAAAGCTGCTCTCCTTCCACCTTCCCCACACCACTCCCTTCTTTCCTTGAACAGGAATACCCTAATCAGAGAAGTATGCATGGACTGTTTAGCAAGGGGTCATATCCATTTGGATGAAATTCCAGGGCTGCAGGGATAACAATGGCAGGAAGAGAGGTCCTTAAGCTGGCCCACGCTGCCTGCTTATAGCAGCACCTTTTTGACAGATGTGGCCTGCTGCTTGCTGCCTCCTGCTGCCTGCCCTTGGAAAGTCCTGGCTGCTCCTGACACCGAGGAGAACTGAAAGCTCATCGCAGCTGGCGTCAAACAAAGGAACCCCTCCGTTAATCATGAAATCATTCTGTGACCATACTGCTTGCCCAAACCTAAATCTCCTCTTCGACAATTTGGGCATTTCAGGTGTTTCATGGGATGATATGTTAGCAAGCAGGAAATTCCCCCGTGCCCCTTGTTCCTTTCCCATAGGAAAGCCCTCCCATACAAACCCCAGCGTAAGTGTGGTTTGCATTACAAGCCCAGGTTTCAGGTATTTTCAGTCTGTATGAGGGAAATCATGCTTTACTGATTGCTCCTCGAAGCGTATGAGGCAACACACAAGTAAGATACAGCATGTGGGTTTTGTGTGCTTGTTGCCAATGTTGGATACAATGGCTATGTTTTCATTCCTTCATCTACTGTTTCTCCTGCTTCACTGAAACTCCCCATCAGTTAAGGTAGGTGGGCAAAAGGACCAAATCCAGGGCACAGGACTGTATTTGGCATTTGCTACAGTAATGAAAGTGCTGTAGCCTGGGAGATGTTTCTCTATCTGGCTCTGACCCTGAGACGAGGAAGGGAGAGGAACTGGAGGGCTAGTCCAAGTTAGAGCACATTTTTTCGTTTCTAACATACCATGCAGTGCTCTGATTGCCTGACAGTGAGTGTATGGGAAAATTCCATCTTATCAATTTGTCAAAAATGCCTTTCTCATTGGGGAATGGGAGACGGCACTGACATGCACAGACAGAGAGCGTAGGAGTGCTCTGTGAGCACTCTGATAATCAGGAAACTCCAAACCTGAGTAATTCAGCAAAACAAACCAGAAACTCCTAAAAGGCACCACCACCACTAAAAGGAAAGGCATTTTTTCTGACCAGATCAACCTAATTTCTGTCATGACTGTTTTCTTGTTGGTTTTTTTCCAGCTGACCACAACAGTGCACTCATGGAATGATGCCCTGCATTGTTTCCTCTGAGTTGTTTCCTTTCTGTTGGCTCTGGAAGAAGCTTGCAACATGTGGAGGTCAGAGGGTCAGACCTGGACCCACGTGCTTGTTTCTCTAGACGTATAGATGCTGTTTCCCCAGAGGAGGAAGTCGCTGCAGCTGTACATTCAGTGGAACATACTTTTATGATGAGTATATAGACACGTCACTAGGGACATATACTGGAGGATACATCGGAATGGCACAGGCTTTGCCTACAGGCTGCGCTTTACGTTGGTAATGATTTTCTTCCTTATAAGGGATGGTCATATTTAAAGAGAGCATATCTGAGTCTCTCCCACAATCTGGTCTTGCAGGACACTTCAGGTTCGGGTTTTTTTTTTTCCTCTTTTCTCCCTCCAGTATTTCTCTAACATTCTTCTGTGACCTTCTAACACTGCAGATCATTTATCAAATAGCCAGTAATGGCTAAACAGAGGCTCATTGTAGCAAGGACTTGCAACACTTTGTTAGCAATAAATATGATGTGATTAGTAAATACATTGTGATTGGGTTGCATTTTGTGGAAATATCAGCTTCAGGATTTGCCAGAAATTCCTTTTTATTTTTTTTTTAAATTAGCTTTCATCTGAAATATTTGAAGTGACTTTTCTTTGCTTGTTTAGTTTTTTCTACACTCTGATTCAGGACTTAGGTCAAAGTTCAGCTCTGAATTTGTGTCAGTCTAGAATCGAGGCTTACAATGACTAAGTAGAACAATGATTAGAAGTAGAAATGTGATTGAAAACTGGAAAGGCAATTTTCACACTACGCACAGTATGTATGTGAATTTGTCCTGTCTTTCAGGGCTTTCTTTATCAATAAATGTATTGCTGATGGAAGATGAATGATCTTTTTATCAGGAAATGTACAACACAGACAACAACAGGTTGAAGTTCCACTGGTTGACCAAAGTGCCTCTGCTGTGGCCTGGACTATTGATAGCAGAAAAGCTAAGGTGATCCTTCACTGGTATTTTATGAACTACACATCGGAAATAAATTCAGTAATTAAGGTGGCAGTTTGAAATAACTCCATTTTTTTCCTCTTTATGCTTTTCTGCAGTTTTGAATTCAATACAGACTGCCCATAAGCTACAGGCTATATGTATACCTAGTGAGTCTATGATCCTTATGATTTTTAGATATTTGTTCTTCAGATGAGGGTTTTCTCACAGTGGGAAGCATTGTCATTTTATGTTCCTTCACAAATCCTCATTCAAACTGACTCTTTCTAAAACCAGAGCTGCATAAAAGCATCATTTAAGGTGCAATTGCACAACCACTGTGCTCACAAATAATATGCAAGTTTCAGTGACAGGAGTACTCAAATATTTGTTTTCTTTTCACTTATACAACAACATGAAGACAGCTGCTTGACTAAATGCTTCACTATCTCTTAATATAAATTCTTCCTCATAATGTTTTTCTCTTTTCTATCCCCTACCACTTACTTATTTCTACTCCACCCACTTCCAATGTTCCTACAAGCTTTTCAAATTGTTCTGCTGGTTTTGGGTTTATTTGTGCTGTACACCATCCATAAAGGCATCTCTGGAACTTATAAGTAGTTTTGCAAAGACAACAGTGGGAAGACAGTTACACATCATATTATTTTTGGCTAGATCCTACAGGAACAATGGCTATTGTTTGGCAAGCTAGCAACAAGGAGGCTGCGTTAATGATGTAAGGATTTAGAGCCTGGGGGTTGTTCCTTGAATGGTTGTGAGCCATTTTAAGGTATGTGTGATTCAACAACACTTAGCAACATCTGTTTTTAAAAAAGAAAAAAGGGAAAAATGGAAGGTAAAATAAGGGAAAAAAAAAAGAAAAAGGCAAAACAACCATGAACCTGAAACTATGGATAAAAATAATGTCCTGTATTAACGTTTGGGTTTTTTCCTCTTGCACATAATTGTTACATGTGTTGATCAAAATTGCCAACTTTCTATTTATTTTCCCTCTCCCTGTGATTTCGACTTAATAAGATGGTGTCGGTTGGTTGCGGGATGCCACAGTGGGACAGCATCGGGGGTGTGGGACAGGGGTTGCTTTTGGGCTGGGGCTGCGTTGGACTCACAGACGTGCAAGTGAAATAAGGTCAGTGCCAAAAGACTTCCCCAGTGCTTGAGAAGCAAACGCTAGTGCATCTGTGGGAATTCATGAGTCGGGTCTGGTAACGAAATATTAAATTAACACTGTTTATAATCTTGAAGCGACCCCCGGTCGCTGCGTCCCGGAGCGTCACCGGTAACGTTGAAATCGCCCACAACCGCACACCGCGCTGCAACGACCCGCCGTGGGAGAGAGGTGGCAGGCTTCCGGGATGGGAGTCGGCCCTTCCCGGAGCTTGGGGGTGGCAGGGCTCCCCCGGGAGTTCCGCCGGCAGCTCCCGCTCCCGCCCCTGCCCCGCCATGCTCCGCGCACCCAGCAGGCGGCGCTGTGGGGCCGCCGCGCTCCCGCCGCCCGCGATTCCTGTCTCCGGGGAATGGCAGCGAAGGGAGCAGGCACGGCGTCTGAGCCCCGGGTGGAGCGGAGGCGCGGAGTTCTGGTTCGGTTCTCTGGGCGGGGGAAGGGGGGGGGGGGGGGGGGGGGGGGGGGGAGGGAAGCTCAGCGGCAGCGGTATTCCCACTTCAGTGTTGAAAACAGGGGCACTGGTGGGGCCGCACCTCGAGTCCGGTGTTCAGTTTTGGGTCCCTCACTGCAACAAAAGACATTGAGGTGCTGGAGCCTGTCCAGAGAAGGACAAAGGAGCTGGTGAAGGGTCTAGGGAACAAGTCTGATAGGGAGGAGCTGAAGGACCTGGGGTTGTTTAGCCTGGAGAAAAGGATGCTCAGGGGAGGCCTTATTGCTCTCTACAACTACCTGAAAGGAGGTTGTAGCCAGGTGGGAGTCGATCTCTTCTTCAAGGTAATAAGTGACAGGACAAGAGGAAACAGCCTCGAGTTCACAGAGTATCACACAATCACAGAATATTTTGGAAGGGACCCACAAGGATCATCAAGTCCAACTCTTAGTCCCCCGCACACGACCATTCCCAAGAGTCACACCATGTGCTTGAGAGTGTTGTTCAAACACTTCTTGAACTCTCACAGTCTTGGTACTGTGACCACTTCCCTGGGGAGCCTGTTCCAGTGCCACCCTCTGGGTGAAGGATCTTTTTCTAATATCCAACCTAGACCTCCCCTGATACAACTTCATGCTATTCCCTCGGGTCCTGTCACTAGTCACCACAGAGAAGAGATGGTGCCAGAGGAGGTTTAGATTGGATATTAGGAAGCATCTCTTCACTGAAAGGGTTAAAGAATTGTCAGGCACTGGAACAGGCTGCCCATGGAAGTGGTGCAATCACTGTCCCTGGAAGCATTCAAAAGACATGTAGATGTAGCACTTGGAGACGTGGTTTGGTGGTGGACTTGGCAGTGATGGGTTAATGTTTGAATTCAGTCATCTTAGAGGTCTTTTCCAACCTTAATGAGCTTATGATTCAAAGTGTGGTTCTTCCCTTTTTGAGGCACACTTCCACAATTGTTCTTCTCTCTGTCCATATCTAGAAAAGCCTGATGAAAAGAAATGCTTAATCATGGAGCTCTTCTTACATACATGTGTCCTTATTTCCCACTTGGGCACTGATGCCCGGACACAGTGAGCCCCGCTGTGGACGTGCCAGGGAGCATGTGGCTGTCACATAACCACAGCCTGTGTGAGTTCTGACTCAGCACTGAGACTGCTCCCATGTTATGGGGAGTTCCTTCTGCTGGCCAAGGCAGGGAAGGGTGCTTCATGGGCCTGAACAAGAACAGCCCCTTGTAAACCTCTGGGTGAGAGTTCCACCAGCAAGGCAAAATGTTGTGTTGCCTGCTCAACGCTCCCTGTCACCTTCAAGCCTGAGGCCAGCCACCTCTGCAGCACAGTTTGTCAACTGGGGGCCTGCACTCCCCACAGATGGGCCTTTGCCCACGTGCACATATTGTGTGCCTGCATTCTGTGCCAGATCCAGGGGATGCTGCTACCAGAGCAGTAGAAGGAAAACCTGGAGTTTCCAAACACAGGCAGAAGTGATGGTGTATTGTAACACATGATCTTTTAGCAGACTAAGTGATGGATCTGTCTTTCACCTGCCAGCTGGTGATGGCATCATCACTGGGTGGTTCCATATCACCAACTTGAATTAGCGTCTCAAAATGAAAAGCAGGTTGGTGTTGGTATACACTGGTTTCCATCTCCTCTCCTTAAGGAACGTAGTCCATACCAACAGTGAAATCATATTGTTCTACATACTTGGAGGAGGTAATTCTGTTTGTCTTGGGTGTAGAATAAAGCATTATTCTCTTTTCTATGTCCTGTTCTCCAGGTAGTGAGGGAAATTACCCTCTCAAGCCTAAAGGAACTTGAAGGTTTGCTTAAATGATTTGAGAACAGTTGATAGAAGGTGACAGTTGAAACACCAGGGATTAAATTTTATAACTCAGAACTATTATTGGGCCATATCCTAGAGGTTTAACTCAAGCTCTTGCTTTTAAAAGCGACACCAGTGTTTGGAAGTTAAACTGAAGTGTATTGACATCAAACACCTTAGGTATTTGATTTGCTTTTCAGAAACATTAAACTCCTTGCAGGGTAGGGCCTCTGGAGACTTTAAAAAAGGCAAAAAATCTGCTTTGGAGCTTTGGACCACTTGTTACGAACTCTGGCCTATTGGAATTGTATTTGGTTTTTACCTGATTTTTTTTTCCAAATAGTTAATTCAAGGACAAACAGGTCTTTGCTGTAAGAAGGAGCTTTAGTTCAAGAGCACATCTTGACATTGGTGTTATTCATATGAATCCACCCAGCCAATAACCTCTTCCTCTGAGGTAAAAGGTTATTACAGATAATCAGTAAGATTAAATACTAACAAAAAATATTATGAACCCATACATGAATGCAATTATTTTTTCCAATATTTACTGAATAACTTGCCTGGGAAGTGGGTCTTAGTTTGGCTCTCATGGTTGATTCTAAGCCTTCTCTTACCCAGACCCCCGAGACTCTGGTTAATTTTGTGGCACAAAATATTTAATTATGTGCTCTGCCAAGTGAATACAAGGCCTCAAATTGAATTTCAGTGTCCCCGGGCAACTATTTTAGACACTTTGGTAGAATGTAAATGTGTATTTTCTGCATGCCAGATCCTGGCTACATATCCATCAAAGTAAATCCTCAGTAGTACCACTGAAGGCTTGGAACAATCCTAAATTATGTTATTGAGGTCAGATTGTGACCCTGAAGCTCTGGCAGGCACCCAAACCAAGAAATTTGTGTGGGAAACGGGATGGAATAAAGTAGCACTTGCCTATGTTTTTTGTGGGAATAAACTGTTACAAAGGTGTGAGTTAAGATGAAAGCTCCTAATGGTGGTGGATATTGCTGTCCAGCTGTTTCTACTGGAAACATCTGTGTGTGTGTGTATGGGATGAGTCCCTATTTTCTGATGGTGCTCTGTCTCAACTAACAACCAGTTTTGCTTTTACCTCCCCTTACTATTCCCATCCCCCTCACTCACTCCGAAATAAAACCACTTAATCTTATAAAACAAAAGTCCAGGGGTAGGTTCTAGTTTAGGTGGTTTTTCTCCTCTGGTGAATTTAATCCTTCATTTTCTCTCTGCCAGATGCAAGTGGCAGGTCTAAATAGTATTAATTAATTGTGGTTGTCATACTGCAGAGTGCCCCGTTGAAAAAAATAATTGCTGTTTTTTCACCCAAGGGTTTAAGCAGCGGTCCCTCCGTCTGAATGGGAGGACATCGTTTCCCTCCCCATTGAGACTGCACCGTGGAGCAGCATGAAAGGATTGCTGTACAGCTGTGCTGGGTGAGTGGGCGGGCATCTCATTCAGTAATAACATCTAATTTATACAGCCATGAAAATCTACGGCTATAAATAAACAGTTCTGATTGACTTTTGCACACTTACTCAAAATAAAATGATAGAGGGTAATGGACTGGAAAGAGAAATCTGGTGTAAATGTCGTAAAGGGCAGATCCTCACTCAGAACACTTCGGTAAAGCCTTTTGGAAATCACAGGGAAAACGTTGATTTGTGAGCAATGACACATGCTTTCCTCCTTTCAGGGCTTCAAGGACATTAGAGAAAGGAGCAAAACAAGCCCAAGATCCCAGCAGTTGTGTTCTGAGGACAGGCATTCCTGATTGGTTTCCCAAAGTGCATGACTGGAATCCACTTTCTCTCCATACAGGATGTAGCAGAGAACAGTGCCTCTTCTGAGCCCTTTTCAAAGAAAGAAACGACATCTCCCGTGATTCTCCTCAAAGCCCTAGTTTCAAATCCTCCTTAAATGCCCTGTAGTCCAGCAGCACAGTCACCAAATCAGATCCCAAAGGTACTCTGGTGTGAGCAAGAGCTTAGGGTGAAATCTGCCATTCAACTCCTCTGGTTGGAAGTGGAAAGACCTATCCGTCTGTTCTGGGGACCAGACTTTGTTTTGAGTTTCTGACATTTAAACTGTTTGTACTGGACTATAAGTACAAAATAAAAGAATTAAAAAAAAAAAAGAGAAAGAGATAAAAATGCACAACAAACCTGCACTTTCTCTTCTTCCCTAATTCCCTTAATGTTTTTTCTTCCGTCTCTCTTTCCTCTCACCAGCATCTTCCAGCTGAATTCTTTCCGTTTCTCCTTTAGCTTCAACAGAAAAGGAGGGAGGGGTGTGTTTGTGTGTGGGGACGTGTAACAGTTTACATTCCCCTTGCAAACTTAGCTAGAGGGAGTTATCTAGATAAGCTGGGAAATACTGAATGCATGCACGTCTTTCATTGAGTTAACTTAGTTTACAGTCTAGGCCTATTATGTTAACTTCCCAGATTAGAATTTTTATCAGGTGCTTAGCATATGAGAAGAACAATCTTATGTATACACATTATCTTTTATTGCTCACAGGCAGCTTACAATGTGTTTCATTTTTACTAAGCTCCAGCAGCGTTCGAAAGGTGAAAATAACACCCAGGTGAACTGCATGCACAGTAGCTCTAAGCGAGGGTTTTGGCAATGAGCATGGAGTTAGACATTTAAGTACTGCAACTAGTTTCAAATCCTCTTTAAATGCAAGAATAATAACAAAGATTTTTCTTTTTCACATTGACCATTATGGAACACTTATGTACTTTCAGGCTTGCCTGTTTATTGGAGTTTGCAAAGCAGATCTCCAGTGTTTTAGATGTTAACAAGATGTTGAGGCTAATAACAGAAATCAACTATATTGAGGAAGATTAGTAAACATGTGAATGGAGTGTAATTATATGGCAGGCAGCTTTATGTTAAACAGTGCTTTAAATTAACATGCTTTCTGTCAAAGCAATCATACAGTCAGTATAATTAGGTTACTTTTGCTGTGAGATTAACTGAAACCAAGAAAAATGAAGAAAGTGTTGCCCTCAGATTTCCTGTTAAAATGAAGGGGAGATATTAAGCATATTAATATTACAGAAAGTTTCTTGTTAGAAGAACTTGGCTTCATGGTGAACTTTCTGAGCAGACATTTCTAATTACAGTCCTTCTTAGCCCAATTTGTTATCTAGCTAGCTTGGAAGTCACAGCACTGTTAAAATTATCTCTCCTCTTAATTTTTTCCAGACTTGATGAAGGGCAATCCAAACAAGAGTTGGCTTGCTTTCACAGGTCTTTCACAGAGTGGTGCCAAGCTCATGAGGGAGTGCATTTACCACTGATGAGTTTTAACCATGGACACATCCTCACGTACACTGTGCAAGAGATGAGAAATCTGTGTAAACAGATGAACAAAATTTTCTTATAGCAGTTTCAGAGTTATCATGTAAGAGGCAAACATTTAATTTTTTCCACCAGTTTTCCATATGTCTGATGTCATAATGGCTTCACCAGAAGCTGCAATGCATTGGAGAAAGGATTTATCACAGCTGCATTTATTTTCCTCTACTTCATGGCTTCAGCATTCATGGAGAGATCGTTTGGCTTCAAGAGAAGGATTCACTTGCTTCTCCATTTGTGGTCCAGTATTACTATTGAATCTCCTGTTTGGACACAGAGGAGAAGATATTATTGGGGGGGCAGGATATAGAGGGTGGGGGAAGGCCCATTAGGAGGAGGATGTGAACCTGGCCCAGCCTCCCAACATCCCTGGGGAACTCTACCCGTCTGGGAGTGGGAGTAAACTACGAGTGCATGTCTTGGAACAGCTGCTAATGCTAAAGTGCTGCAGAAGTCAAATGAGCCTGGGATGTCCCCAGCAAGTAACCTATTACTCAACTACTGAGGAATGATTTGAAATGTACCATGGGCCTCATCCATTGAGAATAATTGAGCTTTGCCAGTGGGAGAAAGTATCTACCACCAAACAAACCTAGCTTGGGCTAAGAGTATGTGAAAAACTTTAAAAATAAAGCTTGTCTGGAAAAGCAGCAGATAGATTAATCCCTGCACTTGGATATCTGGAGAATCCTCACATGGCTGGTCAGGACAACACAGGACCTACTGAAATCCCACAGCTTTCTGAAGCACCACTTAGGGACCAGTTGTGCTACTGTGGGGCACCACATGTGGCAATAATCAAATATATTTGGGTACATTATCTAACACACTGTCTCAGCCTCTCTTCTTCCCTGATGATGATGATTCACTCACATGTGACTCTCTTTTATATGTTCCTTCCATGTCCATAGATCTCTGAGGCTCTGAAACACTAATTGCTGTATTTTATTTCTCTCCAGCCTGCATAGCGTTTGGCGATTGACCTGATATGGAACAGAATCTTGGCACTTATTCCTTCTGAAATGATCCTGTATTTTGTACAGACCAAACAGATATTTTGAAGACCACAAAGAAAAAAATAGCCTCTTAGGCCAGGGCCAGCATGTTAACCAGCACCTGTTAATGTCTGGCCTCCACTGATGAAATCATAAGCCCTGGGTTGCCACAGCTTCTGATCTGGTCTGCCTCCAGTGGATCATCAGATAAGGTTATCACCAAGAGCAGGACATGTAAGACGTAGTGCAGATTTCCTTTAAACAGCCAGTTGTCTCTACCTGAGGGGTAAGCTGCAGCTTGGGGGAATGTCAAAGATGAAAGATATAAATATGCCATCACAGGTTTGTGGCACAACTACGACAAATGGATGAGACCAAAGTAAATATTCATATTTGCAAACTCTAGGATTTAAATCCTCTTAAATTTGAGTTCCATTCATCACCAGCAATATGGTGAAATTACAGATATAAACATTTTTTGTTCACTGAAAGGAAGAGATAGACTTGGACTCATTCTTTTTTTTTTTTAAAGGCATGATACAACAAATTAAGATATCTTCTGGAAAGGGGTCTAAGTTTAAGAATCTCTTCTGGATGCTGCAATAACTAAGGGTGTAACTAGTGCCTGGAGTGATAACTACCTGCAGAACATCAGCATTTTAACATGCATACAAAAACTGTTGTTCATAAGCCTGTACCAGTACATTGGTAACTCAACTTTATACCCCACACAGTAGCCCTTTGCATCCCTTTATTTGCCATTTGAGTTTCTGCAGTCTCAAGGTCTGTTCAGAAGAATGAGAGCATCAAGAATTCAATCTTTTTATAGTATTGCCTTGTATTACAGAGATTTGTGTGGTGCCACATAGGCTGGATTTCCCAATAGCTGGCAACAGGGTGTCAAGAGAACTTGGTTTCAAAAGCATATAAATACAAAAATAAAACTCAGAGAAAATAATGTTACATGTTTCTGGAAAGTGCATTTAATGCAAAAGTGCTCCAGAAAAGAAGAGGAAAAACAGGTTAATGAGAAGATTGCTACCTAACTTTAGTTCAGCCTTAAATGAATACATAACTATGATGTAGCACTGTCTTTCCAAGATATTCAAGAGCTCGTAGAAGATCTGGAGGAGCACATGCATCTGTGCACTGAGCATGAGAAAGTTACTCCACCATAAGTTTTCTCTCTTTCCTGAGAGCAATGGCTTATTCTTGTTGTGCTGCCTTATCCCTTGCTTTATAATATCTTCAATTTTGGCTTTGCCCTTGCTGATGTTCCTCAGCCAGCTGCTGGCCAAAGCTTTCCCTTTTGGAATACAGCAAACATACAGCTGGGTCTGTGGGAACTGCTGCCTGCTCTGACAGTCAGCCTCCCTTCCTCCCTTTCTGCCTTGTTTCTCTCCCAAAGGACAGTTCCACCACCTGGGGATGAGCATCCCTCTGGACTTGGTAGGGGCTTTGTGGTTGTAAAACCTTGCAAGGGGTTTGCCTGGTATCCCTAAGGAGGCGTTTCAATCCCTAGTGGAGCAGGTAATTGTTGCTAGCTATAGCTTCTCTCCACCTACATTTCAAAGTATTGAAATGAAGCAGCTGATGAATGTTGTTTTGGGGTTTTTTTTCAGATGTATTGGAAGACAAATGAATCTGCTCCATCCTCAAATGCTGGTTCTAGAGAAGAAATCTCAGTTGAAATGCTGCTCTGTCTGATGTGGAGAAATTTGATCCAAATTTCTCCCAAGGATCTGGTTGTCTCAACAAGAGCAAAACCCGAAGGAACACTGCTTTGCTTTATTTTTGAGGATTCTAGTTTGACTGGTCAAAGGAACATGAGATCAGTTGCCTGTGTGATGTTTTCCACCCATCAGGAATGGGAGAAGCTATCACGTGGTTGATCTTTGGTACTCAGACCCTGCAGCCAAATTGTTGACTGAGGTAAATTTATGGCAGTAAAAGAATCAGCTCATTGTTTCAAATTATCCTCTTTGGAGTTTCTGTATTGCTCAACATTGTCTTGTACTCTAGAAACTCTGAGATTTAAAACAAAAAGAAGTCATTACTGGTACTATTTTCTGTGCCTCTCAGGCTGTGCAGCTGGGTTGCCTTAGTTACCACCAATCCAACTGTGCAAGGGGAGGGAGAGGCACATGAGAGAGAATACATTTTTAAAACCTCCAATACTGTATGAAGCAGTTTGTCTATAAATAATAAAATTAATTTAGGGTATGTCATCTTCTGGTTGTTCTGAAAAGGAAAAACAAGGTTATATTATTCTACAGCCTGGATTTTCTAGCTCTTAGAAGTGATACTGTATCCTTTTGGTCAAGCATAGGACAATTACTTGCTTGAAGCAGAAAGCTGCCATCTGTAGTCTTTGGAATAAGTTGGAACTAACTAAGTGTGAAAAAGAGTAAATATTTATGTAGCTGGTTTTAGGAAAAGTAATAGTGGCTCGGAGTTATAAAGGAATGGGGAAGAGTCCATACGAAGCATGCTATGCTGTGGGACAGGCTTCATTTGCAGCCTACAGTCTGCCACACAATCTATGTCCAGAAGGAAATCAGGCTTGCCACTCTGGTGGAGCTATTTGTTAATTATTTCTTGCACCTTCGAGTAAACACATCTGGGCACAAACTCAGCAACTTTTCTTCCTTTGAGTGGGAAAGAAAGAAAAAGCAGCAACAGCCCTGGAGTTTTTTTCCTTTGGGGAGGATCCTGGTGCCGGCAGCCAGGGCAGGGCGCTCTGCCTCGTCAGATCCCACCGGTATCAGGTCTAATTGCTCAGTGGCTACAGGTGTTATTGAAGAAGGTGTTTTCAGATGTACCTATAGGAACCTAGTGGATAATTACATTGCTCTGTAACCCAAACTGGGTCTTTGGGGGACTGAGCAGGAAGCAAAAGAGAGATCAAAAGTGCCCTTCCACGTACATTTTCTTTTCGGGGAAGCGGGAGGTGGGCAGAGTAGAGAGCACAGAAAGATGAAGAGATCTGTCCTCTACCACCACAGATAGTTTTACTTTGTGTGGGGGGGCTGGTTTTTGTTTTGTTTTGTTTTCTGCAGGGTCATTTTAACTGCATCATCTGCCTTATTGTGATGGGAAGGTGAGACAGGAAAGGGTAGGATGAAAAAAGGTACATGGAGCCATTTTTTCTGGGGGAACAAAAGTATGCTGGAATTGTGTCTTCATTCAGTTTGCAGCTCTTTTTATTCTGGTAGTGCTGAGCCAAAGATTTGTCTCAATCAGGAACATATTAAGAATTTGGCACACTGTAATTTGGAATAGCTTCCCTGTGGCTGTACTTCAATGCTTATTGGGACCTTGTTATCGACACCAGCTTAAGGAAGTCCTACCCTTCTCTTGAGTGGACACAGCTGGGAAATGAATTGGGAAAAAGGCTTTGTACCAACATGGGGAACTGTAGCTCAAGGGAAATATCTTGCACACGGGTGAAAACACCATGTAATTGTTAAGGCCAGGATTTTATGGCTCCTTTGAAAAATATCAAGTATACGTGGAGAGGCAGACCCACCACACACAAGAGGCCTCCAGGGATCACAAGAGCACACCATGTATCAGTGGAGAATATCATATATGCTGTGTTTATATACATACTCTGTGGTTGCATTCGTGCTACCACAACTGGGGGTGCTTTTCAGCCTTTTTGTGTGCAGAGAAAAGTTGAGTGCTTGCCCCAGTTTATTTAGTCAGCTGTTCGAAATGTGTTTTTGCGGTTAATTTGATCTCTGCTTAGTATGACCTTTTGTCCAATCAATTAACACATTGGAAATCAAATTATTTTAATTCTGATTATCTCCAATGTATGCATCAGGCATACTTTAGACCTGAAATTACTATACTCTGACATGAAAAAAAATCTGATACCTAGATGTATCAGATATCTCATATAAAGACTCACACCATCTTGTAGTGATGATGTGGTCTTTGATTGGTAATAGTTACTATTTATGTGATACATCTGAAACCGGAACTAGTGCGGAAAGGCTGCAAATCAGTTTTCATTTACCAGCAGTCCTCATCTCATATCATGTTTATGCAGAATAGAATGCAGCCAGAATTTCCAAACATTGACACGCAGACCAAGCATCTTATTTGCAAAGGTAGTTGGTTATTCAGCACATTTGAAAGTCAATCTGCTGCTTTTAGGTAGCTGAGTATGGATGGTGAGAGACTAGCTACAGACACTCTACTTCGGCTTGACAGGCATGTGAGACTTTGCAAAATGGATCAGGCATCAAATGTTCCCTGAGAACAGAGGGAGGTTGTCTTATTTTTTTTCAGAGGTGTTTTTGCAGTGTTTTTTCTTTCATCAGAAAGCCAGTTTAAGAAATTGCAAATGTTCACACATTTGTCCTAAATAAAATACACACATTTTTCTGACAGAAACACTTTCATCCTCAAAAACTTAATCTTGAATTAAAAAGGAAAGAGGAAACCAGAAGGGATAATGATGACAAAAACAACAGTAACAACAACAATAATGATAATATCCAATGCCAAACACCCAAAGGTGCTTCCTCAGTTCTTTCTTTCCTCCAACTGTTGAATGTGTCCTCCTAAACTATTTTTTCCCAACTGCCCATTTGTCCAAGAAAGCTGTCTTTCATTTTCCTTAAATCACTACCAGTTATAACACTACCAAAGCAGAAGGGAGAAATTCTCAAGAGTTTGTAAAACTTTCTGAAGTGCTGTTTTATTCATGGAGCTGCTGCCACGATGCTTTTGCTTGGATACAGTAATGCATTTCTATAAATTGTCAGTAAACAGTGCTGTTCCCTAGTCTGACAAACACCACGTGATGCAGGTGTAAGAGTTTTAGCCAGGGAGACAAGGCTTCTCTGGACCCTTCTTTGAGTAGGAATTCAAAACCAGTGATTATGTTTGTTAGAGACGCTTCTTTAGCCACATTTGAGAAAGCTGGCCTGGCCTTTTTTCTGGTAGGGTTGGGATCCTTGCTTCAGTTTGTTCTCCCTTTGTTAGTAAGTGGGCAGGACTTGGCAATCGCTATCAGATACCCAAAATGCCATCACCCCCCTCAGTCTACTAGTGCCCCCTTCCTCTCCCTGCCTGCCTAAGCAATCACAGCAATTAATTTTTGATTTGTTTTCATATGGATAGAAGTAATAAACAAAACTTGGACTGACCCCATATCATACGGTTGAGGAACTCTCCAAAATTGTAGAAAGAGACGATGACAGCAAGGCTACCGGCAAAAAAGGCTGCTAGTCCAGGTGGGCTGAACAAAGCAAAGAGAGGATATACCCACTCTCCTGTTACAGAATAAATCCACAGGACCCTAGGCAAGGAAGGAGAGAAATCACCTTTGGTTAGGACCATTCAGTTAGAAGAACCACTTAACTATTTCTAACTCCTGAAAGGCCAAGTTATCAAAATGGTCTTGATACAGAGAAAATTAGATCAGCTGTCTATACATCTCCTCAGCACTTGGGCTATTTGCTGTGAAGCACACTTAAGCTGCTGCTAAATTAAATGGGTTTCAGTGCAGGTTGAAATGCACAAAATGTTCTGCTGTCACCCTGGTGACATTGGCTATTAACAGCAGTAAAATAACACTAAAACAGCAAAATGTTCCTGAACAGGAATGTGTCCTTGTATATGCTAAGTGAAGCTTATTCAAATAAGCTCTCACATGTGTTTGCTCTCTATTTACAACAGCTTTTCAGCCCCTATCCAGATCTCGAGGGCTTGTGGAGACAGTGCTGCTTCTCCCTGCCTCAATCCTGCTGCTGTTGACCACTGTTTTGAGGAGTGGAAAGAAGTTTTCAGGAGGCAAGAGGGCAAGGACAATTCTCAAGCATCTTTTCTTTTGGTCTAAGAAGAGGAAGAGAAGAGGATGGGTTGGTAGGAAACAGATGCAGCTGCTTCACTCCTTTTTTCCAGAACTCTTTGTAAAGCATAGTTTGGAAAAGAAGGAAAAGGAAAAAGATTAATATGCCTGCTTTATAGGGTTTATTTTCTTCCTCTTAGGCCCTCTCTTTCTGCTTTTTTCTTCTTTCAGAAAACATGTTGTAGTGCCTGTCAGTTCACTGGTACTATTCTCATTGTTTATGGCTCATAAAAGTGGTTTGTAGAAAACACCTGAACTTAAGAATATAAAAGTGGTCTTTATATATAAATATAGGAAAAAATACAATTTTTGTGACCAAAATTATATATATTTGTGTTGAATATGTAAAGAATATAAGAAATAGGGTTGGTCTCCAGTGATTGTTGTAAGATTGTGCCATTCTAACGATGGACAGCACTTCCCTAAAACAAAGCTTTGGGTCCAAAAGATGCTAAAAGGTTTAATTCTTGATTAAAAAAACCCCACATATAAGGTCAACGCCATACTTTCCACCATCAGTGCTAACATGGGAATGCAATCCCACTCTTTCTGATGGCAACCAGCCTGCTACCTTATGCTGAGCATCATTCCTCAAAGAGAAGTGACAAACAGGCTGCCCTACTGTCTTGCAGCTGTGTCCTGACACTGAGCAATGGGAGAGTTCGAAGGACAAAAAAAAAGTTTGAAAAGTTGATTCTTCCTTTCTTTAGTTAGAGAAGGAAAGAGTGGGGCATAAAAAAGGTGGATTTTTACCCTGCCTGTAAATTGAGATTTACTAATCCTCATCAAAGGGATAGAGTGGAGAAATGGAGGGGATTGGTAGTGGAGCTGTCTGGACTGAGCACAGAAATGTTTAAATATAGAGACTTATTTTCATGATTTAAGGTTCTTTCATCAAACAAACAGGGCTGTGAAACACAGAAGTAATTAAAAAATAAAAACCTGCAGAAAAGGCCACTGAGAGGCTGAGCAGAAATACTGAAGACCAGGTGCTAACTGGAGCCTGTGCAAATGTCAGCATGTGTTCTTCACTGCACAGGACTACTCTTTCCGTATTGTGTCTCAAACAGTAAAACGGAGAATGAAAACTGCCTTTATTTTATATAACGAGGAGCTAGATTATCTTGATGCAATTTGGCCAGCTGGTGTGTCTCATATGAAGCACTCCACCTTGTGTTCTCAAACCCAAATAAATGACTATGCAGGGTATTCAAAGCTACAGTGAAACCCCGCTCAGAGGCAGGTGCCTGGTGCAAGCCATCGCTGGTGCTTAGTTTCTCTGTTACCTTGCAGGGACCAGCTCTCAGCCCATTGACACTGCAGCAATGGCAGTGGCAGTTCAAGGAGAGGCTTTTAGGAAGGACTCTGTTGCTTTTGATACATACAGTGCCTCAATGGGACTATTAAATCACCAGGTTGCAGCACCAACAGTAAAATATGTACCTATGTTAAGACTTCAGTGCACAGGCCTGAAATTCTTTATGTTAGTTGAAAGCTGTTGTCTGTGGTTGCAGGGAATCGAGAAGAGGAGGCCAGAAGAAAGCAAATAGGAGGTTCCTTGCTGACTTGGGAGCAGTATTGAAATCCTAATATTTCTATCCAGTCATCAGGGCCCTGGGACAAAGGGGCCAAGCATTCTAAGGTACCACCTTCCACTCAGGACCCTGGCAGCACCATGCAGCACCAACTCACAGAAGATACTGGGAGGGCTCAATTGTGTTGATGCTTGTGTTAATCCTCATCCTTTGGTGTGGATTCAGATCCTGATACGAATTGTGTCTCCTGAAGGGTGAAATTGCTCAGCCGATAGGAAATTTAGGGGAAGACATGGCACACATGGCTGTACTAGTTGCTGGAAGAGCAGTCTGGTCTCAAAGACAGTAAAACTCAAATGTCAGAAGACAAGCAAAACAAAGCTCGTGTTAAGCAACTGGGTAAATGAGAACATAGAAAAGGAATTCAGGAAGCCGTGGTCGTAATCCTATTAGGCTCTGGGTTGGATTAGGATAAATGGCTCTTAAGTTCCTTATGTAATGTAACAGTGAAGTCCCCTGCTTCCACAGTCTCTCTTACACAGACTGATGTGTTTCAAGTCACACGTGTGACTTTCATCTGTGCAGTTCATTTTCTATTCCAAATTTTCATTTGGTGGGCTGAAGGTAGTCTCTAGCTGATAGTGCAAACTGGTGGGTAGGAATGGGAATGATGGGTTCCCTCACAGTCCCAGTGACTTCTCAGAAACCTTTGCATGAAGACAAGTCACTTCCCTGCAGACCTGTATCCTCTTGTTGTTATCCTCTTCTGTATCCTCCACCCTAAGGCCTGGATGTTTCCTCAGCTCTGGAACGTGATATCACAGCATACCCTGAAATTATACAGACCCCTTCCTGAGCAGAGTCTCAACATGAGGCATCCTCAGAATATTTTGAAGTGTTGGCAGCTGTCCATGGTTATATGGAGTGGTAGTGCCTCCAGACCCCGGTGCTGCAGCCAGGATGCAACAGATGCAAACCCAGCTCCAGGGGTGCATGACGCACACACAGGAGGTACACAGATGGCTATGGGCTGGAGTGAGTGTGCTGATTAGATATAGTTTATTCTCTCAAGATCGTTCTCTAATGTGTTGGGGATCAACTGTGGTACATTGTTGGAAATGTAGGCGGTGTCCACAGGTGGAGTGGGAGGTGCTAGTGGGGCAGACACCTCCTTGCTACCCATTGGTTTGCACCTGGCTCTGAGTATCATTTTCTGTCTCAAGTTTCTAAACCCAGCCGTGTGTTTCCCTGCCAAATACTGAACTGAATTTTACTCCTCTCCTGCTTCCATGACCCCTAGACCTTTTGAGATTTGGTGTTTTTGCAGTGAGCAAAAGAGCAAGTGGAGGTAAATTTGATGGTACTGGTAGAAATAAAAACTCCAGTCCAGCATAAATAACTCAGAGTACCTTGGAGTTTATGGCAATTTAGTTGCTTTTCTATAAGAGGCCTTAGAAGAGCAGAAGATACTGTGTAAGGTATCAGTACCTGTACTGTGTTTGAAGAAACCTCGTCTACCTACATCTGGAAATAGTTTCCGTGGGTCTCAGCTGAAGTTTAAATGATTTCTCCACAGAACAGACTGTTGTCTTCCATGTACCTGGGCGAGAACTTAGATCTAAGTACAGCAATTGGCCTTGTTTTACAAAGTAGATCACTTGAAGAAAATGTTTTAAAATACATAATTCTTACCAACTGATATACAGAAAAGCGACAAATCCCAATAGAATCAATCCCTTCCTCTTTGCTGGGTAACGGTGTGGCAAGGCAAGGATTTCCAGGAGAGCAAATGGCAATACAGCTGTGTGCTGAGGAAAAAAGAGAGTCTGTCACTGACCGATTGCAGTGCCTCGCCTTCAGTTATTGCTGATCACAAAGCTCAAGCACCTGCCTATAAGCAAAGAATTATTTAACAATACTGAGTATAATTGTATACAAATGTGCATACTTGGTTTTTTTCATAGTGAAGAAGTACCCCTACAGTAATGAGCGCAAAAATTTTCTTGTTAGTATGATGTAAAAGGTACTGTAATGAGGTTTGCCTGTACCATGATCTGCGTTACTTTATAATAGATGAGCTCTCCTTTTGCATTTTTAATGCAATAATTTTTTTGTTAATTTCCATTAGAGTACAAAAGTTATTGAACTCTATTGTAATGTGCACTTGAGGATGTAAAAAGTCTGCTCCTTGAACTCATTAAGCAATTGTTGGATTGCCTTTTTGTTCTCTTCAAGTCACTATTGTATTTTGTATATTGTCATTTATTACTTACTCCAGTGCAATTGCAGTGTGTTGTGCTTCTCTTTTTAAACTGAAAAATGGGGTGGTAAACATACAGAGGACTTCAGTTAGCTGTGATTGAAGATGATGAAGGAACTTCAAAAAAGCTTATTTAAGAGTTAGAAAGGAGTTAGCTTGCTGGAGAAGCATGTTTTTCTTCTCTTTTTTTTTTTTTTTTTGGTCAAAGAGTTTGTATTGTATTAAGTAGATTCAGTTTCAAAGACTTTTATGATAACTGTCTGAGCATGGAGGATTTTCAGCAGTGTGCAGACAATTTGATGGCACTGACTGTTTTGTGGTGAGCAGCTGCTTCCAAGAGGAGGTGGGGATGTTGGGAGTGCAGCAGAAGGCCTGCTCTCAGATGTTGAATGGACAGTGTAGGAACTCTTGGGATGCTAATGCCTCGACTTGTTGACTGATTTGTACCAATTTCAGAAAATAATTTGTTTTGGTGAAATTTCCACACTGAAAGTTTGGTAATATTCCCTATGCAAACAAACGACTTCAAGTTGCAATACCTAGGAGAGATGGCTTAAACAATGTTGAGGAACAACACAGCAAAAACAGTCAATGAGATGCAAAGGTGAAAACTAAAGCAACTGTAGCTGACTAGTTGGTTAAATTCCTATTAATTAAGGAAATATTTTCATGGGTAGATAGGGGGAGGTATGGGAGGAGGGCAACAGAGGAAGATAGACTTTTAAACAGAAAAAACGTGAAACTAAGGATTTCTTTTGTATTTTTCCCTAAAGGCACAACCTGCTGGATGTATGGTATGAAGTTTCCTCTTGTCCTAAGGAAATGATTGTAACACTTTCAATGTATGTGTCTGTCAGAGACTTTGCTGAGTATCTGATATGACAGTATGGTGTCAAAGTTTTCTTGCTGTATATTTATAGTATAAGTTGTCACAAATACACATTAAATTCTTTAAATGCACATTGAGCTATATATAGCATGCATGAAAACAGTCTTTACCTATTTGTTTGAGACAGACATCCATTTTTGTCTGCTGCTGCCAAGTGACAACTCCCTGGAAGCTGCATGTCCTCCTTCAGCCCTCCCAACACCCCTGGGAGCTGCTATTCATACCTGGCTGTCCTACTATCAAAATAACCCTTTCACCTTCGTTATCATTTTTTTCAGAGAAAAGAGATAGAAAAGACTTATTTGATATTCCGGTTTCTCACTCACTGGCATTGAGATTTCCTTCTGTTTTCTTTCACAAAGATATTCTTCAGCTCTACAACCTGCTTAGTTGATCACATAGGTCTTGTATCAGTACAAGTGATTCCTGAGTTCATTTATCATGTTTCCTTTGTGAATATAAAGGTTTTTCCTTTTGTCCACAACTCCTTCTCATGTACACATACACCCCAGGCCAGTAACCATGTGGAAAAATCTTCTCTTGCATTTCTGCTGTCCCAGAGTCCACTGGTGGTTTCACGTATTTCTGCCAAGCCAAATTTGTCCATTAACAGTAAAATCACAGAGGAATTTCTGTCGAATATCTGAGCATGTTTATGACAGCAGATGCGTATTTATACAGCAGACACCAGAGGAACAGGAGGATGGCTACAGGGTGCAAAGCTTGCCCTTTGCCTACGACACACAGCTGGATTTCCACACGATTTTCCTCTCACAGCAGAGGGACGTTGACTTTGGCAACATCGTTAGTGATAGACCATATATCATGGTTAATCATATCTACTGAAAGGCTTTAAAGGCTTCTCATATCCTTCTCAATAAAAAAAATTTTAAAAAAGTATTTTCTCATTCAAGTTATTTTTAACCATAGGTCTCTAGTGCATAGTCATTAAATATATTTTCAACCCTATTTAGCTGAGCTTCATATCCTTAAACTGACATATATCTGAGGAGTGCAGTATTTGTATGGGGCCAAATTAAAACATACAGTTTTGCCTCCTCCTTTAAAGAAAACTTAATAATTAAGCTCAGATTGACATAGATCAAAATATTGGCAAAAATTGCTGGAAACAGTGACTCATTTTTTATTTCAATTAACAGTTTCTCGGTTTCACATATAAACAGTGAAACTGTCAAAAGTAATTATCACAGAGGGAGAAAAAAACCTATTTCACTCCAAAGTAAGGAAAACAAGCTAAAACAATAGCTCTGTGTACTGATCAGGCTATCAATGAACCAAAGTGAATCAGAGAGCTTTTTTTGACTCTTGGCAGGAATCCTGTTAGTACTTATTTTTATGTTCTTTGAAATATTAATGTATTTACTTGTCTAACAACCTCTGTTTGTTGAGGGAAGCTTTCAGCTTACAAATTTTGCAAGAGCAAAGTATTTTAAAAGCTGGGGTTTTTTATATATTTCTATAATGAAAAGATAAAAGTTATGGGACTTTCCAAATTGTCAGAGGCCTTTGGTTAGCTAATCACACTTTTAATCTGAATTCTGCTTCCAAACATTCAATTTTAAAATCCCTTGTGTTTCTTTTTGGCACTTATTATGATTTCTAACTTGTGTTTGCTTTCTTTGCTTCTTTCCTTACAAACTCAGGTGAATCTGAACTAGTTAAAAAATTGCAAATTTATTTTTGTAGCTCATAAACTCTGGCATATGAATACAGGGGGAAGAAAGTTTCTTAAACATATGTTGAACTTTATCCGAAACATTGGCATGTTAACTCATATCCTGCAGAGAAGAACATTCTTTTCCTTCTTTACTTTTTGTTTCCCAGGATACGTTTCAGGTTCATCAGTTTAAACTGAGATAAATAGTCTTCTCTGAATATTTTTTCCACTGTTTGGTAAGTCCATATGGAATCTTTACTTCCCATGTTTTGAGTAATTTGTGCATTTATTTAATGTTATATCCTCGTTTCGCCATTGAGAATACAAGCACAAGCAAGTTTCCTGGGGTTGAGAAGACAGGGTTGGGTAGAGTTTGTGTTCAGCTGCAGGCTCCAGCCTAGGCTGAGTTTTAAGCCCATGAATAATCTCCCCAGAGCTGCTGAGATCACTCGTACGCCTAACGCGTGTGTTGCAGTTGACTCGGTTTGACCTTGTTTGACTCCTGAGTGAAGGAAATGATGCCTCGGTTGACCATAGCTGTTTGTTTCTAATTTGTCTGCATTTACATACCCTCCATGTCTGCTTTCCATTAACATGTGAGACTTTAGGGAGGGATTTTTTTCACAAACAGTTACCGCTGGCCAACCTAAACTCCACTGGGCACAGTTGGAGACCATCAAGTGCTTTTGAAAAACTGCCTGTGTTTCTCCTTTCAGAAAAATTCCCCACAGAGATTGTGTGCTGACAACCACTCGTGGCCAACACTCATGCTTCTATCTTCTCCATCAGTATGTTACTGCAAAGAAAAAGCAAAACCCCACTTTGGTGCTGCCTTATGAGGCTTGTAAGCCAGTGTTCATTGGTTGACCCTTGAGGTGTTTACTCAGATATTCAGCTCTTTGTTGGGAAACATCCCCTTGTCTATGGAAATTTCCTTCAGTCAGATTCTTTCATAAACACAGCCTGTGTTATCTGAGCATAATAAAACTAAATGGCTTCCTGTCACGATGACCTCTGTTTAGTTTTATACTCATAATTTTCTGAATCTCTGTATGCTCTTTCCTTTTTTGGCCTAATTTTCGAACAAATCCCCACTTTTGATTTATTTTGCTATTATTTTGCCTTCATTCAAATGCCTCCTTCAAAATTTTCTTTTCCAGTATATCCTTACACGTTTTTCTTACTCTCTTAACCTCTCTTTAATTTTCAGGGTGGAAATGGCTTAAGCATTATTGTTCATTTTATTTCTTTAACTAGTACATTGCCATGTTTAGTTAAAGAAATAATTCTCTCTTAGAGTTACTACATATTTTACGTCTTTTATATTCTCAGCCATCAGTGCATTTCCAGGGAAACACAGATTTATTTTATGGATAGAGTGGGATGTACAAGGAGTCCTGTTACTGAGCAGGTGTGGTAGCAAATTAGTTAGGAAGCTATTGCTCAGTTTAATTCTGGCAGCACTCCTCTCTGAACCTTCAGCTACTCTCTCTTTCTGCCCTTTCCAGGTCCATTCATGCTCATCTGTAAACCAACATTTTTTTTTTTTTTTCTTAGACACATAGGTAGTTCTGGAGCATTGTTGTGAAAAATGGATGAAACATCAGACCAATTGTATGATCAAAGGTAAAAGAGTTTCAGAGATAAAGTTTCTTTCTTGCATGCATGCATTTTTGGTAATAAGGCCCTGGCTGAATATCCTATTGCTTGCTAGCAAATGTTTTGTCTCAATGTCAATGCCAGAATTTTAATTGCATTTCACCCTGACATTAGATATGTAGTCTAAGAAACTGATGTTGCATTGCAGCTGGAGGCTGACATGAGACTGAAGTGACACATCCTTTGCTGTGGAATATTTGTCTCCAGCTGTTCCTTTGCGGGGAGGGTTACGGAGGCTGCACCTGTGCACACTGGGGTAGCAGCAGCCCGTGAGGATTCCCTGCCATAACATTTGTCTGTGAAACACATACTTTCTCCCTGAGGAAATGGGCTTATGTCAACAAAAAATGGAAACTTCAAAAAAATCTATGTAGTGCTGGGAAAAGCTAAGCATCTTTGCTCTTAAATGTGTGGGGTGATTAATTTTGTGTGCCATATCCCTCACACATACATTCTTCTTTGCCAAAAGCTGAATGTAGCTGAAAGCTTATGAGTGTCCATCGTTGCCAGACAGCTTAAAATTGAGATACTGTGAAATGCAAACAAATGGAAATGTTTCTCTCTGGTATAAATGTGCAAGAATTATTAAGCATTAAATTAAACTTGCAAAGAGAATCATTTAAGATTGTCAAAGATGAACCTGAGGTTGTTCTTGTGTACACACCTGGAGTAATGGTCCAGTTAGAGTGGCCTGAACAAGTGGGTTTTGCTCTACAAACTGATTTTGCACCCCCTTTTTTGGTTAGTGATGCGGCAGCTTCCTAAGATAGCTGTAGTAATTTATATTCATAGAACTTATTATTTTCCAGATGGAAGTAGATCACACTGATCCAAAATACCATTTCTGTTGATGTAGTTGTGTACACACTGGGGAAGGTAAGGTTTAGCTATGTAGGCAGAACACAAGCAGCTTGTATATACCAAGAAGCTCTAAGATGAGAGGGAACATTGTGAGTCTTGCTGGTATTCTTACTGTCAGGGCATCAGTGGCTTGCTTCAGTGAAGGAAAATTACTTGTATGCACACAGCTTGTTCTCTCACTCCCTTGCATTTTCTTTTATACATTCAGATACTGCTTAGGTACATCAGGGCAAGGTGCAAAGGAGATTCAGAGGCTCAGGCCATGTGGACTCTGTTGTCATCTTTGCTGAAAATCTGCCAGGTAAGACGTGTTTCTTCTGTGTCTCCATTTACCATCCCTCCTTTTCTATTCTCAGCTTTTTAGCTTACAAAGTCCTCTGAACATGCATTATTCACAACAACCAGTAAAGTACCTAGGACACTAAAATGCTGATTTTTGTAAAGGTGAGAGGGTAACACGGCTAAAGAGTAAATTAGAAAAAGAGAACTGGCTGAACTAAACTTAGCTGCAGCCTGGAAATAGAGAAAATTTTGGTTTTTTACAAGAACTACCCTACAGACTGAAAATATAAACCTTTTTTTACAAAAAGACAATTCTACTGCTACCATTTTTTGTGAACACATGTGGTCAAGGCTGATGTGTATCTTTTGTTATAGATTAAAATGTTTTTGAGTTATCTCTTCCGAACCACCATCGCCCCTCTTTGTTTAGTGTTCAATTCTGTCAGACCCTTCAAAATGTAACATTCCCCAATACTGCCATGAAGTTGAAAAACATGTGCATATGGTTTAATACAACTGTCTCCAGCAGTTAGTTGCCTTCTGGAGGGTATCCAGATGTTGCTTGGAAAGAGATGACTGGGAAAGAAATAAACAAATTCACTTGACAAATTGGCCAGCATATCTTTTGTCTCAGCCATCTTCCACTTCAAAAATCTTGTTCAAATAAAATAATTGTGCTTGAGACATAAGTAGGGTGGGGGTTTTTTCATCCATGAAGCTCAAAGTTTTGTATAGAGATGGTAAAACATAATTATCACAGGTAAACAGAAGTGGAAACTGAGGCTCAGCCTTTGGATTAAACTCAGGAAAAAAGCAGAGAGAAACCCAGATAGTCTGGAATATTTGGCCCCTTCAAATAGTAGCAAAATTCCTTTCTACATTAGCCATCCTTTCCGCAAAACCGAGGATATTTCTGCTCAGACCGCAAAAACATGCCTAAACTGTAGTGCTCTCTCCACAACTCTGGGCTACCTGGTGGGCAACAACACTTTCCCACTGTAAGAGCAGTCCATGTGAGGGAAAAAAATGGCCAGTTCATTTTTGCAAGGAAGGTGCTGCAGCATCACCACAAGCAGCTCAGTATCCTGAAGTGATTTTGCGTGCTTGTTCTACAGTTACATAACAACATATGCTTTCTCTATTTACAATATTAAAATAGACCACGATTTAAAAAAAAAAGTACTCCCACTGCAAATTATATGGCACTGACATTTGCTACTGATAGACCAGTGTCTTTTTTCACCAAAGTCAGCTACATGCTGCCTCAATCTCCCATGAAATGTCTGGAATCTCAGAGCCATAATGTATAGCAATGTGCAAGAAAATGAACCCAAAGAAAAAGTGTCCGCTTGGCAATCAGAATTTGGAGATTGTCCCTTGAAGTGTTGGTATCTCCCTGCAGCTCCCTAGTGTTTCCAGTGATAGTGTTGGAAGAAAGAAATGCCTCAGTCAAGCCTGAAGGCACCTGTTGGAAGGTGTGCCAAAACACAAGGATTGTCAATAGCAGGGATCAGTCTATGCTGGCGGCACATGTTTTACACTTGATATTGACTGGAAGGAAAATTTCCCACCCAGGAACTGTCAAGCGCAAGATGTCTGCAGTGTATTAAGAGCTTTAGAAATAAAATACTAGGTTGTGATAGAGGTTTGCTTTATGCGAAGTTTCTATCTAGTCAAAATAATTTTCAGGAAGAATTGTTTTTCCTTTTTTTATCACCTGTTTTTGACATTTTTTATATGGAAAAGCTTTTTGTTGTTGTCAGAGTGACTCTGTTATGAAATGTAGATATAGGTAGGGTAAGACAGGAGTTATAACTAATATGTTTGAGAGATTCCTGCAAAGAGTTCTTGCATATGAAATAAAATGGTATGTCCTAGCGCCTCTCAACCTTACCATGTCATAAACAAATGTGGAAATGGAAAGGGCAAATTCTCAGCTGTGTGCTGGGATTAAAACAAGCAGCAAAGCCTATATCCTCTCAGCTCCACTATGTACCCTCCCCTTCCCCAGCACCTCCACCACTGTGAAGATTTTAAACCAGTTGCCCATATTGCATCCTGGCCCTGAAACCAGCATGATGCTGAGGACATGAAGAATTTGTCATTTTTGTGGATGATGATTTTGAGAGAGAGTGGTGTCCTCTTGCACCCTTTCACAGAGGTTTGGACAGCCACAAAAAGGCCCTGGTTGAGATGAATTGGTGGACAGAGAGCTGGTGATGAGGTTAAAAGTGTGTGATGGCTGTGGTTTATCACTTGGGTATCAGCAATGCGGACATGCCTATGTGTGTTTGGATTCCAGTCACACATCTCTGAATATGCCTGTCCAAATCAAGTGGCTGCTCAAACCTCCAGCAACTGTCTTCAACCAGACACCCCAAAACCTCCCACATTTACCTCCAACACCCATCATGAACTGCTGCAGTGGGTTGCAAAGCGCTATTCTTAAGAAATTAAGTCTGGAGAGAAATGAGTCTTCTATGCGATTATTTCATAGTTTTTGGCTCCTCTGATTCAGCCTAGCGCTGAACCTCTCCCTTCTCTCCCCCTTCCCATTAGCCCCATGAGGCCTCCCTGACCTTGCAATCCACCCACAGTTTCTATGTTACTGTCAGCCTCCTTACACTTGACTGATGAGAAATATGTGATTATTCAACACATCATAAAAACGGCCAGAGCAAATGAAGGAGAAATCTGGAAAGTATTTACAGAAAATCTGTAAACAATCATTGCAATCCAGCTATTCAAAGCTGTGCACACATTAGCTTATTAGCTATAGACCTGTCAGATTTTCTTTGTTTAGTTCACCTTTTTTAAAAAATTAAGAGCTGCTTTGTTATACTCCCAGCCGTTTTGTATTTTAGAGACTTCTGTTAGCAGAGACAATTTCTTTCTTGAGCTACAATAAGCGAGATTTTTTTCCTTCTGACTACACATCATTTCATTGACTTCAGAGGTTTGACAAGCACCAATTCACTGACATCCTTGTGTGATAAAAGGCTTCTTGAGGCAGCTTCAAGCACATGCATCTGCTTGCTGTGTACAGCTCAACATCAGATTCAGACAAGCAGGAAGGAGGAGGTGAGAAAGAAGAAGCTGTGAAACTCTTCTGGAAAGTGACACAATGCATTGATGGGACACACGTTGCAAAGTCTCCCTCTTCTCTGCAAGAGGCCGAGGTGTTTCTTACTCACCATAGCGTGGTTTAACCAGAATGGGATCACTCTATCAAGGCTTCTGGGGTAAACCAGCTCTCGATTGTAGGAATACAGTGTCCAAAAGGATATACACACAAACTGGAACAAAAACACAAAATAAAAGAAATTTAGAAAAGAAAGACAAACATAATTAGGATAGGATTTAGTTAGTGCTTTCATTTCTGAGAAGGCAAAACATTTTCTACATGAAAAATGATGACACTGCCAGATGAACTCATGTTATCTCACATTTACTCTGAGATGCAGTGTTCTGTGTTGATACTGGGAGAAAAAACCTCCTTTATAAAGTGCCAACACTGACATTTTCTGTGGAATCCAAGATTAGATGCTTCTTCTTTTTTCCCTTTCCCTTTCCCTTTGCGGATGGGATCTTTTGATGGTCCAGGAGTTCTCCTCAAGGGACTGTCTGTCAAGCCTGTGTTTTGCTCAGTGACAAAGTAAAAACAGATCTTAGTAAGACAGTTCACATAGTCTTACCCTTATCTTCACAATTCATAAACCTAATTCAGAAACTGCAGGTGAAAGCTGTACTTTGGCCCCCCTTTTTTTCCCAACAGAGCAGGATTTACAGTGGGAGAACTTAACTGGAGGAAATGATCCCTGGTATCAGTTACTGATACCTGGAAGCTGATTTGCATTTTGTTTGGCCTGGCTTTGTATTTGAGCACACTTTGTTGTTAGGGTTGGAAATCAGGGGTGTGAGATGCTGGAAGAAGGAGACCGAGCCTCTGTCCGGTTAGCATGGTGGGGATGCCTGGGGGGATATGACAGCAGCATTGTGAATACTGCTGTGCAGGGAAGACAGATTATCCAGTCTCTCTGACTCCATCCCTGTCAGGACATTTTTACTGAACCAGCTAGCTTGTGGACCATGTTTAAGCAGTGCTTCTCAACCCTTTGAGATTCAGCGGTGGCTGCAGGCATCACTCTCAAAGAGTGCACCTACATGTATAAGTAACCCATCAGTTCCTGTCCAACCCACGATGTTTTGATAAACAGCATTGTCTGTGAGGGAGTAGGTGATACATGATGAATCTGACATAAGCTGTGACTATAATTATTTTTCCATGAATCTGTTTCTCTCCAGTGCTTATTTAAAGCCACACTGGCTTTAGAGAAGGAGATGTGAGGTTTTGTTGTGTCTTAGGTACCCTCTCATGTCCTCCCGACCTGTTCTGCCCTTTAGAGAAAAGCCCTAAGTTAATAAAGCCACAGCTATTTGAACCATGAGATTAACAGAGAGGTTACACCTCATTCACCCTTTGGGGTCAATCTGTGTCCACTCAAGGACAGTAACCCTAACATTTGTGCCAGAGGCTTTGCTTTCAACCATGACAGGCTCAGCATTGTTTCTTCTTCTAAACGGTCCAAATCTACTGCAAATTCAAGGGTAAAAGAGAGCCCTTAGTTCTTATCTCTTTTATACACATGCATGGTATGCTATATACCCTTAAGCATTTATGCAAATGTTATTTTCTCGTACAGAGACAAAGGTTACTTACTGTGGACACTGGGAAAGCCAGGACACTGAAAAGAAGGTCTCTGCTGGAAATTACGCACTTAGCACATCGCAGTTTCTTAATTAGTCTCAACACATCAGCCAGGAAGGACACCCCATAGAAGACGGCCTGCAAAATCTAAAGTAATTACACCTAATGAGGAAAACTCATACAGCTTTCATTAGCACATACCTCAATGAAATCTGTCCTTGCTCTTCAGGGAGTTGTTTTGTTCGTGAGTTGCAAGCCTGCGTGAGGGAAATAGCTGTTGGCTAAATCTTTTTTTACTAGCTGAAACTGATTAAAGAAAGTTGTTCAGGAGATAACTTTAACAATATCTGAGTTAATAGACTAAACAGAGATGTGTGATGTGATTCAGATGGGTGAAGTGATTCAGATGTCGAAAGCCAGCTCCCTCACACTTCCTATGTTAATTGTTGATGTTGGATGTATCTGAGCAGGAGAGAATAAAATACGCCAGGAAATGTTTTCTGTAAAGCAATTGCTAGATGGATTTTCCCACCATTTAGCCAACACAGGTTCTTTCCAGGGACTCACAGTGCAGTTGATATCACTGTCAAGTAGTTCAAAATGCTCTAATATGAGAATTAGGTGCAGAAGTTATCCAAAACAGAACCTCTTTTGCTGAACTCAAATTCAATAAAGGATTTCAAGTGCTTAGAAGCAGAGATCCAGACCACTGAAGTTTTAGTTAAGTTTACATAGAACTATTTATAACTAATGAATTTTAGGGATGAGAGGTTGTGTTTTGGGTTCAGGGTTTTTTTTATTTCTTTCTCTACATCATTTACAAGCAATGAAGGAGGGATTGTTTGGGGAGGGTGCTAGGAGGATTTGGTAAAGAATTAGGCAAGCGCACACAAAACAGAACTCCACAAATTATGTGTGAAATTGTCAGAACATTGTGGTTTAAGCCAATATTGCTTTTCTGATTGCTTCATTTTTCTCTCCTAACACTACACAGCAGATCGAGACGAACCCAGTTTGTCAGATGCACAAAGGCAGAGCTTTGCAGAAAAATACTTCTCCCACTGCCTTGCATTCCCCACCGAGTCAGTTCAGTTTGGTTAACTCACAGGGTGGCCCCTTCTTTTTAAGGCTAGATTCTCCAAGAGTGATGCAATATGGGAAATGCAGTCTACTGCAAACATGAGACCAGCTAGTGATACTTAAATGGAAAGATGGTTACAGCTTTCAGGATGAGATCTCTTTTGCCATGATCTCTACTGTGAATCAGATATTTATTTAAAGCAAAGTGTCTGAAATTGTGGCTGGATACTTCATCAGTTTCTGAAGAAGCTGAGAAGGGTGGTGCTTGGGAGGGGAAAGGATTAGTGCAATGCTTTTCCATGAGAAATTCCTTTTTTATCAAAGTATCTGAGGGGAGGAGGGGACTATGGTTTCACCATGGATGTTGTCAAACAAGTACTTCGCGAGGTTTAGTCTGGAGAGGCTGAGTCTTCCTGGGCAGCTAAATGACCATAGTTTGCAGTTATCTACAACAATCCCTATCCATTTTGTGTCTTCTCAGCAAAGATACATTCTTCCTTCCCTATTCTTTCCGCAGTTCAGAGAGTCACCACAGTAGACTATATCCAGGTGCCACTGATGGAGTGTCCCCCCTCCCTGTGCAGACCCGCAGCAATAGAGGTAGAGAGGAGCTGATACAGGCTGGGTAACTGGCCCAGGGTCACCGAGGACAAGGTATCAGAGGTCACGCATCACCTGGTTCAGCTGCAAAGCCCCATGTTCCCTATCAAGGCATTGGTTGAATAGCCACAATTTTATATAAAAGAAAAAGCCCAAGCAGCTTCATCAGAACCCACATATGGTTCTGTTCAATTCTGAGGCACCCAAACCAGCTCTTTTAAATGTGTTGTTTTTCTCTCCCCATTATTACCATTAGCCTCTGTAACTGCAGGCACTATCTCAGTCAGTAGGGATTCAGCCCTCTAAGTCATGGGTCTGGTTCAGAAAAGTCCATGCTGGGATGCAGCATACTCAGACACAAACACATGTTCAAGGCCCAGTCCTTGGCCTCACCAGGGCACCAATACCAAGTCCTTGAAGAGCTAAGAAAAGCCTGGTAATAAACAGAAGCTCTTGTTACGCCCTGTACAGTCAACAGCAACTTTCTGTAAAAAGCATAAAAAATTAACATGAGGGTGGTGACAGTCTGGTGACACATGGTGACTAATTGCCAATAAAGCAATTAGGGAGAGGCCTGGTTCCCAGAGGATGAGGCTATTATTATCTTGTTCATGGTCAGCCTTACATTAATCATGGGACAGGGATAGGCTGTGTCTTTCCCTGCTTCAAAATTAACTAAAACACATTTCTGAAAAGAAACAGTCCCAAAACAGCCACATTCTCAGCCTGGTAAATATTTCTTCATACACAGGGGAGGACAATGTTATCTTCTGTATGGAAAATGCTTATCTGAACATGTAACCTGACCCATTTCTCTGGCTGAACATGAAGAACAACTCCTGAAGAAGTTTGAACTCAGCCTCAGAAGCTTGGATGTGTGCTGCTGTAGCTCTGCCCTTGTTCATCACCGTAGTTTCAAAGGGGTTTCAGACATTTCAGTGATCACCGTGTATTTCCAGAAGCAATAGAAGATTGTACAAGTAATTTTCAAGCCAGAAAACTGAACTTATCTAGAATCATCCCTAGTAATGCTCGGTCTGGCACTGTGCACCCCTGGTAGATTCGAGTCAGAGCTCCAAACCCACACAGGTTATTCCTATAAGAAAGGTGCGTCCAAATATTGCAGCCCTTCACTAAAGGGAAAATGTTGACTTTAAAAAAAAAAAAAAAAAAGGCATGAAAACATCAAATTATTCCAGATGTCCTGTCCTGTGAATTTCTCAAGCAGAAGTACTGGCGCTCACAAATCCATTTCAGTTGCTCATGGAATATAAATCTGGCTGTAAATAGAGAGGATTCCCTAAAGTATTCCCACACGAACAGAAGGAAGACTGGAAGCATTCAGAAAGCTAACGATTAACCCAAAGAGGAGAATATGGATATGATTATCCCTGCTGGAGAGAGGCTGCTTTCCCCTCTATACCCTGCAGAGTTCCATGGTGCTAGGTGCTGTACAAACATTTAATTTGGCCAGATCAATTTTCCAAACTGAGACTCATCGTGACAAAGACAAACCTCAATTTTTATCTGCTGCAGTGATCAAAAGGGTGTTTCTGTTTAACTAACCTGACATGATTTACTTTTGTGTATAAGATCTTGCCATATGTGTATATTGAAAATCTTCAACTAGTACAAATAAATCGGCTCCAAGCTCTGCCCTTAAGGGACGGATAAATCCAATATTCTGAGCAAGTTATTACAGTTAACAGTCAACATTTAGTGTGGATGCGCATCCATTCATATGATAGTGTCCTGGAAAATATCTATGGTAAATACTGGGCCTATTTTTAAATAAATGCAAAACAGATTTCAGGGGAATTGAAAAGTATTTCCATTATGAAAGACAAAAGCGCAAGGAATAAACTGGGGCAGGAATGCAATTAATAGTTTTTAAAGGTGCAGTGTGCTCATTATGCAGTGATTTACTAATAGATTTACAGCAGTGAGCAGATTTTTATGAGCTTGGATATTTCAGGCAATGAATGATTCAGCTTGTACTGTTTTGTGTCACAGACAAATGAATACAAAACTGTTTTTATCTGTCATTTCTGCTTGTTCAATAATCAGTCAATGAACTCCTTTGATACAAAACCCACTTATCTTCCCCCCCCTACAAAAACATTTCCTTTCTGAATCTTGATTGCTATGATCATTAAGAAGATGAATCTGAAATAATGTCAGAGCTGTAGCTCTCTTGGGAGAACCACATGATTAGGAAGGAATTGAATGAGGTGCTAGAAGAGGGTCATATTTTCCAGCATCCCTCCAGCAGAGCTAGGAGACAAGTGGCATTTCCGTCCCCAGAAAATGCCACTTTTCCCAGTATTTCCATTTCAGATCAGAGTGAGCTGGCCACAGCAGCTTTCCACAGAGGGAAGTTTTTAAATGCAATTCCAAGGAGATAAGAGAAATTTTGGAGGGAAAATTTCCAAGTGATTCAGACAGCCAGTGCCAGAAGCCAGGCAATCACAGTCTTGCAGGACACAGGCAGAAGAGCTGGACAAAGGCTCTGTATACCTGGCTTTGGGGAAGCCTCCAAGGCACTACCCAGCCCTGTCCAGCACAGCAGATCCACCAAACCAGAACAGCCCAATGTGAAGCTTTTGCTTGCTCTTCTTCCCCATGACTATACCTCCCAACATTCCAAGGTGTTTCCTGGGACTGCTTCCAAACTGGCAGAAATTTAATGCATTGAATGTGCACCTGATGGATTTGTGTGGTTGACAGCCACCTCTTGTTCTTTGATGTCCCTCAGCAGCAAGAGGGAGGGCCTTAATGCCAAATCATGGGACAACTCTTTTAGGTCCTGCAGAGCCCCACAGAGAGCACCACGGCATTCTGGGACATATTGTCTTCTCATCCTCTTCCTGTCTTGTATAGCGGATCAAGAATCTTTTGCCACCATTTTACCAAAAAATGCTATCCAGTTCAGTGGGAGAAGGTGGGCTGAGGGCATCTGTTTCCCCAATCCTCTTCCCTTTTTTGGTAATCCTTTCTTGAAAAAAAACCACTTCTCTGTAGAAGAAGGATTACTAGCCATGAAGGAGTAATTTTACACACCCTATCCCGTTGCCACGTTTTCTGCATGAGAGATAGGCAACATCAACCCAAACCGTCTCTCTGTTGGCTGACAACTCCATTTTAGCATTGGGATCAGAACAATGAGTGGTTAAAAGATGTGAGACTGGGGAACTGGAGCAAGGGCCCTCACTCATGGAGATTTAATAAGAAGTAAGCTATTTGGCAGATCTGGAAATGAGCTGGCAAAGGGAGCAAATACTGAGGTGGTAAACCCTTGTGAACTTTTTTTTTTTTGGTCAAAGCGAAACCTGACTGTAAAATTGCCAAAGAATCTCAGGATACTGAGTGCCTGAGAGATCAAATACTAGGCAAAAATCAGTGTTGATGAATGCAAAGTAATGATTTTCAGAAAGAAAAAGCAGCTATAGTTATATATTTCTCAAATGTGGGTTCTAAATTAGCTATCACCATCCAGGAAAGAAGTGTTGGACTCACTGTGGATAGCTGTCTCAATTTACTGTCTTCTTGCCTACCAGTGATCAAAAAAGACAAATAGAGATTTAAGAACTGTCAAGAACAGATAAACAACAAACAAGGAAACACCTTTAGCCACTGTATAAATCCATCTCATAACTCATAACTCAATGACAGCAGCCTGCCCTAGTTACTCCCTCCTGAAACTAGAAAAACTGCTGCAAAGGGTGGCAAGGATGCTTTAATGAAAAAAGTAACCCTTTGTGAAGAGAGATGAAAAAACCTTGGACTTCCAGTTTACAGAAAAGACTAATGAGAGGAAAATCTGGTAGAGGTCTCTAATGAGTGGAAAAGAAAACATTAACAGGGATGGATGATGAAATTACAATATGGAAGTAATGAAGCACCCAGTTCAGTTGTCAGGAAGCAGGTTTACATCAACAAAATGAACTGCTCTTTCACCGAAGGCACACGTGCCTCGTGGCACACAGGATAGGAAAAGTACCAGAAGTATGAAAAGGTATGTTTTTCCTTTAGATAGATGAAGGGAAGGCTTTGAGTGTGTATTAGCTACCTTGGGCTGGATTTATATTCTGTCTGGGTTAGTCAGCATGCTAGTGGGATGATAGAGCCATGGAAAGTTCATTTTATGCATGTACATGCTCATGTCTTGTGCAGCCTTTCCCTGATCATCCACTGCTGGTCATTAATGGAAGGTGGATGTTAATTTCAATGACTATTTCTACATCCCAAAATACTGGGAGGTGGGTTACTTGCTTTGTCCTCTTGATCTCCTGCTTTAGAGCTGTGTGATATACTGGATGGTAGATCTCATTATGATGGTGCCAAAGTGTGGGAGTGGAGATGCTGTTTTGCCTGAAAATATGGCTAATATTTAAGTGGGGCCAGCTATCCCCAACAAATAGATATACTGATACCAGACAACATAGCAATTAACAATACAAATGCCACCCTGACTGTGGCGATATATATGTCCTCATCCTTCCACAGCTGGCTTGGCCACTGAGAAGACCATGGTGGCTTCCAGAACCCCAGGTTGTTGTTCACATGCCATTCAGCATCTCTTTCATTGCAAATGTTTCACAGAGTCACAGAATGGTTGGCAGGGTCTCCAAAAGCCCCTCTTGAAGCTGGGAACCCTTTAGGCTTCCACCGAACTCCACCATGAGGTGTTACATTCTGAAGAGTAAAAGTAGAAACATACCCTGGACCAGACCTCCCACTGATGTTTAGCTCTGACAGTCACACAGAACGGATGAAAGGCTATGGAGGTCCCTGCAGTCATCCTTCAAATTAGCAAGTGTCCCTGAAATTGTTCCTTTATAGGAAAACTCTCCACAAGCCTGGTCTTTCCACTGCACCACCCTTTGGGCTGATGATGAACCCTTTGGGCTCTGAACCAGCCTTCTCCCCTGGCGTATCTCACATGCTTTCACTTTGATTTCTATCCTGCGAAATGTCAGCATATTAAGGGAACCAGAACACATCACAGTCTATGTTTTTCTGTGTACTTTCAGGAAATGTAGCAACCAGTTGATAGCATGGCTGAAACTCATGTAATAATGTGACAAGCACCTCTCTCTACAGGGTGGAATTTCTTTCCCTGATGTTCTCAACTGATTGACAAACTAAGCATGTACTCTGAATGGCTAAATTAGCACTGTGCTGTTTTGTTTTACCTTTTCTGTAATTTACAGGACATAAAAGTCTATCAAAAATTTGAAGTAAAACTCCAAGCAGCATTGTAATGCATTGAATTAAAGGTTAGAAAACAGGCACCAAACTTGCATGTGTACTGGCTGGACATACCTATACTTTTCTGTCCGTCTCCTCAATGATAGCTTGTCTCTTTTACAGGGAGGCAGCTAGCTTCAAAGTACCTACTGAAAGCCAAGAAGCTCACCAGCCAATATTCTTTCTGCAGGAAACCTGTGAATACATTTCACAACACAAGCACAGATCCCTCCTTAGTTTCCTTTGGTGTATAAACTGTTAAAGGAAGCAGTTTAACAGCAGCAAATATACCAGCTGCATATGTCTTGAGGCGCAGATGGCAGACAAACAAATAGACATATTGGTATCACTGTACAACACGATTTGCTTACCAGATTGAGGACTGTCAAATATTTCCACTGCCCACCGTAAAGGAACACTTCAGATGGCCGCTCTTCTGTTCTGATGTATACGATGGAATAGGCTACAAAAAAGTACCAGACGAAAGCAAGGCAATGGTATGTGGCGAGAGTAGAGATTTCCATGCTTTAGCTAAGAGATAATTGGTCCGAAAGCAGCTTTTCTCTTAAGGTCCTCGGTTGCTGTGCATGGGATAGGGCAGGGCAGGAGGTTTTACTTCAGAGCAGACTCGGGACACGATGCCACTTTACTCTTGTCAAAAGGAAAAATCATAAGGCCGTGAACTTTGCTTCTTTTTGTTTCCCTTTTCACTGTACAGATAGGCTGCGGGGGGAGGGGGGGCAGGGGGTGAGAAGAATAGGCTTATTCCCCGGATTTAAATGCCTTGCTCAAGATTAACAAAGATTAGTTGCAGAGTTATGTAAGTTTTGGGTTGGTTTATTTTTCTGCAAAAGTAGGGGGAGTTTTGCTGCTGATTTTGTGTAACAGGCTGTCATATGTTGGGTAGCAAGTGAAAACAAGTGGCATTTCACTCGTAGCTGTGGTGCAGCCATGACTCCAGCTCAGCTTGGGAAGCCTCTGTGACTGTTTTTCCCTTGTGCCAAATAAAGAAGTGGGAAAAGTAACGGTCTGTGAAAGGAAAACCTAGTTGATTTGTTGATAGGCTATGGAGGTGGCAAGGAAGCTGATATGATTCCTAGGCAAAGGTCCTTGGGGTTGAAAACCACTGTGAGTGTTAACATTTTGTTGTGGGAAAAGGCTCTGCCACCTTTACGGGGCTCCCCACTGCTGGGATTCATCACAGCCATGCCTGGCAGGCTGGACAAACCCAAAGCTACTTTGAAGCTTTGACAGGGATGGAAACACAGGGCAAAGGCCTTAGATGACAAACATGAAGTAATGAGCAGCATGTCTTACCCCCCTGCTTCTTTACTTGCTGCCATTTACCTTCAGACATCCCATCTTCCCTAGCACAACATTATGTCACCATTGGGGGTGGGCTGAAGAAGAGAACAACCAACACACAATGACCCTAAAATGAAGCAAACAAAAAAAATCCCCTGGAAATACTCGTGTTTCCCACCCCACCTACCTCACCAAGCAGCCCTAATTAGCACTGGAAAATACACACAGCATTTCCCAGAGTTCCCATAATTGCTGTGTTGTCAGCAGTAATTGCCACCTGAGTGTTTCATGTGGGCCCTGACAGGGAGTGGGTATCATGTCCCAGTCCACAGCTGGACCTTCTCCATGCAGGATGGGAAGATGGGATGCTCTTCCCATCCCTGCAGAGGTTGCCCCAAGGGGAAGGGCTGGGCTTCAGCCAAGCATTAAAGGATCTCGTTTTTTTCCCCTTCTAACTGGCCTACAGGCAGCATTGAGCAATCTGCTATGTTTTGTTTTGGTTTGTTTTTTCTCTGGTTTTTTTCCCCCTTGTACTGGACGTAATGCTCCACATGGGATAATTTCTTATAAACTCAGAGAGCAATGTGCATGAATGTTGGGAAACAGACCTCGCACTAAGACACTTCAATATTCTCCCGTGTTTCATTGACTTCTCCCCTAATTCAGATTGCCTGCATCCAGATTCCCCAGGCATTCCAGCCATCACAATCCCAATGAAATATTGCTGCCCCACTTAGGAAAAATAGATGTAGAGCCTTTTGTGGTTATTTGAGACTAGAGGATAAAACCCCTTGCCAGAAAAAAAAAAAAAAAAGGGAAAAAAGATGGGATTATGTTTTTTGTACTTGGACAGTGTCAGCAGTCTTTTCATAGAATCCTAGAATCCTAGAATGGTTTGGGTTGGACAGCACCTTACAGATCATCTGGTTGCAACCCCCCTGTCATGGGCAGGGTCACTTTCCACCAGACCAGGTTGCTCAAAGCCCCATCCAACCTGGCCTTGAACACTTCTAGGGATGAGTGACCCATAGCTTGTCTGATCAACCTGTTCTAGTGCCTCATCACCCTCACAGTGAAGAATTTCTTCCTAATATCTAATCTAAACTCACCCTCTGTGAGTCTAAAGCCACTATCTCCTATCCTGTCACTACATGCCTTTGTAAAAAGACCCTCTCCAGCTTTCTTGCAGGCCCTCTTTAGGTACTGGAAGGCTGCTCTAAGGTGTCCCCAGAACGCTCTCTTCTCCAGGCTGAACTTCAACTCTCTCAGCCAGTCTTATAAAAGAGGTGCTGCAGCCCTCTGATTATCTTCATGGACCTTCTCTGGACTTGCTACAACAAGTCCATGTCCTTCTTATGTTAGTGGCCCCAGAGCTGGAGGCAGCACTCCAGGTGGTGTCCCACAAGGGCAGAACAGAGGGGCAGAATTACCTCACTCAGACTGCTGGCCACTCTGCTTTCGATGCAGCCCCGGAAACGGCTTGCTTTCTGGTCTGTAAATGCAGATTGCTGGGCCATGCTGAGCTTCTCATCAAGATCCCCCAGGTCCTTCTCCTAAGGGCTGCTCTCCATCCATTCTCCCCCAGCCTGTATCTGTGCTTGGGATTGCCCTGACCCAGGTGCAGGACCTTATGTTTGCCTTGTTGAACTGCATGAGATTTGCCCAGGCCTATCTCTCAAGCCTGTCCAGGTCCTTCTGGATGGCATCCCTTCCCTCCAGCATGTTGACTCCACCACACAGCTCAGTCTGATCAGCAAACTTGCTGAGGGTGCACTCAATGCCACTGTCCATGTCACCAACAAAGATGTTAAACAGCACTGGTCCCAGTACAGACCCCTGAGGAGCACTATTTGTCACTACTTGTCCAGCATTCCACTTGGACATTGAGCTGTTAACCACAACTCTTTCAGTGCAACTGTCCAGCCAATTCCTTATCCACTGAGTGGTACATCTGTCAAATCCATATCTCTCTGATTTAGAGACAAGGATATCATGTGGGACAGTGTCAAATGCTTTGCTCATGTCCTAGAAAATCTAGCAGAAAGATTTCTGGGGAGGGGCAGTGCTGTTATGAGCTGCTCCGCCTTGTCAAGACTCATGGCTTGACAAAAGGCAGGAAGAGAACAGGACTGTGGCATCGAAGGGCCCTTTTTATTAGTAGTTTGCATACCAAAGGCACCAGGTGGTCAGCACCTTTAACAAGTTATCTTCACACCAGTCTTTCTGAGGTTTTGCTGTAGTACAACTTTAAAAATGGAAGGCTGAGCATTCTGTTCAGTAGGTGCTTGGATGCATGCAAATGAATGTAAATGTATGCAAAATGGCAAGGTATGTTTTTTCTTTTCTGGAGCATCTTGGCCAGTGTGGCTGGGAAGGTGTCAAGTGCGGTGACAGTTTTCTGATGTGGACATCTGTCCCTCAGACTGAGACCATCTGCTTTCTTTTCCCATATGCAGGAAGGAAGATACATACCCTTCAGCCTAGATACGGGATGAAGTTTGGATGCAGAAACATCGCAAATAGGATCCGAAATCTAACACTCCACACTTCATGGAGTCTTTCTTATTTCACAGCCAGTGTGATGTAGCAAGCAAATACACTGTACAGGTCATATCTTACGCCATGTCTCCATGGGTATGAAGGTTCAATGGAATAGAAAATTCAGCCCAAATCTTTGTGCAGTGAGTGGAGAAAAGGAAGAAGGAGCACACTGGGGCACAGGCAGATGTGCTGCTGCAGGTCTAGTGGTACGGTTTAGGGAAACACTATTTTCTATCTTCTTGGTACCACAGCCCAGCTCACATCTGCTTCTCCCCTGGAGATGAGCCACATTCACACACTCTGCCAATGCTCCTAATCTGCTTCAGGGTCACATCTGATTTGAGCAGCGATAGCTGACTTTGTGATGAAGTAAAGTGGGAGCTCCCCGTTAATCCATTAACTATGGTTCAGCTGAAGGATAGTAACAAGTAACTTTGCTTCCACTAAAGCTCCTCCGCTTATGCCCTGTTCTATGGGAGTGACTTAGGCCATCTTGCTTGACTTTGCACCAAAATGGGTTTGACTCACTCATATTATTAGTATGGTTCAGGTACAGACATGACAGCAAGCAGTGTAAAATGGTAATATCTTAGGTGATTGCATGTCTTCACTAGTGGACATGGTATTTCCAGGCTATCAAGAAGTCCCCAGTAAAATCCATCATTACCATGTAGTGTTTAATAAACCACCTCAGTCTGTCACTACTGAAGCAGCTTGTAGAAATAAATATTCTTGTCTCCTCAAAGCTGACAATTCATTTAGAGAAAGGCACCAGTTAGGTGCCTTTCAAATATTGTCCCATTTTTTGCCCTGGCAAGATTTCCTCTCTGCCAGGGTAGCATCCAGTGATGGCAAAATAAGCAAGAGCAAGGCAGGAAATTATTGGCAGGTGATAGCAGTTAAGGCCAGGTAGAAGGAAGGGATTTAAAACAAGCAAAAGCTTGGGAAAGGTTTGGGGACCTAAAAAGAAAACTGGGGTTTTGTGTTTAGCTGTCTTTCCTAGGCACCGTCTGAGAATAAGGGACTGATACAGAATAGGATCTTGCCTCCCTCAGAAAAATTTTATAGGGTGAAAAAACTAAAAGTAGCCAAGTATGTTTTTCTTCCAGTTTTCTGATGCTTATGTCCTTGATGCAGTTCTGATATCTCACATGTGGATGTCCTAATTTAGTTATTTTTAATTTACTGCTATTGTAAACTGGCTTGCATTAAAGGTACCATCCCTTGAAAGAGGGGTCCAGGGCTGGTCTTGTACAGCATCCTCTGTACACTACATGAGTGTGTCCAGAGACTCTGCCTCTGCTGCAATCTGGATTAGTTGCAGGTAGTGCAGGGATCTGTGTGGAAGATGTATTTTCTTAAGCATTATCTGAGAAAGCTTTTTAGCACATAGTGTGAGGCTGCCTGAGTTCTATGTCCCTAGGGATATCTATAATAACAATGTGTTCTATGACAGTCTTGATGTATAAAATGAAACATAATTGGCAAAATTACAAGCTTGGCATAGTCTGCTCCAGGCATCCTCAAATCCTGAGACAAACTCCCCCAAATCATGTGGTTAGTGTAATTCACAAGACTTAATTCTCCTTGGTTTTATTTGTCTTGGGCTTTAGTAGCTTCTATCTGATTTTTGGAACTTTTCTTTGCAGCTGTGTGAGTGACAAATGTAAAAACGCTTTAACTGCTAATAGAAGTTCAGCAATGCAGCAGGGACAGCACTAGGTAATGAAGATCGATAAAAATATCCTGAGAGATTTCACTACAAATCTGAGAAGTGGCAATGCTGTAACATGTACCTGATGTGTGTGGCAAGCGGGAAAGTTATACAACTGTAAGCTTATGCATCCTCTTGCATAGGCCTCTCCTCCTTATCTTGTGTGAGATAATTTTTTTTATTACATATTTTTAAGGAGAAGGCAGGAAGTGGCTTACATCATCTTGGTATTTTTGTTCTGAATTGAATTTAAATGGTTGTTCCAAAATGCCAAAATTCAGAGGGATTTTTCAGTCCCAAAGGGATGACTTGGGTACAAGAAGAATCCGGATTCAGTAGTTTAAAGTACTTGCTCAATTTCAGAGTTTTTCCTTCTCATTGAGTTTCATTGGCTTTTAAACTGTATGTTTATTCAGACTGCTAAATGAAACGTCACTTTGATCCGAAACCAAAACTTCCTGTGTAACAATGATTTGACATTTCTGACTCTTTAAAATGAATGAAAATTATGACATTATTCAAAACAAAACCTTTTCAGCTAACGACTTGGATTCTAAAAGTAGATATGCTGAAATTAAGAAACATTTGATCAGAAAAGTGCTTGCCTATCTCATTATCTCCTACTCATAGGGGAAATTAGTAACTGTTTACCTTATCACCAAACCCTAAAAGTGTGTTTTCTCTTGGCAAGCTGAATATTGCTTAGAAATAAAAGGCATGGTTTTCACTTATTTTCAACAGCTTCCAAGAACTTACATACTTTTTGAAGAGATCTGTAAGTTGCTTCCTAATTTTCCCCTTTGCCTTTTCTGTCAGAGAGGCAAAATTAATATTTAACTTTTTAGACAGATTGTCCACAAACAACCTGAAGTTCAGAGTGAAAAAAGCAGTTATACCACAGTGTATTAGGGAAGAAATGCTAGGGTATTTTTTAAATCCAGATACACAAAGTATGACTGGTTCTCATTAGACTCCTTCCTGCTAGATAATCGTGTTGGACAAGTTAAATATGTATTTACATTAATTTTTTTTGCTTTGCCCTTTCTAGAGGGAGCCAAGAAACTAGTCTTGTAAAGAGATGCATGTTTGATAACATACTGAATATCAAAATGTTTTGATTTTGTGTGAGGTTTCCTCATCTACCACTGAAACTCAGGAACTTCTAGGGCAACACACAATAACTCTATGACAGAAGAGTTTCATAAAGAATTATGACACAGAAAGCACCTTGCTGGACTCATGGGATAAGAACTGGAAGAGGCAGAGTAGGAAAACCACAGAAGTCACGTTTTCGTGAGTCTAAGGAGACATCACTGGCAGCTTTTTTTTCCACTTGCTGTTCAGAAGATAGCAGACCTAGCATAGCTTATTCTTAACATAGTCTATTTAAAATCATAAATAACTATTCCGAATACAAGGCAAAAGAGATCCAGCACTGACCCCACTAATCAGTGCTTGCTGAAAAGGTGTAGTTTATGTGCAAATTCTAATTTAGATAATAGTTTATGTGCAAATCTACCTTAGGTAATATTAGATTAGGTATTAGATAATAAGATAAAGCCCTATCTATAGTCTGTATTAGTATATTACCTAAATCTGTTGTCATAATCTTTGATACTTAGATTGCAACAAATGCTGGGCAGAGGATATAACTGCTTATCCCTGTCATGTGCATGGAGAAGTACAACCCAAAACAGTGAAATGGTGTCCCAGTCACATTGAAAGCCTCTGCTGAAACATAAATTAATGATTATTCTCCTGAAGTCCTGGTGACATGTAAAGCACATTGGAAGGAAGGATGTAATTCTGCGAGAGATATTGAAGAGGTGCTGGTTTGCTTCCCACCACTGGTGTCATCTTGATAGGTAACTCAATGGGTTATAAAACATGTCAGAATCCCAAGAGCTTCCTAAAGTCTGCTAGGTGCTAGGGACCTTGCAAGTTGGCCAGAGTAGCAAGTACAAACATCTCCTCTCTGTGGGTACACTAATGTCCTTTGTGCATCAAAATCCTGCCCAGTTCCTGCTCCCTACCAGACACTGAAGAACAAAGTAAATTTTTCAGTCTGTCAAAGGCGGGGTAAAGCAGAGGTTGCAATGTTTTAGTGACACTGAGAACATGTTAACAGAATAACAAAGTTCAAAGTGGGTTGGTTAGATTGCTGGTCTAGCAATGGGGGCAGAGAGCAGGTTTCCTACCTAAGAGCAGACATACCATTGCTGGGGTCTTCACAAAAGATATCAGCAGTGTCTGACACAGCTTATGGATCTGAACTCTGCTTGTGTACTGAGCAGTCAGTTGCTAGTTCGTCCTTGCTGGAACAGGGTTTACTCAAAGGACTGTTCAGGCTCAACCACAGCCTAAATCCCCTGCTCAGCTCTGCTGTGAGGCATTGCTGTGGCAATTAGACTCTCATGAGGCAATGTCAGCAGGCAAGTCTCTAGTTTACCAAGTGAATGCTGCTCTTCATCTCCTCCTTCTCAAACAAAAAACGAAATCCCTCAACAGAAGCTGTGTGTGAAACCAATGGTATCTCAGTGACTTGGCTGCTGTTCTTCACCACACTTCTGTGACTGTGAAGAGCTGGCAGATTGCCCCCTATTACCCTTTGCCCTGGGAAGTTCTGTCAGAATTTTCTTGTCTCTGTGGTGAAGACGGGATGGGGAAGGGGAAAGCCCTGCCCTGATTCCTCAAGCTGAAGTGGCCTGCTCCTCCTTTCCCATTTCTTTTTGTCCTGATCACCAGGACCAACCCCTGGATAAAGATGTTTCCCAACACTATCACTTTTGCGAGGAGGTCGGTCCACTTCCCCCAGCTTTCTCTTAGCTGTCACTTGTATACCTGCTCACTGTAGTTCCTAATTTGCACAGACCTTCCTCCCAGGGTGGCTTTTCCTACCTCCTCAAAGTGCTGTGGTGAAATGAGTGTGGCTCAAAGAGCTGTGCCAGGCATTACCCAGTTCTGACACAGCACCTATCTGCAGTATGCCGGTGCTCTAGCAGTGCTGCAGGTGATGGAGGTGGCAGTAAAAGCACTTCCTTTCTGGTTCTGAGACCATCTCTCTCTGTTTGCAGGCTGTCCTTGAGACACACCTTTAGCTTGCCCTCTGCAAGGGAGTGAGATGCTACTGGGAGCCCTGTGCTTCCTGTAGCATCTGTGACTTAATTTTGCATCTGCAGCCAGGACCTCTTTATTTGATGTAGCATGTCACAATTTCCTGGACTAGATTGATTTAGTGGTGGCTTCTGACAGGGCATTTTCCCATAGCAGTTTACAAGAAAGGCTGTCTCCTATAGCAAAAACTTACCCTATGTAGAAATGAACTTGAGTGAGGGGGAGAGGAAGGAAAAAAAAAGAAAAAAAATTCCCCACAAATCCTCAACACTTTTTCATCCACCTAAACTTTCCTTCTGCCACTGTCAATTCAATTACATGATGCTCATTGGCACATTTCCTTTACTTACAGCTATTTTCAGTGCTCAGGAAAAGTGCCTCCAGCTTTTGCAACACTTCATTTGGTTACTGGTCAGATAATCAGATGTATTTGTGAGGAATTTGTGGTTGGAATAAGGCCATTTGCTATGAAACTCTTTTGCTGCCTCCTTCTCCCTGCCCTCTGAAAGCATGTTGTGCTTCATTAACACTAAATGTGTTTGCAGGATCTGAAGTTTCTCAGTCATATGCTTTAGCTGCTTAGTGAAAACATAGGCGGTTTGTACACCTTTATGTTTCTGGGATCAACTGGTAGGGGGAGGCAGTGTTTGCTGTTAGCTTCCCATCTCAAAGGCTTGGAGTTTTCATGCATTCTTGCTTCCTAAAAGTGGGGGTGGAAAAAAAATGGGCCCTAGCCAAATTCAAGATGCTGGTTATCAGCTAATCCTACTGTTTACAATTCACACAGCAAAAGAACTGCCTGTGTTTGGCAGTGAGTTTGAGTTCATCTGCAGAGTGCAGGACAGAGCTGCCTTGTTTTCTTCAGAAGTTTTCGGCTGGTGTTTAATCGTAGCACTCAGTGGCGATGTGCCATACTGCTTTCTACTTTCATGTTTCGAGACCGTTTTAAGAGGGAGGGTATCATTGCCCTTGTTTTGAAGAAGGAAACCTGAGTTTCTAGACAAGCAGTGCAGGGGTGCTGGTTCCAATACGTTAGACGGAAGCTGGTAAAAAGACAAAGAACAGTTAGGAGTTCAGAGAGTTCTGTGTCTTCCCAAATGTTGCCCCACACTAACATGCATTGATGCTGAGTCGTGCTGCTGCAGACGTCTGACAGTGGGAGTCTACTTGTGATGACTCCTTTCAGTGTTGGTGATCAAGGCAGGAAAATACATGGGGGGAAAAAAGGACAAGAGTGAAAAAGCCTCACCTCATCCAGATCTGGATAAGGCTTTCCCTGGGAACCATCAGCACCAGCCATGCAAGCCGAGGTGGTGATTTTCCGGGGTGCCAAGCCTGGAGCCTTTTTTGCAGCCAAATGTATCCGAGGCTGGGTACTGCTGCCTTCCAGTGGTGCCATGCTGGCATGGAAGCAGTGCTGGTGTCACCTGATGAAGTGCCAGTGCCACCTTCCTCTGCACTTGGGGCTGCCAAGAGGAAATAACTGCCTCTGCGTCACTGGTGACAACTTCATGTTGTTGAACTAGTCTTTGATCCCTTCCTCCTCTGCAAAACTGCACAGTGGGTGGTAAATTAATCCCTGGAGTTCAGCCCGGCATGTATGCAGAAAGCAGAAAGCACAGGGGAAAAAGTAGGTGATGCTGCACTGCTACTGAGAGCCTGGAGCTTGCCTGTGCCCTTGGTTTTAGCTTTAAGTGACTTTGGTGGTAGAAGCTCTCATTTACATCAATGTAAGTAAGCATAGTCTGCGTTTCTTTCCTCATGTCTGCTGGTGCAGTCGTATAATAAGCTTGAATCCAGATGCCAATGCTCTTCTAATTATGCGTTGTAGTCATTGTGGAATAGAACAGCCTGCTTCAGTCTACCCTGGCTGCAATGAAAGGTAATGTTGTCAGCTAAGTGGGCTTGGTGTTAGGAAACTGGACAGTACTTCTTCATGACTAAACCAGGAACAAAACAGTGGAGAATCCACACAGGCTGTAGTGGTGAATGAAAACTGAGGAATAACCAAATAACAAATGTAGTCAGTTAAAGGAAGGGACTTACAGTTCACATCAGAATGGCAGGGAGAGAGACTGCCTTTCCATTTTCACATATTTTCCTCTCTTACCCTTTTCTCTGTCTTGCACTCCTCTCCATTGGGATGTAAATTCCCAAACTCAAAAGCTAATATTATTTTAAGACACTCAAAGGGGAAAGAAGTTCTGCTCTGTATGTGACTGGAAAATGGAAAAATATACTCTTAACGTATAAAGGGCTGTAAGTTTTGTAATCTGCTAGCTAGCTTGGTGCTGAAGAAAACCGATGCTCTGCTAGAATAAAAGGCTTTGCTGAGAATGCCGGTGACTGGATCAAACTACTGTCTGCTGAAAATGTCTAGTTCAATCCCCCTAGCTGTAGCTAGGATGTTGCACATGACTGTAGCACATGCCAAGGATGCTTTGAAGTGCCTTTTCTGCTTTTATTTTTTCTTAAAAACAAAAACAACAAACATGAGCTGTAAAACATGCAATTCAGGAAGGCCAAGTATCACGTGAATATTGCTGTCTGCACAGCACAACGAAGGTCTGTGCTGAATGAGGTTAGGCCTCTGTGGTTCTTTGCAGATATTTAGTAACAACCTCGAGCAGAGCATTTTGACTTTTCACAAGTTCTTGTAGTTCAGCAGATACATATTCCCCTCAAAGAGTAATCTATATACCCTGGCAACTGCTATTTTTTGGCAAAGTTGTATTTCACTTATTAAAGCATAAGAGTTAGGCTGTTTACATTTTCGGAGAGTCTTCTTCAAGGCAGAACAGCTATTCTAAAGACAGCGCACTGGGATAATGACTTTCAGCCTGTCCAAAGCTGCATTCCTTAAAGCTTCTCCATCAGTGCAGTAATAAAGACTGAGCCACCTGCATCTGGGTTGCATCTGTACTGTGTGGGAGGTAGAAACTGTGGTGCACTCCACAGCCCTGCTCTCTTGGCTATCTAGATGAGGCTTGCTATTGAACTTCCCTCCTGTCACATGCCTGAGTCTCATTCCAGTGGAGCCATGAAATACATTGTGATGGTATGTGTGCACACAGGCAAAACAGAATGGAAATAGCAAAGGCTGGATCATACAGGAGACAGTTTCCATGAGCATAGCAAAAGTCAATTATGAAAAGTCCTTCAAAGGTCCAGAAGGGCTCCTACCCAGGATAGCTTGAAAGTTTAGGACCCGAAGCTGGCAGAGGGATTGACTAGTGCAGCTTTGCATTGTTCTGGTGGAAGCCTGTTGCAGAGCAGATCTTGAGCAGGGTGAAATTAAAGTGTAGAATATTGAGCAGATCTGATCTGCAACAAAGATGACTTGCACCTTCATGGAATAGGAGCTTGTTTCCCAACAACACAAAAGTCAGGGCATGTGAGGACTTTGCTATAGATTACTGAAAATGTCATCTATGCGGAATAATCAGAAAATCTAAAAAAAAAAAAAAAAAAAAAAAAGAGCTAAGTGCCCCAAAACTGTTTCTTCAACAAAACTAGTTTTTGTGGCTTCCAAGTGACTCCACAAAATTCATGGCTATGCTAGACTTGCAGAAGCCACTCCAATACTGGCTCCAGCTTACAGGAGAGAGAAGATAACAGATTTTGCCAAAAAAGCCTCGAACAGTGGGGAGAAAACAAGATACAAGAACAGAATTCCTCCTTTCAGTCTACAACAGGAGCCTTGTACTTCAATGTTGTGACTTTAAATACATACAGTTAACAGTAAATAGGATATCTTGTTTACTGTTTGGCTTTTTGTTCTAGATATATTGTAGAAATTATGAAAAAATTGCCAGAAATTCATATGGAAACAATTAGGAGGACATAGATTTAAGTGAGCTCTGAACTGACTCACTAGTGCAGTGGTCTGGGCATCTTTAAATGATGAGTTTGAGGATTGCTGTTGCAAATCTGAAGCTAGCCACGTAATTCTGTGGGACATGTATGGACCCTTAAAAAGTTACTTGAAGGGTATTTCTGCAGTGGAGAGATAAACCATCCGTTCTGTGTAACTGGTTTCATTGAGTGTACCTTCTCTTTCAATGAACCTCAATGGTCAGCTTCACATTTAGGTCACTCAGAGAAGTTTGGCTGGCAAAAAAAGGTGAAGTCAAGGAATGAAAAATATCATATGAACTACGGGAAGAAAGTAGGAGGGCAAGGGGGAAAGTAGACTGAAGGAATAGAAAGAGGAAACAGTAAACAGTCTCCAGGAAGCTGGAGCATAACTTTTTCAATCTGTTTTGCTTTTCAAATGTAGTAGATCACCTGTGCATGTAGGTATCTACGTCAGTTCAAAGCGTCCTTGTTACATTTGGACATTGATTCCTTAAGGGAGGATATACTGCTAAGGTTTAGTGAAGCACTGAGGGGGATTCTCTCTTCTGGATTCCCTGTATTTATTTATTTTAACATATAATGTCTGTGCATGTGCATATATATATATTTATATATATATATACAAAATGTTGGTGAAAACATGATGAATGGCCTTACATGGATCGCTTCATCTCTGTTGGAAGAGTGCTATGATGGAAGGAAGAGTCTGTATTGGACTTCTGTATGAGACCGTGGTGATAACCAATCTTCAGTCAGAACCCACATTTAACCTGTAGGTTGCTTATACTGTGTTTAAGCCCCTACTCAAAGCAGGATGAATTGAAAGCTTGAGTAAATCCAAGTAAATGTTCCTGAGTAAATGTGCTGATTGGGATCTGTAGCTGTAACTGGGAGCTCTTAGATTTTAATGAAAATGATAAAGCATACATTTATCAGCCTTATCCCCAAACCGATGACCTGACCTGCCCCCAAAATTAGATGATCCTAGCAGCTGCATGTGTGGATGCTTGCTCTGTGTTAGTGTTAATTCCTTTGCCCTCACTTGCTCTGTTTTTTCCCCAAGGACCTCATGGGAAGTTCTCTTGTTGCTACTCCCTGGAACCTGCTAAGCTCTATGTGTCCTCAATGGCAAAACTAACTCATTTCCTTTCTTGTTTCTCAACTGTTGATATGAAATAGAAGATAGTAATCAGTCTTTTCCTCCCTCTAAATAGACCCCACCACCACCCTCCCCAATGAAGGATGCTTTGTTCTCTCCATGTAATCCTATCTTTCCTTGCTTCTGGTAGAATATTTCATTGGGGACAAATCTGTTTTATTTGAAGCGTTGGGATACAGAAAGTAAGCGTGGTTTTTCCTCTTTTGTTTCTGTTTTGGTAAACCTTGTTTGAAAGCCACTTGAAGCTCAGTGGCCCAACATGTTTATTTTGGAGAGAATACAATCCCTATTAAGCTACAGTGGTAATTTTATGTAATATGTATTTTGGTAAGTGGATAAGTTATCCACAAGTCCCAGATGATGATATGTCTTGCAAGGAAGATGCTGAAGAAGGCCAAGATTCCAAGATTACTGTACAAAGTAAGAAAGCATCATCAGAGGGTGAACAAAATAGAATGTTTGCTCTGGGGAAAGAACCAACCATCTGAACTCTGAACTTGTTTTCATGCACCTCTTCTTACTGTCGCTTTGAGCCCTTGACAAGTACTTGTTACAGAATTTCCTCTGAGACTTGAACGCATTTATTTAGTTCACCATTTGTGGTGGGGAGAGTGAGGAAAGGTGATGTGATGTGACCTGTGTGTGGTAGGGCCAGTGCCTCACCTACAACCTCAGACCACCCTGTCCTGATCTTCCCACAACAAGTATTGTGGAGGTGCTGCCCTATGTGTTGGGCTCTTCTGGAATGGTTGAATTTTGGATGCTTGAATGATTGTGTAAATTGAAATGGATGAGGAGAGGAGCTGTGCTTGGACATGTTGCTGGGGTACAGTATTAAGTACCTCCTCTGCAGGGCTGTTCAGCCAGTGAAGATAATGACTGCTGCTGCCACACTGGGAAAGTGGTCTTTAAAATGAAGAAGGCTAGGCAGGGCTTCTCCTTCTGTTTTCTTTTTTTCCTTTTTTTTTTTTTAATAAAGAAATAGGAAGTTCTGAGGGTCTGCATCTGTCTGGCATCTCTCCAAGCCAGCATTTCTCAGGAGCTACCAGTTTTATTCTGGGAATGATTGTTGCTGTTTAAATTCTGCTTCTTGTCCCTCCCAGCCTCCATGTTTTTTTGGGCTCTGCTACATCCCTCCCCACCACCTTCCCTTCACCCCTTTTGGACAAACTGTGGTAGAGCTTGCCTTGGTTAAGAAAAATTGGGCTAGACAGGGTTGGGCAAGGCTTCTGACTTGTCACAGAAAGGGCAGTGAGGAGTAAATGTGGTCACAGTTGAGTTTATTTTGGAGACAGCCACTGGTCCCCTGCCCTTTGCCTGGGCCCTGACACAGGCCCCAGCTGTGCCAGGGAGACCAGCAGTGTTGAGGGGGCTGGTCCTCATGGAGGAATAAAGAGCCTGGAAATTCCCAGTGGAAAAGAGCAAACTCATTATTTTATTTCAACCTGGGACATGCAAGCTACATGTTTTTTCTTTTCCTTCTCCACTTTTCATTTACAATAGAAGAGAATCTCGAGATCCAAGTAAAAATAACAAAAAAACAAAACCAACCAAACAAAAAAACCCACCACCAACAACAACAACAAAACCAACAACCCACCCAAACACTTGCATTCCTTTCATTTTCACATATATGTCATGATTTGGATAATCCTGCCATTCTAAAATAGTGAGTTTTAATGTGCACAAGCTGAGGAAAGCCAGTAAAACTGGGATGTCTCAGCAGGAGGAATGAGTTTCCCAGAGCTATGTTCTCCTCGGGGCTTTGCTTTCCATTTGCCCTCCTGTCCCTTGGGCACTGAGAAGGGGCTGATGCATCTGAAAGTTGATGGTTTTGTGCAACAGCTGCAAATAATCTCAACCCCATCTTTGGGTCGGAGGGGAGGGGAGCATCTGGCTTGTTTTTGTTTTGCTTTCCCCAAGCATTGTGCAGGCTGCAGTCTGTTGGCTGAGGCATCTAGCCCCAGCAGCTTGTGAGTCAGTGTGCTGGTGATGCTCCATGGCAGAAGGAGGGCTGCCCGCAGCCCAATGTGACCGGGGAACCATGATCCTACGTAGGTGCCGAGCTCAGGGATGGGGATGTTTCTCCTCCCGCCACAGAGGAGCCAGGAAGATCCCCATCACCACTGACAGTGGTTAGGCACAAGGCACACGTATTTGTAAAGGTCTTTGGGAATACAGTTGAAAAACAAACTGCTTTCCCTTGATTTTCCTTTTTTTTTTTTTTTCCTCCTGCAATACTTAAAAGTCCCCTGGTGCTTCACCCTCCTTCATAACACTCCCACAGCTCCTCTGCCAGCATCTCCCTTAAAACTGCAGCTAAGCAATTACCACTGCTGCTCCCAGGGTGCTGACTCCCGGAGGGATCAGTGAAGGGTCCCAGGGAGATCTCCCCGCTTGTCTGCCAGTTAGGTTTAGCAAGAATTCTACATTGGGGAAATCCCACGTGTCTCCTCTACAGCTGTACGCTGTGTATGTGTATATATATATGTGTGTGTGTGTGTGTGTGCATACATAGAAAGATATTATTTAGTGGCATAAGCCCTCATTAATGGCAATGGGATTTGTGTGGCACACAGCCCCTAGGAAGCTATTTGATAGCTTACTCCTCATTTGCAAATCTTTGAAGCCAATCACTGTACCTGGTGATTAAGGGGTTTTTTTGCAATAATCTGGTGCAGCGAAAACAGAGGCCTCTTGGTGGTTTGCATGAAAAGGCTGCTGAGCGGGTCCTGTGATTCATGGGCCAAAAATAATGTGTTCTGTTTAAACAACGTTAGCTCTGTGATACAAACTGAAAAAAGCCAGTGAAATTTAAAGGGACCCTGTCAAATCAGCTCTAAAAATAATCCCAGCCAGCTGTGTTTTGGTGAGTGGGTGTGTGTGCTCACGTGGTATGCTCCCTCTGGTCTGCCAGTTTTGTCCTGGGTTGTGTTTTTTTTTTCTGAAACAGGCTAACATGACATTTGAGCTTTGCCATCTGGTTGCTCAGTGTATGAAATGACCCTGTTCTGGGAGAAAGGCTCTGCCTTTGCCGTGGGAAAGAGCACCCCCATCCCTGCCACAGTATAGCCCCATCTCTCCAAGGGAGGTGGAAAGTGGCTGGTTTGGGATTTAACATCCTAAAAGGATGCTGTAGTAACACTGCTGGGTACCATCCTTTAACTGAGCATGATGGTGGCAGCACAGGGTCCCATCCATGCCTGATCTTGTAGTGTTTGTTAGGAACCCTCAGGATGGAGTGGAACCCCTTCTTCTCCTTGCACCTACCTGAGTTTTGGAGGCATTTCTTTCCCAGGGAGTGTTGTGACTCTTACTTACCTACAAGCGCTCATGAGATGAGCTCCTCATCATAAGATAGCTCCTGTTTGTAGGATAAAGCTCACTTTGAAACTGGGATTCCCCTTCAGATCTGCAAAAAATTTTCTGTAGCATAAACAGGCATAGCTCTGCCAATTTGCACCTTGTCTGACCTCACCTTGCTCTTCCCAGGAAACAAATCTAGGCAAATCTCTGTAAATGAAATCATTCCCCTTTCCCTGTCCTCCTCCTGGGCATGAGAAAAGATGCATAAAAGATGTATATAAAGCCTGTGTATGTGTGTGATGCAGCTGCTTGGAAGAACAGAAGCAGGCTCCAGTTAGTTTCCTCATCTGAAGGAGAAATGGGAGATGGAGAGTTACGTATTTCTCAGTGCCATTTACCCATGTGCTGTATTTCCCCAAGTCCTGCCTTCTTAAGTCAGAAATGTCAATAAATAGCTGCTGGGGAACTCTCCTGCAGAAATCTTGGTGAAACATCTTTACCCTATATCCAGAAGCAGCTGCCCTCTTTGCCCTTCCCTTTCCCACACACCCACCAACTTTCTTGCTACCCTTTCTACCCTTTTGGGGTTTCTGTCGCAGAGGTCCCTGCCCCATGGTTGCTCTGTCACTGGCAGTAGGAGGCTGAGCATCTCCTTCCCCCTTGGGTAAAAACTTCAAAATCCAAAATATCCTTAGATCTTCCATGCGAGGCAAAGGAAAGATGTCGAATATGTGCAGCATCTGAACAACTTTCCCCCTGTTGTCACAGGAGGAGCTGAGTGCCAGATTGAGGTGCTCTTTCACCATCACTTCTGAATTCTTTTTCTGGGTATGATTTCATGTTAATTCGAAATAAGATCTCCAAATTGCAGTATTCTTGCCCAAAATAATTGCAATAGTAAAACTTATCCCAAATCCTCCTTCCGGCATGCTTCAGAGTAGCTGAAGCATTTCCATCCCACTCTTTTTCTTGACAGTATAGGTAGGGATTGTATCTATTGAGTCATGATACCTGATTGACTGAAATTTGAAGCAAAGGTGGCTTTGAAATGAAGTTAAACAACTTTATTTTAGTACACTGAAACTGTAAATACTGCTATCAGATTCCTTTTTGGTATTGACAACAATTACTTTTTGATGTTATTTCCAAAACAAAATGTCATCAAAACTTGATGTCTTGGCATGATTTTGTGCTTCTCTGATTTTACTGGAAGTCTGTTTTCCAGGGGAACTTGTGCTCTTCCCATGGCAGTTTTCTTTTACTGGATACTTACTGCTTCAGTCATCTCCCACATGGAGGTGAATTGTGTATTTTGCTGGAACAATACAATAAAGCCAATTAAAATAAGGCTGGTAGTAGGGTAATTATACTGATGTTTGCATTCCAGTAATTGATTTTTTTTGTTCTAGAGCATTCTTCCTTGTCTGTGGGCTTCTAAGTGTAGTAAAGGACAGCAGTGTCTGAGGATGAAGAGAACATCTGCCACCAGAAGAAATCTGGCAGATATTCAGAATATCAGATAACCTCTGGTGTTCTTCCAGAACACCTCTCAGGTGTTCACTGAGAGGGAGAAGTATGAAACCTTTCATTTTGATCTCATTACCAGCACTGAAGTGCCAAGGAGTTCAAAAGAACTTTTCATCTTAAGAAGGAGAAAGGAAACTTTCAAGATGTTCCTCTGAAAATAGTGAAATGAAGACACACAGATTATGGTCTTTCACATGTACTGATCTGATCCTAGGAAAGAAAGACAGACTGGAGGAAGAAAAATAATTCTAAAGCACTTTTGACCTGGTGACAGCAGAATGTCCACTGTTCATCAGCATGAACTCATTAGTTGCCTGAAAAATCAGAGGTCAGAGCAAGTGTTGCAGAAAGGTTTTGTAAAAGTAATTTCCAGATTTCTACCAAAATCTCCAGGAATACATCCCCATTTTCTGTTTACTGTCTGCAAATGGGTTGGCTGGTGGGAGAACTATAGAATTAAAACCAAAAAAAAAAGGGGAGGGAGCATAAAATCACAAGCAAATATCAGAATAGTCCCAAAAAAGCACATTCTGAATTCATCATAAGCATAAGTGTGGGTGTTTTTCCAAAAAAAACAAGTTATTCATTCAAATGCAGTAAGACACTGGCTGATTCGTGTGTTCAATCATGACTAATCACCACAGCTTGGATTTTGAATATTAAATGTTTGTGGAGTCTGCTAACAAATTATGTGCATAATTTTTATCATGTAGATTAAGTTATTTGATGAATTATGTCAGACAACACATGTCTAAAAGTTGGGACATGTTGGTGGACAATCTGCAAACAGAGAAAGTGATGGGTGTGAAGGAATACATGCCATAATTTCCTATGGATAATTTATTCATTTCTGAATTTGATTCCAAGATGTTCAGGTCTTAATTTTTCAGCAATAGCCATTGAGTTTTTGCTGGGTAACATTTAAGGGGGAGCCATCTCCCTTCAAAGTTAAGGTATCAGAACCTGGTATCTGCTGCTACACTGCGGAACTGCCTCCCAGTACCTGTGTAGCTACAGCCTATTTGGTCTGCTTGTGTCTTGTATCTCCTTCTCATGTTGCTGCCAAATGCAGCCCAGAGGCAGGCAGAGCTAGTGAAAATGTCACTGGCATCTTGAAATTACAGGAGTAAAATAAACAGCCTTAAGTATATAAAGCTGATGGTTAATCAAGTAGAACTAGGAATTAGAAACCGGCTTGCTGAATCAGAGAGAAGCAATGGCCTGATTAAAGAAACAAAACTGAGCTGGTAGGTGAGAGCCAGTAAAATGCAGGACTTCATCAGCATGTGAAACCAAATCAGTGATAGACCAAGAGCGAATATGAAAGCACTAAGTCATGGTATCACGGAATGGTTTGTGTTGGACAGAGACTGTAAAGATAACCTGGTTTCAACCCCCTGTCACAATCAGGGACACCTTCCAGTAGACCAGGTTGCTCAAAACCCCATCCAACTTGGCCTTGAATACCTGGAGGCAAGTAATGGATGCATGTGTGGATGGGGCATCCACAGCTTCTTTGCTGACCTCAGGACAAAGATGCAAACATTATGGTGCTACACTCAGAGCTGGGTGAGTTGGGTTAAAAGGTGTGTTATTTAAAGTATGGCTGAGGTACTCTCACTGGGTTGTTAGTGGGGTGCTTTACCAGTGTCTGCCTGACTTCTTTCCTGTGATGGCCTTTCCTTGCAGTGAAGCATTTTAGCACCCCTGAGATTTGGCTGTAGGTTGTATTTTTTCCCGGTAGAGGCAGGCAAATTCTGTGTCTATGCCTTACTGCAATTCCCCTCCGGCTTACTGCATATGCGTGCATGGCTGTTGTGTTGCTCACTCGTGCCCCTCGGCTGGTTAGTGTCATGAACCAGGGATATTTTATGTATGATATTAATGTATCGCAGCCCAAGACCATCTCTAAGGTATGAGCTGGTTTGAAAAACCTTAATTCAGACTTTCTAATGTATTTTATAGGGTTAAGGACAAGAGTAATGCTGTGATTTGGACTTGGATTGCTTACAGCATTGACTGCACAGTTAATTGAGAATTTCATGCTTTGGCGCAATTTGTGTTTGTGGAAAAAGTCTGAAAACAACCTGACATAGCAATCAAATGTATATGGTAGGAATGAAAGCATACACAATATCTTTGCCAAAGCATTAATTTTGAAGTAGTTTTGTCAAATTAAATTTCACCCTAGCTTTCTGTTATGGAAAAATCCTAAAAACACTAGAAATATCTTTGTAGGGAAATCCTGGGTTCTCCAATTGCCATTGACTTCCTGTGACCTCCAGAACAATGAGTCTTCTTACACTGTCATCGTCTGCATCCGTAGGAATGTGTCTGTGATTTGCCACAAATTAGGCAATGATAGGCAAAGAAATGAAAAAGAGGTTTCTCTCTCTCTTTTTTTCTTTTTAAATTCCAATGTCAGCAGCTGGTTTTCATACAGGGCTCTGTCCCCTCCCTGCTTCAGCCTTTGCAATTGATTCCACCAGTGAAACTTAACTATGCATAAAAATGAAATAAACTTGATTATCCAATCTGAGATACAAAACAAATGAAAAGTATAAGCTGACACAAACCAAAAGGATGATGCTGGTTTTTTTTTCATTAATAGGATTTTCAGTCATTAACATCAGCAAGTACATTTATTATTAGCTCATTTGTTTGGGCTCTTAAAGTCACACCATCCTTCTGATGACGAATTATGTATGGCAGCAATCAGGATAAACCTGTAATACAAGACAAGATTGTTTAAAAGGTGCAATCACCAGAGTGACACAGCACTGTAGATCTCACTGCTAGCAATAAGACCAGAAGCCCCCAGTCCTTCATGAGAAACTCATAATTTCAGTCCCCTGCTGCCTCAGCCACTTTCTTGAGGAAGACTCACTCACACCTCAGGTTAGCTCATTATGGTATGCTTTTACCAAAAGTCTCAGAGACAAAATTGGAGGCTTCATTCTCAGCCTGCTGAAGCCCAGAGAGATGGCTCTTAATTATTTCCACTGATCCTGGAACAGGGATGTTATTACACCTAAAAGGAAAATTGGAAAGTTCTGGGGAATCTGTACTAGCTTCCAAAGAGTACTTTGTTGTACATATGCTGAAAAAGGTTTCCTAAATATGGGACAATTTTTTACAAAGCTTGTTACCACCACAAGCCAGTAAAGTCCAAAAGTTAGTAAGCTTCAATTAAAAACAAAACAAAACAAAAAAACTCACCACAAAACCTCAAGCAAACAAAACCCCAAACAAACCAAAAAACCCAACTACAAAAAGTCCCACACCAAAAACCCCACCCCCCCAAAAAAAAACCAGTCACAGGATAGTTACTTGATTAACAAGAATATGCAGAAATGTGCTATTGTATGTTATCAAACTTCAGAAATGTGTGTAACAGTAGCTGAAGGAACTCACATGTGTTGAAGACCGGTGAGAGATCTGGTCAGGTAATCCCATACTTAACTAGTTCTTCATTCATACATGGGATTGTATTTCCCCGGGGGAAGAGCAGCAAGCTGGCTGAAGTGAAACTTGCTTAGTCACTCCTTTGTCCACAAAATCACCCATCTGACCCATGTAAAATTTCCAGGTCTGTCATCCTTACAATCCTCATGATGGGATATTTAGAAAGTTGTGCTGTTATTGGGCATCCTAGAAAAGGGATCCCTCTGTCTTGGTAATCCCCTTTGAAGGCACAGTGCCACAGATAAAGTGTAGGTGTGTGGAGAGGCAAAAAGATAAAGGAAAGAGGAAAGAGAAAGTGGAATTATTTGTTTCTCTCATAAGAAGCAAAAGGATTGATTGGTGTCATGGGAGAAATTAATACCCACCGTGACCATGCAGTATCTTCAGGCTTGCTTGATCTTCCCTTACATGGGGACCTATCCATCATCTACCAGATTTATTTTTTTTTTGTGGAAGGATGGTTTGGGGAAAATAAAACACTTTTGTGCATTTACATGAGGAAAACAAAGGCTTCTCAGTGCACAGGTATCCATTTTTAGAGATACTCAGAAGTCTTCCGGACGTGGTCCTGGGCAACTACCTCTGGGTGACCCTGCTTGGTCAGGGGAGCTTGACTAGATGATCTCCACAGGTCCCTTCTCACCTCAACCAGGCTGATGTGGTCCACCTCCAGAGTTTTCACTTAAAGCTTGTGAGGAGTCCATGTCTTCATTGGAAAATGGTGGGTGTTTCCAAAAACTTAATATTGGAAAGAGAGAGAGAATAATAAGCGAAGAACAGCAGAGCCTTTTCAATGCCTTAGAGTAATGAAAAGTGAATTCTCTTTGTTTTAGACCATGCTGTAGTAATTGTGTGTGTGCTTTCTCTATTGATAAATGTCTCCCTAACTCTGGCTGAGACTTCTCATAACAGGAATATCAGGGAAAAAGATTAAATATATGTCTAGCAGCACAACTAAACTAACAAACAATTCCACCCTCAATGCAGTCTTTTCCAACCCAAAGCTTGGAACACAAAAGGGGAAAACATGCCAGAATCCACTTCGTTCCTTAAAAAGCTGTTCTTTGTCTACAACTTTACCCACTCTGGAACAAATACAGAAAAGCAAGACTTTGACTTTTTTTTTTTTTTTAAAGCTTTTTTACAACATCAGATGCTGTCTGTTTAGGGTTTCTCTGACCTTTGCAGTGCACACACGGTTCATTAAGTTAGAGAAAGATGTCATGTCAGCCCCCTTAGGTCTGACAAGAACAATGGCTTAGGTAGGTAATCACTGGGAACCTGCTGCTGCTTCTGTGTTTGTTGAAGGCCTGGGAGACATTAGAGTAGGCTTGGCCAAAGACAGTGCAGGGCAGGCACTTTTTTTTGGAGAGAAGTGACACAATAAGCTGAGATGTAGTTGGAGAAAATATCTGAAGCATGGGTGAAAAGTTGAAACCCCACTAAAAGCAAAGAATTCTTGGTTCTCACAGTTCTGTAAAGAAATGTCTTGTAGAAGTCTAGAACTGCAGCACCTCAAACTCTTTTCTAACCTTATGAATGGCCCATTTCCTCCTTTTCCTAAAAGACAAAAAAAAAAGGAAATGTTTTTAATCTGTCAGTTAAGGATAGTGGAGAGTCTGGTGGTGTCTTTGCTTTCTTGCTGGGGAAGTATGAGATGTGGCAACAGGGAACAGTGTTGTGGAATGAGTAATGGAAAGGGAGGTACTCTAGTTTGGCATCTTCCATGGCACATGAGTAGTTATTTTAGGGAGATGCTTTTTCCATAAAAATGAATGTCAGCTTTGCTAGCAGTTTTTTCTTTTCTGGTTGTAATCAGCACTGTGAACAAGTCCCAAAAAACCGTATTCACAACTGACTTATACACATAAGCATGGCATACAATAAATGTGCAGGATCTTTGAAAGCAAAATTCAAAGAACAACTGTCTATGTGATTGTTCTTGTTATAAAACAATTTTTTGATTCCAGAATTTTACCGAAGGGATAATGTGTTGTTTCCCAAGCTGAAAAAAAAAAAAAAAAGCCCTGGAAATGAAATGTAGAGTTTTCCACCTGGCAGATCAATAGCTTTTCAACATTTTCCTTTTTCTTGTGTTTCCCAAGTGAATGCCTGTTATTTGGAAGCATAACAGAAATAAGACAGAAAATGACTGCAGGAAAATTTGAAGCAAAGTCTTTCATTTAAACAACTGTAACACACAAAGAAGCAATGAAATCTGATTTTTTTTTTTAATTGCAAAAAGAAAGTGAACAATGCTGCATTATTGCACAACACTCTGGATTTGCGGGTGTTGGGCTGAGCAGACCCTTTTCTAGTGGCAGGCAGTCGGTGTCTGGAGGAGCATGCTCCACAGTGGCATTTCCAAAGCATATAACATAGATGTCCACAGTTTTTGCTATGTGCTTAGCACTGGAGACTTTGATGGTGTTCTTGCATGATAGCTGAATGCATGAAAAGAGATCCCCAGTAATGGTTAAGTAATGACGAAAAACTAGGATTCACCTATGGCTGCAGAGACATCTCCAGGAAAGTCTGAGTTGTGCTCAGAGGGAGGAAGATCGGGCCAAGTTGTTCAAGTAATAATGCAAGGGCACTGGTCGCTTTAAAACTTCTGAATCTGCAGTGAATTTGATCCTTTTGAGGGAACAAAGTTACCTATGTGGTGGTTTTGAGTTTTTGTTCCCCTTCTTTTTGCTGATTCATGGAGTTGCACCTCTAACGTGAAACATCTACTTGTCTCCTGCAGCCTCCTTGCTTGTGTGCAGCTGTGGTTTGCTGGTGGTGCTCAGAGAAGCACTGATGTTAGCAGGATAGTCTTGAACAAAAGTGCATCTGCCAGTGGCACTGAGCAGAGTCGTTGGAGCTATTTGATGCTGTCAGTGAGATAAAAAAGCAAAGCTATGTCTGTTTGAACAGCAGCTGTTGCGGTAACGGAGCTAACACAGAAGCAGAAACAAACTTACAAGTGTGGCCAAGCCCAATACTCCGGTCTTACCAGGTCTTCAAGAGGCCATAGCAGGGTGGTTGCTTTGCTCGGCAGATGGTTGATAGGGAGGGAGATTGTTGAATGCTCTGAAAGTAGGTTTGGAGTAAGAGGATGACACTGCTCAGCATCTCCTTAGCCATCCATCAGGTGAGTCCCGGTGGTCTCATGCACATTGGGTTGTCCTGCCCCAGCACCTTCGATAGGGGAGCATTGGACAGGAAAAGGGATCCAATCATCAAAGCGTACATGGTGCAAGGACAACACCTCAGCACTGCGTGTTTCCTGGGGTGAGTGGTTCATTTCTGTATGCAAGCAGGTACTGCTGTCTAAGACAGGGATGCAAAAAAGCTGCCAGCTGCCTGGAAATCCCTGAGATCATCAAGAAAGTTGGATCTGTCCTGACACCATAGGATAGAGACTGGCCATTAACCATTCACTCTCAGCCTCTCTCTTTGGGAAAGAGAGAGTTTCTACCCCATAGCACTATGGTATGCCCTAACACTCATGGCACAAGCACTGAGAAAGGACCTGAGGAGAAGACCTGGACAGATGAACAAGCACCAGCTGTAGCAGGCAAGTTCATCCCTCCCTGTACAAATTCAGCAAAGCCATTGCAGAAAGGTGCTGGAGCTGGAGGACATCCCTGATGCAGGAGCAAAAGGAGAATGGCTGCTGTAACACAATTTGCTTAGGGAATTATGTGCTGCTCAGGAATGCCACGGGTGTTTTTACATCACCTTTCCACAGCAACGGCTCTATGCTCACCCCACTACCCACAGAGAGAAGGAAACTGAAAGAGCCAAGGGATGGGTGGAGAATGTGTGATGAGGGTAAAAAAATCTGTGAAGAATGAAGAGGAACTTTGGTGAACATCGTGGAACACCTATGAGCTATGGCAGCATCCCCTGTTGGGTAGGGACCTCTCACAGGGCCAGGTAAGACTGGTCTAGAGGCCAGCAGGACTGCTTCATGTATACCCTACTGACCCTTCAGGCTCCTTCTGTAAGCTCTTCCTCCTAACCTTCCCTGGAAGCACAGTGGTATCTGCTCAACCCTGGGGCAGAGGAGGGCTCAGATCAGTGCACCTATCCTCAGTTTATGGACACAGTCAGTTAGCACATACTTGGTATTGTTCCCCCTCTGATTTGATTTGATTTGATTTGATTTTAAAACCTCTGAGGAGCAACAAGTTTTGCCTGTCCCTGGTGGGTGCATTCCCAAAGCCACTAAAGAGGATAAAGAGAGTATTCTGGGTGAAAGCGATGGGTCTGGTTTTCTCAAAAGTTTGGTGGGTGATTCTGAGGACTCAAAAGGGAGCTGAGTTAAGGACCAATGGTTTTCAGCAGGCTCTAGACCACTTCGGCTATATAAGGGTCATTAGGCAAGACTTGAAGTATTCCAAATCACTAAAGCCTGCATTTCCAATCTTGGCTATGTTTTATCCTAACCATCACCCTGAATGCTGCCTTTTATTCAGGACAAGTTGTCTTTTCAGCAGTGTTCAAATGCATTCTTAATGTGAATTATCATGTTTTATGGTAGAGCATCTGAAAAAGAAAGAGAGGCTTTAAGAAAGCTTTTTGCTGGCAATAAATTAGATCCAAATTTCTGTGATAAGCTGTAATAGCTCTTCAGAGCAGATGTATTTTATCAATTTAAGAACACAGACTGAGAAAACATGTACTGCATTCAGACTTCTAAAAAAGTATTTTCATATTAGTGTGTACACATTCAACAATAAATCTATAGAAGCTATTATTGTCCTCCAGTTAGACATGATACATCTTGTGCTGTGTCTGTTATTTATATATAGGATGACAGAGTTACTTTTCAAACCACAAGTTGCTTCTTAATGTAAAGATGGGTACAAGTGGATATGATGGGCTACTGGCCCAGTTCAGTCAAGGGACAGGGCATGTTCCCAGGCAAATAACCCACCCACATGGAGTTTTATATACCCACAATACCTAGGAGAAACCTCTCACAATTATCTGCAATCCAGTTTCCTGGCATAGGAACCTTCTCAGCTGCTGCGGTTGCTGCCACACCTGGTGTGAGATGTGACTGACACCACCTTCCTCTTTCTCCTCCTCCTCCCAAATGTCTGTGCTCCCAGCCCCCAGGGAGGGAGGCTGGCATTATCTGCCAGCCTGGGCTGTGCTGGACCTGCAGCCATGTCTCTTGTTATGCCAGCAACACATGTGCATCATGCCTCGCTCAGAGGAACGCCTCTGAGTGGTGATGAGGCTGTAAGTGGTGTGGGAATACCAGCTAGGCTGTCCAACACTGTAGTGATGGTCCCCTGAAAAATCAACACAGTCCCACTCCCCCAGGTGCTTCTGTGGCATTTGTCTGAGATTCTTCAGAGGAAGCAGGTCCACCTTCTCTGAGTATTATATGGTAGGTATGGAACATAGTCCTTTCCCTTGCCTTGTCATCTTCCACTTTTTCAAAACAGTGCCAGTCTGTAAGCAATCTGTTTTTCTCACCTCAGCTGTATAGATTGTTGAACACCACCAACCAACATTTTTTTTGCTTTTTAATATTTTTTTTCTTGAGAAGAGAATATTTTGAAGAGAAGCCTGCTCAGTTTTGTACATATTTGTATCTGTTTTTCAACTGGTGTGTGAAAATAGTCAACAGACTTTACATAAATAATCCTCATCAGAAGAAAGAGACAAACAAGGGAAGGTTTTGCTAAACAAAGGATTGATTTCCATATCTCTGTAGAACACAGGGCACCCATAAATTGAGGCAAAGGCCTTGAATCCCTAGGATCTTACAAATACAGACTGTATGACTTCTGTGAATGAAAAATTTTCCAATCCTATTGGCAGACTAGTTTGTTAGAATTAGAGAATTGAGAGAACAGAAAAGCAGCTACTTGGAATTTCATTATTTTCTGGAGTGGTTTTCCTAAGGAAGCAAGTCTTATGCAATCATAAGACTTGGCTGCCTGGCTTGAACCTCTCAGTGTTTGAAACTCTTGGTCATTTTTAAGCACATTTTTTAGAGGTGGAAAAGTCTGAGGCATTAATAAATTCCATCAGTCATGTGAAAATTAGAGCCCCATAAAATAAAAATAAAAAACAAAAGGCAAAATTTGTGCCTCAGTTCAGGCAATGTCTGCAACATGATCACAGATGCTTTTAACTGCTGGAATACCCACATGAAAGAGAGACTTTATAAATTTCCCAGCCACAGGAAAAGCTTCCCCAGGAGCTTGAAATCAACCACAAGACACAGATCTTCAAGGAGACAGATTACATTAAACTGAGTTGTGTGAGGGAGTAGTTTTCAAACTACTACATTTTCCCCTTGTCAGGGCCATCCCCATATCATTTGATTTCTCTGCATCCCTGAGAAATTTGCTCAGATCTTAAACATCTGAGAGAGTTTTCCCCGAGCAAGGCCATGGATGCCAATAGATGTGCACATCCAGAGTACACCAGGAATTTTTCAGAAACCTTTCTGAGCTGAGGTCAAGCAGAGCAAGCAAAAATTTTGTCTTTCGCCACTGCCTCATTCAGTTTTCTTCCTTCCACAGGCAGGCAGACCTGGGTTAGGAGGTTTACAGACCAGAAGTGCTGACGCGACATTATGCTGGCCACATCACTTCCTCCTTAAATTGTGTTTGTTTCTGTTTCACTCTGCGGTTGGACCAAGACAGGTTGTCCAGGGTTTGTGCTTTCCACTTCAGTTCCTTCTTTCTACGTGGAGGAAATTTGCAGCTTCTCCTTATGACATGACGTGATGTGGTTCATGATTGTCTTCATGAAAACTCTTTTCTTGTCCTATTCTTCCTTAAGCTTCACGAGAATGACTGAATCAGGTTTGTTCACACTTAATTGTTTGTTACAGAGTGGAACAGCTCAAATTGGAAACACTGAACCTTAAGGCAGAACAGCTGTCAGCCCTGTGGTTCAGGCATCACTAGGGAAGGCCCATGTTGAAATCCCCAATCTGCCTGATTTGGAGAGGGAAGTCGAAGTGAGCCTGTCTACTGGAATGTCCCTTTCTGCCAGAATGAGAGCTGCTTTCCTTTGTGTTGAGGATGATAAGCTTCAGATCAGTCTTTGGTCAAGACCAGAAAAGCAGGTAAATGCCTATATAATGCATAGAGGAAGAGGCCATGCCGAAAAAGCCACAGAAAACACAGCTTCATTTTACCTTGCCCCTGTTTTGTCCACCTCAGTGTGGTTTGTAGACAGTCAGAGACAAATGGATCCAGGAAAAAATATAAAAACACACGAGGATCACTGAAATGAGAGATAGTTTAACAATGGACTTGTCAGTGTTAGGTTTGCTATTGGACTTGATGATCTTAAAGGTGTTTTCCAAACTAAATGATTCTATGATTCTATGTCTGATCTGTCCTCTCTTTAACTGCTGGACTGAGTCATCCTGGGCACACTGAGATGGGCTTCTCTTTTCCTCTCTCTGTTTAGGCTCTGGTGCTCCTCAGGAGAAGTATTACCTCTTGTTATGGGTTTCTGTAAGGCATGTCACCATGGGCAATGTTGTGAGACCCCCACAAAGTCTGTTAGTCGCCTGTAGAGGCCTGGTGGGTGTATAAATGGGATTGGGAGGAGATATTACAGAAATTGCATAAAAAACTGCTTGCCTCTCTCTGAGCTGAATAGCCTTCTGGGTGGTTGGGAACTTCGCTGGCAGGGAAATGTGACATTTGCCTTTTTCTCTTTACACAATTTGACCCCAAGGGGCAAGAGCTGGAGGCTGTGGTTTCTGCAGTTGATGATTAGTTTCCTAAGTCACTGTCCCTGGCAGGTAGGTGTACCTACACACTTACTCTGAAATGTGGTAGTGGCTCTAATTTGTCAAGGTGCTCTCAAGAAGTAGAGATTACATGTTTTAATTTGACATTAAGATTGGAGCAGGAATTTTATTTCCTCTTAGGTGCAATCCCTGTTTAAAACAAAATCTCCGTGTACCAAACAAAATCCTGACTTTTGGTCCCAGCAGGAAAAAAAAAGTCATAGTTGCACACCACCATTCACTCTGTTTTCTGCAACAGCTGAAACTTTCCAGAAGGCACAAAGCTCAGCCACATAAATCCTCTCATCCTCAAGCATTAGATATCCTCTAGACATGTTCAGGTGAACCACACATTCCAGAGTTTAGAGGAAGAGAATTAGAAGACTTTCTCAGAAGGGCTCAACTTCATACATGGTTGTGCACCCCTTCACACCAAAGAAGTATGCTTGCTTATTAAATGCTTCCAGTGCCAAGAGTGTTACTGTTACTCCTAAAGGTTGAAACTTACAGGAGAATTTGCGTATAAACCCCTTGACTGGAGCACATGAAATGGTAAATTCGAAGTGGCCAAACAAAATTCTTGGCAAAGCCACAACATAGTATTTTGCTTAGGAATATTCAAGAGCACGCAACCTCAGGGTGCAAGGAGACAGAATTTTTCTTAAAGAAAGGGACAAACCTCTAAAAGCTCCTGTCACAAATACAGACAGTAGATGACTGATCATCAAACAGCAGAAATAGTTTTCTGGACAGGTTTCTATTCAGAAATTCTCCCACAATCATTTTTTTAAATTGAAAATCCCCTGAAAAAAAATGGATTACTTTCTAGTGCTTAGAATAAAACTGCTCTATAAGTCTATATACAAGATGTTGTACTTTGTGGAACTGCAGGTTGGTGCACACAAGGTCTCTCTCCTGCCATCACTCTGCAAACAGGCAATGGAACAGCCCCAGCCACTGCTGAGTCACTGGCATTGCACAAACAGGTTCTCTCTTCTCATGGGTGGGAAAATACTTGTCCCAGTGGTGTTTGGACTTTCTGTAGCTCCAAGAGTGCTTGTGGTGTTATAAATAGCAGCAGTGGGGCTATTAAAGCGTGTAGGGCTGTGACTGACACTCCGTTTGGATAGTGCACTCTCTGCAGTAGAGTTACGTTTTTATTTCCAGCATATGTCCAGGATTTATAATTTATAGTCTTCCCTTCCTGGAGTTCATGATGAATCTGGAAGGGGAAGTTTTGCTTTCCCATTTCATGAACTGGAACAATCCTGGTTCACTGGGCCTGTTACAGATCTCTGTCCAAATGCCCCCCACAGTATGAAGCAATGTACTTTATCTTCTTCCTTTTTAATTCGTTGCTTTAAAATATGCCTTTCACCAGACTAGCCTGAGTGCTAATTCCCTGTCAACTATCTCTGAATCTCACCCTCCTACATGTCATCTCTGACAGTGTATAGAGCCCCCCCCTTCCCAAGGGCTGGGGAAGAGGGAAGAGAAAGGGAAGAAAGCCTCTGCCAGAGGCTGTAGGAATGGCTAAAGTTAAAGCAGACAGTGTCTAATCTGCTACGTGTGGCAGGTCACACTTGAGCATGGGAAGGTCTGAACTCAGCATAGGATGTAGTGAAGCTGCCTTGTGTTTCCACAGCTGGCAGGGTGCAGTCACAGATGCCATTGCCCATAGGTGGGAGACCTCCCTGCAACGGTGTGTATGGCTGCTGTATGAGAGGCAGCAGAGGATAACAAAGTGAAATCCAGGATTTCTCCAGCACAGCCTAGTATGTCAGGGGAGGCTGGGATCTGGCAGCAGGTAACACCAGCACATAGTTCATGTTGAAGAGGTAAAGCACCAGAGACGTGCCAGCTCTCTCCCTCCACATACAGCTAATGCCCAAGATATCTCTTCTAACAATGAGCTCTCTTGACAAGCAAAATTGGAAAAAAAAACCAAAAAACCCAATGCAGAGGAGCTGATGCAGATTAGACCTCAGCGTTAGGTAAAATATTCAGCAAGAATACCTCCTGTTGGGTTAGCTTGGGGGGGGAAAAGGAACAAAAAATCAGTGTACAGGAAGAGTGCAGATTTTTAGATATGGATACATGAATTTGAAAAGCCTCTTTCTTAAAGTAAGGAGGGCTCTAGAGTGCTATGTATGGACTAAAATATAACATGGAATATAACTCAGAAAGATATGCAGATGTAAGAGTATCTTTCAGAACTGGACATTTCGTAAAAGCTTATTTATTTTTTCTAAATACATGGCACTGAGAAGCCCTCCTGGCACAGACCTCATCTAACGAGGAACAGTCTAATGATTCTGTAAGATTTAATGTCTTTTAAGGAAGATCTCAAACCTCAGTAATGGGAGAATATCCATTAGAAAACATATTCTTTATTCTTTCAAATTTCTTTCTAACATAGAAATCCTAGATTCTTAGTGGGATCAAAGTTTGCCTTTGAGGAACAACTGGAAACAAATAAGAGTATTAGACATATCTTTGTAGAAGCCAACACTGAGATTTTGCCCCAGCTTTCGTCACAGTTTTATTAATGCATATGAGTGTTACCAATTGCAACTCTAGAGAGCATGTCCAGCCAAGCAGAAATCTAGTTTACATACCTTGCCTTCACCCCTCTGTGATTATTTTGCTCTCTATTAAATGGTTGGTTGGCTTCCTAATTAAAAAGGCAAAAAAAAAAGCTTTTCATTTGCAAGAGTTTTGGGGCCTTAATCTCACAGGAGGTCTAACAGCGTGTGCTGTTGACACAGCTCAAACACTCACATCTCACTTATCCTGAAAAAGTACTGCAAATATGGTAATGAACTTAACACTTATATCAGCGTGAGAAGTCGGAGCAGCCGAATCCAGCCTGTTGCACTCCTCCAGCAGCAAACAGTGGAGGAACATGCCCTGCATGGGAACATCTGTGTAAACACACACTGCCGTGGCTGTTGAGACGTCATGCCCCTCCCCAGAGCTGTGCCTTTGTCATGAGGGTCTGTCACCAGCTTACACTACGGCCCACAGCCTTGCAGGATGCTGAGCTCTGGGGATGCCTTGTAAGGTAGTAGCTGTTTTTCCACAGACACACTGGGGTGGGGGAGGAAAGGAAAGCTCTGTGGTTACCCCAGTGAAACCAGCAGAAGCTACTGGCAGGTGTGAGACTACCTGGTGAATGTGGCACAGAGGCTTCCCATTGTGTTTGTCTTATTTTAAAGCGTGTTGGCAGGTTTGTGCACGTGTGTGAGCTCTTACCTGCTCAGCACATCTTCTCAGCGAGCAGTCTTTGCCCAGCTGTAGCATATTTTATTTCCTCCTGCAGAGATCATGATCCAGCGGCTGTGCTCACTCTTCAGACAAATGCAAGTCAAGGGCTTGTAAAGTATGACAGAATAGAGCTTGCTACAGAGAAGAGAAATGAAATGAAGTTGTAGGGCCAGGAAAGTGAAGTTCACCAAAGAAAGCTACTCTCTGGTGAAAAATCAGCATGCTTAATTGTGCCCTTACTGTAGTTCGGTCCTGGGGTTCTCTGCCATCACATGGGAGGCTCCCAGCAAGGTACACCTGAGCTGGCCACTCCTGAGCCAGCGGGATGTCCCACAGGGGGAGGCTCGGTGGAGAAAAACAGCTGTCATTTAAAGCTCTTGGCTTCTCTGCCAGCTTCAAGCACAAGCTGCAGGGAGATGAGATAGTGACAGTAATTTTGGGGGCAGACCCCAGTGATGGGAGATTTCAGATATGTACCCAGTGGCTCCTGCATTCCTTGGGTCCTTAAATGTTCTGAAGGATCCTGAAGGACATGGGGAGTCTTTTCAAGTTATTGATCACAGTCTTCCAGCCTCTCCAGTTCAACCGACGTGTCTGACCCTGAGGCTGAAAGCAAAAGATATTTGCCCTCCTGATGCAAAATTGGTGAAATCATTGCTTGGGGATTGCCAGATGGTGTTGTAAAAGCCTCATGTGCTCATCTTCTGAATGTGATAGTTTTGCTCAAACTTCAGAAGACAACTTTGTTGTCACCTCCAAAGCTGTTTCTTTCCAGAGAAGCTGTTGCAAATGGCAATAAAATTTGCCTTCTTCTCTCTACTTTTCAGATAAGTTATTCTTGGGTCAGGGTAGCACCCCACAGACAGCCAAGCACTGCAGTGCTAGACTGTGATTTCTGACTTGAGGGCTGCCTGCCACTGACACCAGCTCTGCCCAAGGAGGGCTGTGTAACCCTTAAGTAACCTCTCAGCAATCAAAAACCAACCCAAATCTGAGCTGCTTGCATGCCTTCCCTGTTCTCCATCTTGGCAGGAAAAACATAGGTGAACTATAAACGGAAAGGGAATGTATTCTGCCTATCAAGCTGCCAAAGCAGTCACCAAGCTGCATGGGATTGTTATTTGCTGGCCTAGAAATAGCTATGCAAGTATATTCAATTTTCCTGGAGAAAAATGGGCTTGTGGTCAATATTTCAGTTAATGTCCCAGTATCCAATCTTCAGAAGGGAAGGCAGAAAGACCCCAGTGGTCACGTGGTCACCTCTAGGCTGGTGGCTGTGGTTTCTTGATGCTTACTCAGGTCCCCAAGGACAGCATAGGTGGCCTAGACAGTGGCCAAATGCTCTAAGACCCCATCAAACAGGGAGTAACAATGCTCCTTGCCTCTGTGTTGTGTTTGAGGGATGGGAAGGAGTGGGAGAGAAAATGGTGTCTGCTGAAAGGGGATGATGTCTGCTGATGAACAAATGTCATAAGGGACCACAGTGCCAGTGTGGCCAAGCTTATCTCAGAGCCCAGCACTATGGCTGGGCATCAGGAGTGCCTGATGCTCACTTGTGAGCCCAGCTTCTACAATATGCGCTTTTTATGAATATACATACTGCTCCCAGGTCACGGTAATGATTTCAACCAAATTTCTTACCGTTCCCAGTTTACCTCAAAATGTTCTAGTTCTGTTTACTGAAGTAATTTCTTTCACTAGTTCACTTCTGCTTTCGCAAAAGGTAAGAACATCTTAACCAGATTATACATTAATCTTGGTTTTGGTACATATTTTTTTTAGCTTTTTTTTTCATGCTGTTCCATCAGCTCCAAAATTTACATCAGGGAAAATAATTCAAAGCTTTTTTCTCCTTACCTTTGAACTATTGAATGCCAATACAGCTGCAGATTTCTGTATCACAAAAACAGATTAAAGGCAAGGTAGGGTGTAACCTCCTTTGTGCCTAGGTAAAAGTTAATTAAATTTCATTGTTTCACTCTCCCATGATTATAAAAGTGCTGCCTTATATTGCAGTCTGCAAAAGCATAAATAAATCTGTGTTTTTGTATACAGATATGGCCACATAACTGTTTCAGAGGAGAGAATCTCTCCAAATTGCTCTGTCTGGGTACAGGCAAAAATGTAATGAGTAATGCAAGTAAAAGAAGCAGCAAAATAGCAATCCTATCTAGCCTACTGTAAAATATCAAATGTGGGCAAGAAAATATGGTTTAATCAGTATTTGCTTCAGTGTCCCTCAAAATACAATTGCTTTTTTCTCTGTTGGGACACAGTTTATCATGGCACAAGTGCAAGTAAATAGTGCACTACAGGTCATATCTTACTTTGAACTGTGGGTAACCAGCTTTTCTGGGTACCTAGACATATGTGACTTCTGCTGGTCCCTGGTCAGGCAGAGGGTAAGTGTAAAAATAACACTTTAGTCCTCCTGTCTGAGCTGATTTACCAGACAAGTAAGTTTATCACTAATAATAGAGCAACTAAAGCCAAGGAGCATTGCAAAGTACAGAAGGGATTTACAACAACCAGAAAGCAAGGATTTAAAGCAGCCAGGAAGAGAAATAATTGCAAATTGCAGCATAATTTAGTCTTAATGTCAGGTGCAAAGCATTAAGGAGCTAACCTAACAGCATGTGCCCATGCAGACTCACAAAATGCTTGCCTGTTTCTTAAGGGTTTTGTTGGCATCCACCTCAATGATCCCCAAATGCAGACTGAGCAGAGACCTAACCCAGCAGGGCCCTGGACATCTCCAGGGACATACTTGGAAGTAGAGAGCTCTCAGCATCCTGTAGCACCAATCTCCCATTTAGGATTGACTTGATTACTCAAACTTCTGTTAAAAATGCTTTGTTACTAGATCCATTTGGATAGAAGAGCTTTATTTACTAGACAGGCTCTCTTCCTGTCATATGCATTGTCTTATTTTATGCATGTAAGCTGTACTGACAGTGGAGAAGACCACACTTTGTGGAGGATTTTAGAACAGTTATTGGTAACTTGAAAATAATAAAAGCTGTTTCAACAGCCATTTGTCTTTCAGTACCCCATTGTCACCACTCCCTGTTACTTAGAGTCAGGAGAGGACTCTCTTGGTAATTTTTATTCTGTTGTATGAGAGCTGAATGCCCATTTCAGATCTCTGGTACTGCACTGCTTGAGACTGCCGGCTTTTCTGCTTTGGATCATGCATGTTTCGATTTGCTGCTGTGCTTGTAAAGAAAGAGCCTTTAAAAGTGTCCCCTTTTCTCCAACTGTCTTTGGGTTTTCTCTGTTTATCAGCTGTAGATGTATAAAAGTAATGTTTTTTAGCTTAATTTTCTATTGAGAAACAAAAGATGTTGAATTGTTGTGGTTATGGGGGGCAATCTGACTACTACAGATTAAGGTAAATTTAAACAATGTTTGTGGCAGCCTGGCTTGGAGAAACATTCAGACAAAGAGATATAAAAAGAATAGAGACAGCAGAATAACAACGCACGGACTTAAAAGCACAGGCTCTATCTTCTTAAAAAATGTTCTCTGCTTTTAGCACTTTAAAGAGCGTTGAAATAACAATCCAATGACAGTGCCACCTCTGGCCTCAGAGGACAGTATGGAGGACAGTGAGTTTTTGCTGCTTTGTGTCAATTCGCTATAAACCATTGATTAGGTCAGAAAAATGTTCTTCTCGGAAAGAGATACTCAGTTGCCTTTATACTTGATGAGAGCTGTGACCTAATCTCTGATTCAGCATAGTACTGTTTTCCAGGTCTAGACATAATAGCTGCTGAACTAACGCTCTTTCTTGCTCAGATGTATCAGGCCATGCATCAGATGGTGATGCCCTGACCAAATCATATTTAAACAATTCTGTCTGTGTCTCAGAAAATATTAATATTTTTAAATCAGCCCCTTGGGCAGTACATCACAGCTGCAAAGACTTTATCTAAATACTTTGGCAAGTAGGGGCTTAAATCAGTTTTCTATGACAAACCACCTAGTGTAAATAGATATGGTTTTATCTATTTTAAAGCTATGCTATTTTACACCAGCCAGAATAATGGCTCTTTCTTTCCAGGAGGCAATCCTGAAAGCTTTATTAGATTGAATTTACCTGGGATGTACAACCCAGACGATTTTGCAAAATCATCTATGTGATCTTAATGCAGAAAGAAGAAGAAGTTTTACTGTTATTGTATTCAATTCTTTTGGTTTTGTCTTCTTAGAGCGATTATTTCATTTGATTATCACACAAGAATTTCATCTGTCATTTAGTTTAGGTGTACCTGAATTCATTATACTGTCTAATTTATATTTGATATAAAATGACAATAGCTTGAAACTGTATTGACAGACCTTTATTGAAGATAATTACTCAACAGGAATCATTCTGAATGAATTACACTGAAAATTCCCTTCAATTTTACAGCACTCCAGTGATAGGAAACATAACTATACGCATTTCCTTAGCTAAATTGTAGCTATAATTTTGTTTAAAACTCTCTGAATTCTTACAGGTAAATTTGAGCTCCCCAGAGAAGCCTGTAACACCTAAGCTCAACTTCTGAGGTTTGATTAATTCACAACTCAAGATGATATTACTACAGGCAGATGTCTCGCTCATCTCCCTGAGATGGCAGGTTGTCACTTGGTTCAGGGAGACAGTTTGATGGGAAGGGTTGGAGAAGTGGCCACCTTCCCTGCTGTTATCAAGAAGAGGATTTGTTCCCCATTTGAAGAGCAGGAAGGAAACAGGTCACTGAATGTGTGTCCAGTGATGTCTCTCCCTCTGCCCAATCCTGGGAAAGAACTGGAAGACCCAGGTTGCGTCCCCAGTCCCTCCCCCCAGCTATTTCTGTCTCTAATCTCAATGGGAGCAGCTCTAGGTTCATGTTTGATTCCCTGCATAGCTTGCTTTGGGATTTCAGAGGCCTTATGCTCAGCACTTTCAGAACCAATCCGTAGAAATAAGAAATATTTCTTTTAATTTATGTGGCTACACATTTTACCTCCATAGGTTGCAATAATTTATTTTCTCAATTTTGATCTATTTCTACCAAAGAGAGCTGTTATAAGTGAAAATCTAAGGTACGCATTTTGTTTTCTTAAGCTGTTAAAATTCATTTGAAAACACAGGTTGTATGTGTGATATAACAGTTGTTATCCATCTTGTATTCCTTGGCTAGAAACTGACATGTATGGAACTGGCTTCCCAATGATTATCGTCTAGAGAAATTTTCTAGAAATTATACTCAGTCAGGATATAAAACAGCAGAAAGGAGGAAAAATAATTGCACAGTAAACCATGGGAGAGGAGGGAAGGAAAAAAGGTTAAATATCATCAATGCATCTGAAATACAAGTGTGGTGTGTTCACACAGAGAAGGCATTCAGCATCCACCATAGCTTAAATACGCTTGACCTAGTAAGTAGTGTAATTGTCACTCAGATATATTAAAATAGTATTTATTTCATGTCATATTTAAAAATTAGTTGAGTCACAAAAGTGAGAAATTAAGAATAGTGAAGATAGGAATATAGAGGTAGAACGCAGATGAATAGGGAATGATCACACTGAGAAATCATATTGAGATTGAGTGTGCTACACATAAGTTAATTCTTTCATAGACTATTAATTAAAGGTTTATTTCCTTGTGTTGAAGTATCATTGACCTAATGCATTTAGACAGAGAGGAAGAAAAGGAAAGGATGGGGTAGATGTAATTCACCATCAGGAGAGTAAAGCCACTGCATGTAACACAGTCCTTCCTTCCACGTGTTCTATCTCTCTCTCCCCCAGTAAAACAGTTTTAGATTTTCCTCATCATCTTAGAAATAATTTATACTGTTATGCTTCAGCTGGTTTATTTGTATTCATTTTCCTTTTAGCCAAATGGGATTGTTTATTGGGAAGCATTACAGCGTATCACTGAGTAGTCAAGCTATTTTAGTTTGGCTGTACTTCTTTCCTGCAGGTCTTGAAGGTTGCCTGCTGCTTTTGCTAAGGGTCTGAGCCAGCAAATTTTCAGTACCCACCTTAACATTGTTTGCTAGGACTTTATATGGCTTTTCACAGAAACTGCTGGCCATCAAACTAATTGTGTTTCTCATCTTTGGGCAAGGAAATTTGTCCTGGCTTAGTCCAGTAACACAGTAGTTTAAAAGGACGATTTTAAAAAATTAGTTGAAAAGCAAAGAAATTAAAAAGAATTCTTAGATCCTACAGTAGAGGGGGAAACACAGAAAAATCCTGCCTTAGGACTATCATTGAACATCTGGTTTTCAAGGGTCATCAGGTTATTTCAATCAAACCATCAGAAAGTGAAAATTCTACTGTATGAACTCAATAAAAAGAAATTGAATTACAGTGGGAAATACATAAGGAGGAAATCAGAAGAGCTAAAATGAAGAGGCAAAATATTTGGGGGCAGAGGGAAGAAGCACAAAACTGAAAAACAGTAGCAAGAAATCCTTGAAATGTATCAGAGGGATAGAACTTGGAAAACAGTGAGATTACAGATTGTTAAAAGAAACATGGATGTCACCGAACCATTCAGAAGCATCATCAAGACTGATTTATTTTTTGTTTTTATTGATGTTGGCTAGAGGTACTGTTCAAAAATATGGAGAACAAAAGCTGTTGAAAGAACCGGACAAACTGAAGAGTAGAAAATCTCTAGGACTCTGAAGCCTGGTGAAACACAAAAATGAGAAAGGAGTTAATTGTAAAAGCATTAATCTGTCATCTAAACAGGCATTATACTAATTATACACTAAAAGGTGTCAAGTATCCCTAAAGTTTGAAAGTGTCTTCTAGGGAGTAAGATGACTGCAAGCCACAAAGTCTTTTCTCTGAACTTGGTAAGTGAAACCACAACAGATCACAGAGCAATTGGGACACATGGTAATCAGATACCAGGTAATGAGATGGTATTGTAGGAGATGTTCAACAGGCAAATCATAACTGGGAGTAAAAGGTAGATAAGCAAAACAGTGGTGAATAAGTGGACAAAATGGATGGATTTGTCTTTCAAGAAGACCTTTGCAGAACAGTTATCAATATTAGGGTCTAGAAGCTAGGCTTTTCAAAGCGTTTTTCTGTCTCGCCATGTTTAAACCTTTACCGATCCACACTGGCCAGCCTCAACTGGTCTGGGGCAGAGAAGGCAAAAAAGGAATATGGAACCATAGCAAAAGAGTATTTGCAGAAAGGCTGCAGAAAATCAGAACAGAGTTGAAGTGGCATTCACAGGTGGTGAAATTGTGCTGGTGACTTCCTTTGGGTTTGGCATTTGGTGAAAGGAAGCTCAAGAGAACCTAGAGTGCATTAAAAGATAGATGAAATATCTTTTTTTTAAACAAATCTGTACTTGGAAGAGAGCACAGAATAGTAGATGACTGCAGTTTTCATTTTCCCTATGTCTTACATGTTTGTAATAGGCTTCTGTAATTAGCAAACAATTTTAAATATTAAATTGATGTTAGAACAATGTGAGTGGATGAATATGCCTTCACCTGGAACATAACACTGAATTTGAACTATCCCTTGTATAAAAAGTTACAGCACATAAATTTCAAGGAGAGAAGAAGAAAACAGCTTAGTTTGGGCAAGAACATAGATTCTCCTTCTTCAAGACTTGAGGGAACATCAGACTGCTGGAGCATTAGAAAGAAATTCCTCTCTCAGACAGGCCTCCCTTAGTTGTCCACCACAAAAATTCTTATGTGTCCTGTGATATAACTTGTATCATGGCAATACAACTTTCAGCAGAGGAATTTTGATGGAAACTTTAAATACTGCACATTCTCACCGAACCATAGTTTATGATGCAAAGAATGTTTCATGAGACAAAAAGTAGAGATTCTTTACTTTTATTGCTCAGTCTGTTCTACAGCACTGCCCAACTCAAATTTGCAAGATTAGGCTCTGAATTACTCACATTTTATGATAAATCTGAGACTAGCACCAAGGTTTAGGGCTTTTATCCTTTCACTAATGTTCTTATCTTTCAAAGTCTGTAATAAAAAGTTAGACTTACCCAGGGTCCCTTGCATCACTATCTGTGTTTGAGTTGTTGTTGGGAGTGTGGATATAATTTCACTTGATTTTGATATGAGTTTGCTTCTTGTTTTTATTGGAAAGAGCATTGGAATCAGCTTATGTTCTGAAACATTTTATCTTGTAGTTGAAAATTGGACTTTGGAGTTGTATATATAGTTTTGCTTAAACTTATATCACACTGTAAATGGACTTTCTGAAATATTTTTATGGTGATTCAGTGATTTGCCACTTGAAACAACTAAAAAGGTAAATTCATGAGATCCAAAATTATTTTAGGTGTTGTCTCATAGATAAGGAAACTCATACTGAAAGAATCAAAGGTAATATGAGTGGTTTAATTCTAGAAAAATGTAACTGGTAACTAAGTCACTGGCATTGATCTTACAATGTGCTGGACATGCAGTATTTCTCCAGACTGTTGTGGAGATACTTCTTCTTACCTTGACTTGTAATAGAGATATTCCAGGAATTGGAGGGCTGAAGGCCAGATGCTGAGACCAGATAATATGAAGGATGTGTAACTACTGCACAATAATGGCTTTCATATAAAATAAAGACATATTAAGAGAGTGAAGAACATCTGTGATGGAAATGTCCTGTGATCTGATCTGATATGGTATAGCATAACCTGCAGCTTTTTTCCAATGCCATTATGTCAAATTATCAAACTGAAGTATATTGTTTGGCAGTAGTATTGAGACATTGTACCAAAGATGTACCAGGTGTGAGGTAGATAATCTGTTAAAACAAAACAAAAAAAACACAACAAAACTTCTCATGTACCATCCCCTGTGTTCCTTAAAGAAGTAAAATCCTTTACACCTCACTGGTGTAAGTCAAATTGCCTAAGTACAAAATATGGCACTGGTTTATGTATATATTATCAACCTTCCCCAGCTTGACTGAAACGACCCAGTATCTCAGCCTAGCCTGTCTTGTAGCAGAAACCTGTGAGTCATCTTTCCACTACTTGACCCTGACACCAACAAATAAATCCCAGGGGCTGAAAGGGACAGTTAGGGTGAGAAGAATAAGAAAACATATGGCAAGATTAAGAGATATGTCTGGTTTGTAATCTGAAGAAATACACCTTCAGATTTTCCCTCTTGCTCTGAGAAGGGAACTCATAATCCTCTTGCTGCCACAGAAAAGCTTGGTCACCCTTCTCAGATAAAGTAGTCTACTTATCTCATCAATTCCCACTCACCCATTATTTATTTCACAAGTTAGAAAGCTGTCAGCATTGCATAAGAAACGTCAGCATGAATATTTGATGACCACAGCTGCCATAAGAAAAACAAATCTGATATACTGCTAGCAGCCATTAAATATTCTGTTTACTCCATAAATGTACACTTTTAGAAATCTATGGAGAGACACTGTCCAAAGAGATTTGAAGCTGGGTATTTAAAATGGATCTTAGTTTTGAATATAAATTATAAACTTCCCAGAGAGTCTATACAACATTTACATCCTTAGTGCATATTTCTACATTTAATGAATGCTTAGAACACGATATCATTTTTTTTTGCTTCTGACTATTGTGTGATGAAATGTAATGACTTTTCAGTTTACACTCTACTGGGATGCATTTGAAAGCCACAAGAATGTGTCTGTGTTTTAATAGGCACCAGTGTTTTAAAAAGGTGGAATAGTTTAAAATTTTATTTTATGAAATATTTGGTTGTAATTGCATATTTTTGCAATTTTTAATCCTGTTAAAACTTCAGCATCTTTGCTTTTATGCATAAAATTCTCCCTGGATTTGTAAGCAGACTTCTTCGTGTTTTGCTATCTGTTTAATGCAGCAGAGATTTCATTTATCTGTGCTGAAAAGTACAACTCCAGTGACTTATACTGTGAATAACAACAACTCTTTCTCTCAAGTTTGGAGTTACTTTTAGATATTAAAAAAAAAAAAAGCAACCTGATTTAGATTATATGTATTTTTTATTGCAGAATTCAAAAAATTTTAAGAATTCTAACTAGTAATCCGGTCAGTAGTGCTTGTTAGGGATCGGTACTCAGTTTATCAGATATATAAGTGGAGCTGCCAAGCTAAGGCAGTGATAGGAAAAAAGTTTGTCACTCAGTAATTCCCCCATAGAGAAGCTATTGAGCTTTCTTGAGAAAAAAAGCCATTTATTTCAGGAAAGATGTTGGGTACTAAATGTTTCTTAAAACATTTTCAACCTGGCCCCAGCATGAAAATAGTTTGCACAGAAATCTTGGAAAGCAGGAAATAAAAATGGGCAACATTCAGTCAGGGGCCAGAGTAGGCAGAGATGGTATTACAGGAGGTACCAAAATCAATACCACACACAAGTGGCAATTTAAGGTGATGTCCACCTTGCCCATGCCCATGGAGAGGGCAATAGTATCCTTCATGTTTCTACATTGTTTTTTCCAAAGGCTACAAGACAGAAAGGAAAATCCATCTGGTGATATTTAACTTGCAAATTCTACCATTTTTTCCTTCAATCAATGTTTATGTGTTTACGGATTACAAAATTTGCCACATTTTCCAGAAACTTCTGTAAGCCTTTTAGCCACACTCACTGCTTTGCGTACTTTTACAGGCTTTTGTGGCATTATTTATGGTGTAGACTCTTCATCTAATATTAGATTATTTTGCATGAATTTTATTTGAAGTCCAGTTTAACTAAGTTGCAATTAAATATATATAGTTTAAAAACCCTAAGCAATGAACAGAGTTACCTGAACATTATTAAGACTTATTCTTAGCACTCATCAAAAGAAATAAAAAATTCCCTAGTTCAGCTATGTCTATCAAAAAGCAGGGCAGTGGCGGCAATCTGAATTCATCATGCTGTGTCACCTCTCAGGAATATAGGCCTTTTCTTCTTTGCAAAAAAAGACTATAGATCTGATGGAGCTGGATATTTTAAAACTGCATCTTTAAAAAAAATGTCACCATTTCAGTAGACAAGGAAAACAATGTAAAACATTCAGAATGAAAGTGAAGTATCAGTTGTACCTTTTAAAATGTTTTTTCTCCTCATTGCCAGTGTTTCTAATATCTCTCTAGGAGTCTGAAATTAAACCATTTCCCTGTTGACTTGGGTTGACTTTTTGCCGATTGGAAAGAAAGAAAAGAATACACTTTCCCTTTTTTCTTCTCTTCCTAACATTGCAAAAGCCCCGCAAGGATTCTCTTCAAAGAAATCTGATCAGCGATTTAACACAATATAAAATTTTATGTAAAAGCACTAAGAAATATTCTCATAAAAGCCATTTGGGAACATAAAAGAGACAAAAACAAATGTTTCGGCCAACATTTCCAAAAGAAGATCTATCATTTTTATTATTATTATTTTTAGACTCAGTCTTTTTCCTCATTCAATCACATGAGGAATTGACTTTTCATATGCATCTTGTGCCAGAATCCATGCTGGGAACAAGATGCTTGTCTGCTCTTCAGCATTTGATATGCTGGAATTGAGGATCCTGAGGGGTGAGAACAAGGCTCAGAGCAAGATTACAACCCTGGACTTCGGTAGAGTGAAGTCTGGACTTGGATATGCTTGGATGAATCCCACAGGAAATATCCTTGGAGAGAAGAGGTGTCCAGGAGAGCTGATTGATTTGCAAGGATCCCAGAGCCAGCATGGTCCATCTCTATGAGCAAGAAATCAAGCAAAGATGGCAGGAGATTAACAAGGAGCTACTTACAAAATTAAAATGTAAAAATGTAAAAAGGAAGTACGCAAGAGGTGAAAGGAAGTGCAGGTGACCCAAGAGGAATATAGCGACACTGTGAGAATGAGAGTGCAAGGATGTGGTCAGAAAAGTCAAAGCCCATCTGGAGCTGAATCTGGTTAAGGGTGCCCAGGGAGGTTTTGAAGTCTCCATCCTTCAAAACCCATCTAAACATGGCTCTCAAAAACTGCCCTTAGTTGTCCCTACTTTGAGCAGGGAGGTTGGACTGGATGATTTCCAGAAGTCCCTGCCCACTTAAACAGTTTTGTAATTTGGTGATATCAGTGTAGCTGGGGTGCAGCGCAGCACAAGCTGGGAATGCAAAACATCCTGTCCTGTACTGTCACGTCCAACAGCTCTACAACTCCTGAAGGGATCGGTGAGCACATTGCCGGCTTCTGAAGGAAGGAGTGGAAGAGATAATAAGGAAGAGCCACAAACCGCCCCCCTGCCCCAGCCCAAAAGTGGCAGTGGGGAAGCTTCAGTTACGCTCCCAGTGCTGGTGCTCCCCTGCAAGTGCTGCTGGTGGTCACCTTCCCACTGCTGCACACCCCTGCCCCTCGCCCTGCCCCAGCAAGTCACACCTGCCTCTTGGCATGCACCTTGTGTGAAACCTCTTCATAGAATCACAGAACGGTTTGGGTTGAAGGGGACCTTAAAGATCATCTGGTTCCAACCCCCCTCCTATGGGCAGGGACACCTTCCACTAGACCAGGTTTCTCAGAGCCCCATTCAGCCTGGCCTTGGATGGGTTTGGGTGTCCAGGGGTGCTGCAACAGAAATAAGACATAGGCAGAAGCAGTTTCCCCACTTTGCAGAAAGGGATGCAGCTGCGTTTCCCAGACCGCTGCCAGTATGGCAGCTGCCCTTGCCTGGTCAGGCTGGTTGCTCCAGAGGGGGAAGATCAGTTGTGAGAGTCCAGCTGCCCTTCATACTCCCTTCCCAGCCACAGGCCAGGCTCCTCTCTAGAGGCATCTCACTTTAGAACAGGATAAATGTTATTTAATCTAGTAAAATTCCTTCAGATTGCTCTAGATACTTAGGAAAAAAAAAAAAAAAAAAAAGGCTGTCAGCTAATTTTGGGCAGTCTTTACTGAGACAGTTAAATCCACAGGGAATTCTGTTGGCCTGCTGTGATACGAGTTAAACATAGGGGCACCAGGAATTTCCCTCCAGGCCAGATAAGTCTCACACAAAATATTTGAACTTTGCAGGCATGCACATTCCATAAGGCAATGCTGAGTATTTAATCCAAGAAGTAACATAAAGAGGGTCCACTCTCCACTATTGTAACAGCCCTGTGTGTGAGGGTGACTGGTTCCTTTGGTCCGTGTGTTATTCTTATGCAACTGTGACGAGGCCTGTACACCATCCTCCTTACTCCTACCTGAACATTTCTCTTTGATCCTTCCCAACCCTGTGGAACCTAATTCACATTTACTCCTTTGTATAGAATTACTTCAATAATTTCATGTGGGCTACTCCAGTGTTTTCACCAGCATACCTGAGAGAATTATAGGTTCATTTACCTATTTTTAAAGTTCTGGAGTTTACTCACTCATTAAAACTCCACAGGAGGTGTTTATTTTGCTTAGTACTTAGTGTAAAGTTAAATTAAAATGAAGTAATAAAAAAGAAAAATTAAGAAAAGAGAATTTGTATATGCACTTCCTGCTCCTTAATTGAAGCAACTAATTGGTCTGTCCTGGAAGAATTTGTCTTTGGACAAACCAAAGACCTTCACACCCTCCACATCCCTTTGCAGACACCTAAAAGTCTCTGGAGAAATCTTTTTGTTCCAGTGTAAACTCCTACTCACATGTAAGTAGTCATAGACAGCTTACAGCCTAAAGAGGAAGGGAACAAAAGATGTCTGGTATGAAAGAGCAAGTCAATGGAAATAGTCCTAGAACTTTTCAGATGTTTTTAAAATGAGCTCACTGTGTTAATTGCTGTGCTTTTTATTTTTCTTTTTCTTTTTTTAATGGCTGTGTATGCTGGTAGAGTAGAAGAGAGTGTGCTACAGCCAGACACTTGGGGTTTGTGTGCCTTACAACCTCAGTCAAAGAGAAACCCTTTCCTGAACTTTTTGTAGGTTATTTAGGGGTTAACTGAGATCCCAGATTGCACTGAAGAGATATGTATTGATCCAAACAGTACCTGTGGATTAAATATATAATGTTTCCTAAAGAAAGGAGTATGCTTGTAAAAAATTTGACCCTTAAAACCTGACATTTCTGGGGGAATAAAGGAAGACAAACAGTCCCCATTAGTTTTCCTCCCTTCAACTCGTACGTGTAATTGTGAATGAAAGTTCACATGTAATTAGATACCTTAAAGACAAGGTGAAGTTCCCAGAGAATATTGATTTTTAAGTAGTGAATGTGTTTTCTTGCTTACCTTGTTCAGTGCAGATTTCTTCTTTTCTGAGTGCAGAAAACCTCTCTGGAAGCATATTTCACTTGCCTTGGCCATACTGATGCAAGTTGGGTGCCACAGTAGGAGAGGTCCATGCCTAATGCAAGTGCTTGGTTTAAGGATGGCCTGCAAGACTGGGGCTCTCATTGTAAAACTGCATCCAGAAAATGAGCATTTGGAGAGGAAGGAATAAGGGGGCTGTCGTAATAATAAACGCCTACAGGTTGACAGATTTTAAACAATCTGGAACATTTTGTCATTTGGTGTCTCAAGAAGAATCTAAGTTGTAGTGGCTTATTTTTTATTAATATAATATTTTATTATTTAAATAATTTGAATGGTTTTAATAAAACCTGTGAGAAATCTGTGCTCCCTGTGTTTGGGTAGCTCAGAGGAACAGGTTGTACCTCAGTTTCCTAAGATGGGGTGTTCCTTCAAGGGGGACCTATTTCTGCTCTTCTTTTGGGGGAACGTTGTCCTCTTTGTTGTAACTGCTGGAGGTAAATTAATAAAATGAAAAAAATAAGGAAAATCATAGCCAGCTGGCACCACCTACAACAGAAAGGACAGCATACACATGCAGTTAAACTTAGGCTTTTTTCCAGAGCTGAAAATATGAAAAAAGCCATACAAGCCTCTTTTTTTGCTTTGTAAGCTATATTTTTTGAAAAGCATCATTTAAAGTCTATGTTTAATCTCTTCTAATCTTCTTCTAGTGAAATAAGAAATAAAAATAAGTATTTTTAACCTTTCCTTATGCCTACAGCTTTTGATATTCAAAGGGAAGTGAGTTTAAAGTAATCATCTTGTAAAACAAGGGAGAAGTTCTATTGTCTCAGTCATGTCTTAGAACCTTTGTTTCAGATATATTACTCTGCAGCATTCTCCTGTGCCTCCTGCAGATATTAATAACACCATGTCACTCAGACCAGACTATCAAACGAATTTACCAAACTAACTGCAGAGCAGAATTAATTGAATCTTCCTCACAGTCGAGTATCTTATCATCCATACGCAGTAGGTAAGTTGGGCAATTGCTGTAAAAACTGAAGCCATGTGCATATGTTTAATGGTGATAAACAGAAGTAATTTGGGGGCAAAAACATTTGATGCAACGTTCCTTCATCCACAGAATTCCTCCAGTCTCAGCCTATATCTCCTGTCCACCTTAAATCAGATACTTTTACTGGTGAAAATACGGTGATTAAAACAAACAAGCGGACCAGAAGCAAGCCTGCTCACCGCCTCGCAGTCACCTTGCCTGCCTGCCTGCTGACAATGCAAGGGTACGTGCTGCGAACTTCCTGCAAATGGAGCAGGAAGCAATCGGCTGCCCCGAGCTCAGCGGCACCACGTGCTAACCCCAATCATTGTAGCATTGCTACCTGCTCTGCAAATACCTCGGGGCTGAGAGAGCCAGGTATCTGTGCCTGTGTTCATGGGAAAGAGAGTCATGTCAGATGCACCAAAAAGGGAAGGTGCAGCGTGCGAACGGACCTCCCCAGAGAAACTGTCCGATCAGCGGCAGCACCCAGACATCATATGGCATTTTGCTGATGCTCTGTCCGATTTCGTTTTCTCACTGCATTCCTGCAAAACTACAGCCATCAGTTTTGCAGCTAATTGTCTTCTTGGAAGTGACAGACCAGGAAATTCTGATTGAAACACCTGCTTAGCAGTGACATGCAGTCTGCATCAATCAGTAAAGCTGCGCTATGAAAAGTCATTTCATTTCGCAGAGGATTTCAATATTGCAAAATCTGGTTTCATTTCAATTTGGAATGAAACCTAAATTTCAACATTTTTCCATGAAAGAGAAAACCCTTAGGGTCACTGCATTTCTGGCAAGCTGCTGAAAAAGGGAGGGTGCTGGAAACCCTCAGTCCTTCATCCCATGGCTTTCCACATGACCAGTAGGACTGGAACCAGTGAACATGAAAACCACAGGGTCTCCCACTTTCCTGGGGAGCCATAAGGCTTCAAGCTGGTGATTCAATTCATTGTTCACCAGCAATCTGCATGGTGATCTCTGAAGAGATTGGTAGCCCCAGCTCTTCTCTCTCTCCTCCTTGTGTGAGCTGGTCCAGTCTGCTGCATCTGTTTGCTTCATGTCTTTCGATTTCTAGATGCATTCCCAAAGTGCAGAGCCTCTCTGAGCATCCCCTTCTGGAAACTGGGGCCCTGATATCCAGCTGATATCCATAGGAGTTTTGGAGCTGAGTGCCAATTTTATCTACAAAAACTTTGTAGTTGATTTGTCTTTGGTGCCAGCTCAAATCTTTTGTCAGGGCTGACCTTGACCCCCATGTAATCATTTTCTGTCGCTGATGCAGATCCTGAGACTGGTCTCAGGTCTCAGAGACTCCCTGATAGTTTAATCAAACTCTTTTCCAGAGCACCAGTTCTGTGGGTATTCTGGGAGGTCACCTCCTTGGGGACATATGATAGCTGCAGCCTTTGCATGAGGTTTCCAGCCACATCCCGGTCCTCCCCTTTCCAGCCTCCTCAACACTATTTATTTTAGGCAGCGCAAGAGAAATACAGATCTAGGCAAAGCAATAACATATCTGTGTGCCGTATCATGCCTCAGTTTTCTCATCATACTGAACATTTTTGAGTGCTTCCTGTGGTCTTGCTCTCAGAAGTGCAGACCCTCTTATCTCTGGACCTGACCCTACAACATGGACCACAACAGTTTTTCTCTCCTTCTTCTGAGCCCTAACCCCTTTTTTCTTCCAACATTAACATCAGACAGTCAAAATTATGCCATTTGTCACTATTTTCTTTATCATATCTATTGCACTGAAAATATCCCTGACCCATCTAGCCCCTTACCAAAGACTGGCCTTTACATCTCTTTCACATATACACATGCAGACTTCATCCATCCATCCATCTATTGCCCAAGCACTAGTGCTGGGAAAGGTCTGTGAAAACACGAGGTCATGTAGAATCAACAACTGGACATTTTCTGTAATCAGTCTCTTCGGAGGATTCAGTGCAGATGAGTCAACTTTCTCCAATGGGCAGAAAATACTTCCTTTAGACGGTTTCTGACCACAGAGAACTATTAAGTGCTGTACTTGTGATTCACTCTGAGAAAGAGCGTGCCAAGTCAAAGTGACTGGAAGAGGGAAAAAGGTTTCTAAGGATGTGAACTGTTGCCACCATTCTCAATTATAAATGTGCCTGAAGACATGAGGTGCTGCATTAGACTAACATGTGAACATAGACTCACTCTACTCCTACCTCAAGAGCCAAACCGTGCTTTTAAGGGCCTTGTTTTAGCATCTTCAGCTCCCTTGAAGTCAAGGAAGGTTACGGTGTTTAACATTTCTGAAAAACAGGCCTAACATGCACTGAGTTGTGTTGATGTTTAGCCAGGGACTTAAACAACAAAGTGTTTTCCCTCCCTCTGGAGCATTGGGCCAGTCTGTTTTCTTGCAACAACACAGAACACTACTAAGAATTTATGTTTTTTTCATGGTGACAGATTTTTCATATGGAAACCTCCATACGTAGGTCTGGATATAGGTCTGCTTTTGTGATTTTTTTGGTTGATTGGTTAGGTTTGTTTTTGTTTAGGGCTTGTTTTGGTGGGGTTTGGTTTGGGTTGTAGGTTTTTTTGTTGTTTTGACCATCTAGAAACATTCTATGGGAGAATACCAGAAGAATTTAGCTTGTTTGCCTTGTCAAAACCAATGCTGCAAGAGATTATGGGAGTGGTGTATAAATACTGGGTAAACAGTGGAAAGATCATTGAGGCTAAAGGACTAGATTAGTTAAGAAAAGCTCAAGCTGGAAGTGAGGTGTTTCTCAACAGACATTATCTTTTCAGGGAAAATAATAGAAAGAGTTGCCTACTTCCTTCTTTTTAAAGACAGACCTTAATCATTTATTTAAATTCAGATGCAGTATGTCAGCAAGCCATAGCAGGGAACAATAATCAGACACACAGAAAATCTTCCCATCTAAGGTCCTATAAGTATCCTTTCTACAAGAGCCTGGGCTATTGAACTGGCAGAAAGCTGCCAGGAAAGGAATGCTATTTGAACTTAAGCCTGCTCATGGTGAATTCATTTGCAAATTCAAGCAGATGATTTCAGGGTAATTATTATTATGTTGCTTGCTTAGCTGCAGCTGTGATTTCCTTTTTGCATAGTGTAGATCCAGCTTTACAGAATGTTTCCCAGCACCTTCTGTGATAATTGACAGCTATATGTAAACCCTGCCGATTGTTTCACATAGTACAACATGTTCTTAATTGCATGTTTCAGAGTAGAAATGGATTGAAAAATGAATAGACAAATAAAGCAATAAAGTATTTAGAATTTGTTTCACTCATTCACTTTTATATGTACTCCTGGGCATATTCTCCTTCTGTCACATGCATGTGAACTCAACTGTTGTTTAATGGAAGATTTGTGGAAATTCTAAGAAAAGACCATACCTCTCTGAAATTCAAGCAGGTCATACATGAGCATATGAGAGACTTTCTACCCAAAGGATTATTCTCTGTCTCATTTCCTTTGCCCTATTATCTTTGGACACTATTTATTTTTAATAAGTCAATGACATAAAAAAAAAGGCAGGGCTAGATTGTGCTGCCTATGCAGAGAGGTGTGTAGGAGTCTAATGACTGTTTTTCCTCAAAGAAAGGTCCCACAGGTATGCAAACTGCCCCTAGATGACCCTTGCTAGGATAAAGGCTGAATCACAGAATCATTTAAGTCGAAAAAGACCTATAAGACCATTGAGTCCAACTGTTTACCCAGCACTACTGAGCCCAGCATTAAACCATGTCTCTAGGTGCCACATCTACAGTTCTTTTAAATACCTCCAGGGATAGTGACTCAACTACTTCCCTGGGCATCCTCCTAATGTCCAATCTAAACCTCCCCTGACGCAACTTGAGCCATTTCCTATTGTCCTTTTGCCTGGTACTTGGGATAAGAGACTTCCTCTCACCTCACTGCAACCTCCTTTCAGATTGTGAAGACACACAGGACCTCTGCAGAAAGTCTGCAGTTAGGAATGAGAAGGTGGAGGTGACAGAAAGAAGTATTTAGATGCAAAGTCCCTTTCTTCATTAAGAGGATTCTTACAAAACAGGCTTGTATGGAGGATTGAAGGACTTATGTTTTTTAAATTGTAAAACAATATTTGAAACACCATCACTAACCCAGTAGACCAACAATAATCAGAAAGCCAAAGAATTCTGTATGACACTGGAAAGGATTTTATGCAGATGATGTCATTCTTTCTTTGAATGAATGCTATTAATCTGCATCTGAAGCATAAAACCATGAGGTAATGGAATACATTAGTTGCTGCAAACTGCCAGTGTCTCTAGGCCAGTGGTTACCAACATTTTTGGAGCCAGTCTCTTAGCTCTTTTCCTCCCAGCCCTTGTCCCCAGCAGATAACTTCCACCTTTGCTCATATCAGTTGAAATTTCCCATTTCAGTTTTCCAGCCAGAGACTTTGCTGCTCTCCTGTGTCCCAGCTCTACACGCTCCTGATGCTTTTCCTTGCTGCCAGCACCAGGAACAAGACCATAGATTGCAGCAGAACTTTGCATTCTGCTGAGCCTCACCTTCAACACAGACATACCTTGCAGGTTGGGAAGTTCTACGTTTCCTGAATTGTTCTCCTAGCTCAGCAGCAGTGCTGAAGGGGAATGTGAATGAAGAGGATCCATGTGGCATGTTTTCCAACCCAAATTAAACAAGTGTGTGAGAGCTCTTTCATAGGAACTCATTATTGCTTTCTTCCAGGTTCTTGGCATTTGCTCATGGGGGGACCTCAGGGGATTTTCAGAGCATTGTGTAAATGTCCTTGCAGAGCAAGCTATTAGCATTCACTGTGAATGTCTAAAACTAGTAACTTATGCTAATGTAATAGCATTTCCATTTGTGTTTGGTTTGGTTTTTTTTCTGGTTTGTTTGGACAGGTTTTTTTGGTCTAATTAGATCGTACATCCTTTGGAGCAGATTCTTCTGTGTCTAATGTAAGTACAGGCAGATAACTGATACTGATACTCAATACAGGTTTTATAGTAATGTATTAGAAGGATAAAGATAGTCCTGGCTATTTTTATAGTGGTGTAAGTGCCAGGTCTCTGACCCCAAGATCTGGCCTATCATTCCCTGCGGACTGGAGCTCAAGCTCTGTGTTCCATGTTGTAAGCAATCAAGAGGTTTTATTTGTGCAGCTGACATGCTAAAATACTTAAGGTGTCTGAAATCAGGTTAAGATGTCTGTATGGACAGAGCCAGCAGCAGCTCCCACTCAGGCCTAGGACAAAACCAGAATGCTAACTGTAGTTCCTGCTACAGGCTTTTTTTTGACAGAACCAATTACAAAACTCTTCAGAGATGCTTCTTTCCATGATTGGTAACCCATTCACTTGCTACCAGTCAAGTGGTTTGGAGAGAGGAGAAGTTTTCAAAGAGGAGTCTGGGAACCAGGTTTTAAGGGAGGACTGAGACAGATGAAGCTAAAGGGAAGATGACAAGCTTGATAAGGAAATGAAAACTAATGGAGAAGGAGGACAAGTGTGCGAACTGGGAGAGTGGAGTCAGAACTTGTTCAACAATGTGAGACTGGAAAATCAGTCGTACAGTGGGACAGGGGAAAGCAGATAGGATAAGACTAGGCAGAAGACTGGAGCTAGATGAAGGGTTTACAGAGAGACCCTGGTGGGCTGAGAGATTTTTCAGGACAAAGCTTTGGGGTAGAGCTGCAACTGTCTGGACAAGGAGGGAGAAGGCAGAGAATTCATCCAAGGTAGGGAGGCTGTGCAGTAAGGGGATGCTTGTGAAGCCAAAGGTGGAGGAAGAGACTCAGCAAGGGGGAAGTGTAGCTGGCAAAGAGCCTCGAGGGTCAATTCACAGCCCAAACAAGGGAGGAAGGAAGTGAGGAAGGAAGGGATTCAGCTGACAAGGAGAAATGGGTAGGGCTGAAAAGTGGACCAATGGAGAAGAATCAAAGTAAGAACATTGCAGTGGGGTGAGACAGAGTCAATCAAGCTTGGGAAGGAAAAGCAGAAGGAGCGTGTATCCCAATCAACATCAGTGACCCAGGGGTCCATGCTGTTGTTTAATATCTTCATTAATGACATAGGCAAAGAGATCAAGTGCACCTTCATCAGATTTGCAGATGACACCAAGATGAGTGTTGCTGTTGACACACATGAATGGGATTCCATCCAGAGGGATCTAGACAGGCTCAAGAAAATAGGCCCATTGGAATGTGAGCTCACAGCCCAGAAAGCCAATTGTATTCTTAGCTGCGTCAGAAGCAGTGTGGCCAGCAGTTCAAAGGAGGTGATTCTGCCCCTGTGCTCTGGTGAGACCCCACCTAGAGTACTGCATCCAGCTCTGGAGTCTTCAACACAGGAAGGACATTGGCCAGTCAGAGTAAGTCCAGAGAAGGGCCACCAAGATGATCAGAGGGATGGAGCACTTCTTCTACAAAGAAAGGTTGAGAGAATTAGGTTTATTCAGCCTGGGAATGAGAAGGCTTTGGGGTGACCTAATTGCGGCTTTCCAGTACCTGAAAGGAGTCTATAAGAAAGATGGAGAAGGAACTTTCTACAAGAGCCTGTAGTGACAGGACAAGGGGGAATGGATTCAAACTGAAAGAGGGTAGGTTTAGATTAGATACTAGGAAAAAATTCTTTACTGTGAGCTGCTGGAACAGGTTCCCCAGAGAAGCTGTGGATGTCTCATTCCTGGAAGTGTTCAAGGCCAGGCTGGATGGAGCTCTGAGCAATCTGGTCTAGTGAAAGGTGTCCCTGCTCATGGGAGGAGGGTTGAAACTAGATAGTCTATAAGGTCCTGTCCAAACCAAACCATCCTAGGATTCTTTGACTCTATGTGCCTCTTGCAGCATGTATTTTTTTGGTGCATACAGTGCAGCAAATAACACTGAAAACCACTTGCAAAGTGTGTGTGTGTGTGTGTGTGTGTGTGTGTGATATACACGCACACACATACACGAACATGCATAGTGGGAGAGAGCTTGTCAGATATATTGGGCAATGGTCAAACAGTAGTGAAAGTTGTCCTTTAGCTCAAGTGGGTAATGTCTTCAAGAACATTATGCATTCTGTATGTTGGGGTACTGAGAGACAACACAAACACATTTCTGGCTTTCAGTGTGATTTTATAAACTTTGGAAATAATGGTCATGTAATTTTGCTTATTTTTCTTTATTAATATTTTAAAATATCAAGTCCTTACTCTTTGGGCAATGTTAGAATTAAGGTTGCAAAATATAGCTTTAGCTGCATCATCATACATACTTTTTTCCTCAGGACATTTCTTTGCTGAAGGCACAGGATGAATCTGCTCTGGGACAGATCCAGGGTTTACAGAGTCCCCTGCTTTGTTCAATATAGGAATTGCTAAATGTGTATTGCGTGAGGCAAAGAACTGAGGATGGAGAGTAAAGATTGCCAGAGCTGTATGTTGCCCTGGAAAATAAAATCTATCCTTGGTTCTGCTCTAATTCCTATATGATGTTAATCAAGCTTTGACAGTTTGACAGCTTATTTAAGCAAGTATGTTTCATATATACTCTATTCCAGATTTGAGGTGCTGATGCTTATGTTTGCAGCAAAAGTCAGTGTAAGTTGTTCCCTTGTCAAGTAAAGTGCTGTATGATGCTAAAGCTTCTGAAAAAAAAATCAAACTGGGCATTTAAAATTAATGAACAAATGGGTATTTGTGATACCAGAGTGATGGGTGTTATAGATATTAGTAATTCTGTCTCCACCACCGGGTTTGAATGGCACCATTACTAAGGCTTTGGTGCCGTGCCTTGAGCAATATGGTGAAAAGAAATATTGAACAGGAGCTCATTGACGGTGCAATCATACATAATGTTCTGGCTGCAGCAGATCCTGTCTCATGGGTTGATAACCTCTCAGATCTGCTGGTAGAAGAGTACATTTCACTGTTCGTCAGTTTTGCAAAAATTATCTGCCTTAGCGTGGGCACTGCTTTGACTGCTATTTAAAAGCATATACACCCTCATCCTGACCCCCCAAAAAACCCTGAATCATTTGACAGAATTTGAGTTAGCAAATGACTACAGATGGAACTGTGCTGGCAGATAAGAAAGTGTGATCATATTCCGAGTAGAGAAGGGGTGATGAGTAGCTGGTGGTAGGGCCAGGGCATAGACTATTTCTTGTGATGAGCTGTGATCAAAACACATCTGACCCTGTTCTGCTGGGATCCCACCCTCAGCAACACACAGTGCACGGAGTGGCCTTCACCCAAAGCAAAGGAGTACAACATGACGTTGGTCCAGTGCTCACTACACAGGACTAAACTAATGCTGCATGGGTAACATTTCTAGTAGTGTTTCTCAGCTACTAAATGGTGAACCTTACAGCCTGAAGTGTATTCTGAGCACATTTTTGTATGTCAGCACACATGGAAATACATGTTGCATAAAGTATATGTGTGCCATGCATATGTATGACTTTCCACAGGAAATATATTTTTGCTACCTTTTCTTTGCTAAAGGAAATACTCAAGGGGAAGATGAATCAGTCCAATGGCACAGCCAAAATTACAATGGCAAGTGGACCTCACAGGGAACATTTAAATCCCATAGGTATTTTAGAGACACTTAGTAACTTCTGGTGCTCCTTAAATATTAACATCTGCTCTGGACTGTTGGATGAACGATAGTTTGGAAAGTTTTTTGTGCAGATCCATGACATAACGGTGCCTCAGCTGAAGAAGAATGTTTCCTTTAATCAAATCATTGTGCAACATGTCTGATTCACCATGGAGTTGCTAAATAGTGTGTCCCATGTCTCTGCAGTAGATATAAGGGATAATGGGGCATGTTGGGGGGAGGAGGGAGTGGAAAAGGGAAATATGTTTTTTTAAACCACGCCCATACTCTGAATCTTAGGCCAGCAGTGAACAAAACTAGTTTCCTAACTGAAACTGGAGTCTGAAAGCTTCTTTGACTCGTGCCAACTGCTGTTGGTCCCAAGAGCAGTTTGAAGGGAGAAGCAAATAGGCTGAGTGCAGCAACCAAGCGTCAGCTAGTGGTGAGGATGTCCTATTCTTAATCCTTATGCCATCCTCAGAGAAGATACAAGAATACATAAGGTGGTCTGCTAACTTCATATTAGCAAGTTAAGCAACTCCCCGCAGAGTGAAGCAAGATGACTTTGAGGACATTTTTGTTTGTCTCTGCTATTCTAAAAGGCTGCAGTGGGCTGAGCCCGGAAACCTGCCCTTCTGCTGTGGTGTACCTTGAGTGATATTCAGGTATAAAATGTGAAGGATTGTGAAGGATTTACCAACGGAAAGGAGACTTAACATTGGCATAATTTCCACCACCTGGTATGGCTTTTCTGCACTGAAAGAAAGATTGAAGGGTAGCTACAGCTCAAGATCCATTTTATGGAGGTTTAAGACAGGAGGTGCACCACTACAGTGACATGAGTGTTGTATGCAGGCCTTGAAATGGATTACAAGACACTTCACCAGCACATAAACCTTCCCTGAGGGAACAAATTTTGCCTGTTGGGAGAAGAATAATCTATTATTCTTTGAAAGAGAAAAACTGAGTTTAAAAACGGAAATGGTCTTCTGATAAACTGCACCATAAAGGTGGAGAACCCTTCCTGTTGCACACTGGATGAGATAACTTGGAGTAAATGTCAGTTGGTTGAAGGGGCTGTCCACGTGGTAACCATTCATGCTATGTACAAGTGGTGTGATTGATTTTTGTAATCCCAGACAAAAGTAGACTCTTCTGAAGCACTGTCAGCCTGTGAAAAGCTTTCAAAGACCAAAGCTGCTGTTGAAAAACCAACAGTGTGGCCAGCTTCCAGCTTGGCATCTGCTGCTAATGTTCCATCTACCTAAAATTGCCATTATAACATAGTTAGAAAAGGCGTTTTTCATTTCCTGCTCTGCACTGGTGTGTAAAGTTACTGTGTGCTGTTAGCAACTAAGTGCTGGTTTTCACTTCAGAAACAGATGCCTTTTATTGAAGGCTGGATCTTGGCAGCCCCCCCATAATTACGAAGGTGAAAAAGGGTGCAAGAAGCTGCCTGGACACAAATGTTCACGTATGGTGCTCTTTCCATCATGTTTGAATTTCTTTTTCCACGTCCTCAGCTTTGGCTTCTAAGATGTGAGGCTTCTCTCCTGATATGACCATGCTCAGGCAGTATGAAGAGAAGCAGTCGCTGCATCTCTACGGCATCTGAGAGAGCTCCTGGATGCAGTTAGCTGCAGTCCCTGTTGGTGGAAAAGTTATGGGCTGTTCTGTAGTTTCTAAAATATTTCAGACCTCCTCCATTGACATGCTATGCAGCTGCCAGCCTCTACAGATCAGAGTATGATGGCCACTCATGCTGGCCGGATTTGAGTGTGAATCAGATGCTTTTTCTCTAAAGCTGTTTCAGAAGCTGAAACTGTCCTTGTCCTCACCCTGGATAACCCTCTTCTGCCAGTGGTCATGAATCATCCTTGAATAACTCTTCCATAGAGATAGTTTTGAACTTCTGTTGAGTCATCTGCGCAATCTGGGAGGGTTTGCTGTATGCTGGCTCCACATCTGCATGTTCCAGAATAACTCAGTGGGAAATGCCTTGTGCAATTGCTCACGGTGTCCTGCATGCTCACATGCGGTACCATGCACCACTCCTTTTGGTTACCCTCATCTCTTCTCAAAGCTTAATGCAGCTTTTGCAACATTCTTGCTTTCCAGGTCTTAGTTAAGCCAGGTCATAAACACATGTTTACTATGTGACTGTCTCTACTGGTTGAAGATAATGCCACCCTGAGGTGTTAGTTACTGTCCAAGTGCCAGAGGTCTCCATTCCCGCCAATCTACCAGCAGGTGGAAATACGTTTACGTACACCACTTGCTTCTTTACAGAATGAGCTCAGTTATCTCAAACTGCTGAAGAAGGCTAGTCTGAACTAACCCACATGCAGTGGAGCAGCTCAAGGAGTGTCCACGCAATCCCTTCTGCTGGCAAAGCAGAAACTCTGAACTCCATGTGGGACTCCACACACACAATCACAACTGAAAAAGTAAAGCGAGTAGAAGACATTTATTTACAGCCTTGAAATCCATCTGACTTCAACCTGGTCCATTGCAGGTAATGCTAGCACAGGGACAGGATTTTAAATATTAAAAGATTCCAACATAAACTAAATTAAAATCTAATTACACAAATTTGCACTGAAGAGCGAAGAATAAACATAATATCTGAACACTATTAAAGGATTTGCATTTGTATGGGAACATTTGCAAAATTAAATGTTTCAAAAACTGTTTCAGATTATTTTTCCAGGAATAATTATCATATAAAATCAGACTGTAAATACAGAGAAAACTAAATTAAGCTGGGACATGAGGTAAAGTAAGTTATTCATAAGAATCATTGTTTTGTGTTTCGTATACTTTTTTTCAGCAGCCATAAAATATCTTGCTGGAGGATAATTAGAATATAACCTTGCTCCAGGAAACCCAGCACTTGCAAGCCTAATTCTGTGTGTTTGTGTGCATGGGAGTCTGTCTGTACACTGCTTGGAACAACCGGACCAATGTGTCAGATACTCACTAGTTAGAGCAGAGAGGAGGCAAACAGCACGTGAACTAATTTTTCAGTTGATTTCTAACTTAAGAAGGACTACAGGTGCCACCAAAGACCACAAATAATAGAGAGAAGCTTAGAAAGGTTACTCTTGCGGAATGGAAAGACCAAAGGGAGAATCAATTTGGGGGAAACAGTCTAAAAGTGAATATAACAGGTACCAGTGACAGTAGAAAGCAGTAACAAAAAAAAAAAACAAACACAATAATAATAATTTAAAAAAAAGGTGTAGGAAGTGCAGACAAATTCTTTCCACATTTATAATGATTTATATACAAGCAAACTAAAATTTTAAAGTAGCTCTAATGTAATTTTGAATAATGTAAATTCGAATACAGGCTATATTATTTGCAGCTTGGAGCTTTTGTTTAAAAGTACTTGCGATCCCTTTATTGCAGCTGTGTCTTTCTTTAACTTCCTAATCTTTTGCTTGTTGTGTGACATCAGATACATTTTTAGATTTAAGGTCTGTTCCAAGCCTCAAAGGTTCTAAAATCGTAAGCCAGATGAAATTAAAAGGGGGGCTTAAGAAACAGAGAATTGATGTAGTGCCATACACGTGTTATATATATACAAGTATATTTTGCAGGTTTTTTGCTCATTCTCTCTGTCAGGCTCTTGAGAACACTAACAGTTCTTAATGAACCTGGCCAACGCCAGCTGGGACCTCCATCCAAACTCCTTGAAAGGGCCCAGAAACCCTTTAAGCTTAGTTGGAGACCATCAGCCTCTGTCTGAGCTATTTGGAGGTGTTTTGGTGTCCAGCTCAGCCTGGCTGGGACTGGCTATGGAGACCTTTTCTCTGGAGCTCGATGTGTGGACTGGTTTCCCAGCCTGAATTTGGCACTGTCTTGTCAACATGTCCCTACTTGGACATTGCTGGACCTGACCTATGAACTGGCTTCCTGGTTTTGATCTTGGATCTTTGACTTGATCTGTCCCCATGCTTTTGCCTTACGATCTGGACTCCTGGTTGGACCTGGTCACCATCCCAGAGCCTGTCCTGCTTGGCTCAGCTGAGGCTGTGGGGCAGGCTATGGGACCACCACAGTTCCTGGCTTGCCATCTCTTGGAGAAAAGATCTGCTTTTGCTGCTCTCCGATGCTTTCTTCAAGTATGTATGTGAGTGCATAGAGGTGAGCTACTGTGGTCAGTGTTCCCAAAATGACAGAAGATGGTGACTCCTACCTACTCCACAGAAGCCCTCTAACTGAAGTTACTTTTTTGGCTAAGGAAGAAAGAGCTGTTTCTCACTGGCTATTCTTCCCCTGAAAGCAGGAAAGTAGCTGCAGAAGATAGAGATAAGGAATAGAAGTCTCTGGCAGCATTGCTATATTATCTCTAACATGGGGAGGAAAATCTAGATAAGGCTTTTATTTTCAGATGTGAAGATCTGTGGTTCAGATTTGGCTAGAGGACTTTGCCCACAAATATAGATAATCCTCTATTCAATGTTTCACTTCACTGGATTGAGCCTGCAAAGCCTTCCTAGCCTAGGTAAGAAACATGCACTGATGAGGCTCATGTGTTTCCAGAGCTCGGTGTTTAGGTAGTACTCAATTTTTCTTATCAGTCAGACCAATGCACTTGTGTTTTATAGGTCAAGAGGGCTTGGACTCTGCAGTTGATGATATTTCTGCACTAGACTTCCAGAATCAGCTTTTGATCACTTTTTGTCCCTGCATCCAACCAACTCCGCAACATCAAGGAATGTTTTTGGTCTCAGTAGTAACAGGATTGGGCAGCAGGTCCCAAACTTGAAAACAAGGAGTGGTTGTTTGCACTTCCATGTCCTCTCTGTGCTCCCACTAGGAGCTGCTTAAGAGGCATACACCAAATGGTCAGCTAAGAGGGAGGATGATAGAGAAACGAGAGAAGTCCTTCCTCTCCTAACCTGAAACTTCTCGAAAATTGCATCAGATCAGGAAAAATAAGGTGGAACACATAGTGTCTCTAATGCAACCTGGGTAGGGAAAAGGCGCTTTGAAGTTGGGAGAGAAGTAGTATGGAGAGCAACTAGACAAAACACACAATAGGAAGACAGGTCCTGGGAACAGGAGTAGGAAATGAAGGAGTAAGTAAAAGGAATGTGTAAGTGGAAAGGGTATTAAAAAAAAAAAATTATAGGCAGCTTGTGATAGAAAAAGGGGAGGTAAAAAGGGTGGGTACCATGAGTTTGGCCTCCGTAAACCACACTGAATTATCATGCTTACTTCATCCTACAGTCCAAAACAGTAAAGTGTTTCTGCATCTCTTGGTTTGTGTGAATAAAATGTTCTTGGCATCAGCTTTGGTTTTAATATGATTGGTTTTTAAACATAATTACAAGTGTTTTTACAGCTTTGTGTATTTCTATTTGAGAGACAACAAAAAGTAATGCACAGTTGTGGTTTTTTACCAGACAAGGATCTCTAAAATATTACACCGGAATGGCACTACAGTCTCGACAATAAGAACATGCATGGTGGAGCATTGCAGAATTGGCTCTGAATATTTGCTGACAATGACTCTGACTCAAAAGAAAAAACAAAACAACCTGTGATTTGGTAGCCCTGTTGATCTCGATGCCTCATTGTGCAAGCTGTTCACAGGATCAGATACCCAAAATGGAGCCTTAGATGGGAGGAGAGGTTCAGTTATGTTTCAGTTCTCTATGAACTCTTTTGATTCAGCAACATTCACTTTCCTTTTCTGTTTGAAGTTTACTGTGGAGCTAACAGCAAGATCATCAGGGATTCTAGGCATGCATGGTCCCACTAAGCCAAGGGGATAACTCACTTGCTCAAATGATGCCTGTAAAACTGGATACAAGAAGCCCTTGAGAACATGCTCCAGCTTTCTGAGAGTGCATTAGCGAGACTTAACAGAGATACAAATTTTTTCCTGAACATAGGCACAGGAAAAATTACTCCACAAAGGAAATACCTCTCTATAGAGGGATTTGCAGCTGTGCTATGTACTCTTCCCCCTCTCTGCACTCAGGTGCCTGAAGCCTTTAGGGAGCTGAGCTGTTCTTTGCAAGCTCATCTCCTATCTGTGCCCAGCATCTGCTTCACGTGGCTGGTTTTCTTTATCTCAGCTGGCCTGGCCTTCATGCTGGATTTCTTCTGGTCAAATAGTGACAAACTCAGTATTTCTAAGAAGTGAGTGCACACGGTGTGTGGGTTTTATGGGCTGACCAGCCACTCCTCCTATAGGATTTCTATGGCAATAATATAATCTATAGATCCTGAAGGAACCATACCAATTTAATACAGTTGAGGATCCATTGTCTTAACTTTTGCTTTTCCTTGTGTTGCCATGAGCTTATCTGCAAGCTTAACTGTGCAACAGCGTCAGATTCTCCTTTCCACAAATGTACGTACATTTAATTCATCAGAATGGCTGTTACACAGTTTGGTCAAAATAAGATAGAAGCTATATTTTTGTGACTTAAAAAAAGCCTTAATGCTTGCTATAACAACAGGGCTGGAGAATGATTCACCTCTGAAGGAAATAGTGTGCTATTTCTGTTGTACCACTTCTTAAGCCAACAGACAAACAGCTTTGAGGCCTGCTGCTGCACCTTAGAACATGTTTTGACGTTGTCTTTCAAGTGTTTAAACAGAAGATATAGTCAGTTGTGAAATGTCTTATTCCTTTTTGGTGAAAAGGGGCTTCAACTGGAACGTGATGAAGCTGTGGCATAACTTTCTAGAAGAGGTGCAATGTGAAGCTAGACCTGAAGAAGTCTGTGTGGAGACTGCCAACCCAGACTGGAGCAACAGCTCGGCCAAGGGGGGGAAACAGGGTTGGACGTTGCAGCAGCCATTGGCTGATCTGTGAAAAAACAAATCCAAAATATTTCTCTCCTTACTGCAGTGAGAAGCCAGCCTTGAACCATGTATTTTATTTATATCACTGCAACTCTCCTTTGCCTGGCTTTTCTCTGTCTTGTACGCTACAAGGGTAATTGTTTATTGAGGTGTGAAAATGCATATAGGATGCAGTTGTGCTGCTGTGATAGGATTTTTGGAAAAGGAGATCCATGGTTTTTACAGTGTCAGCCTTGTGAGATTTTGGGACAGCTGCAAAACTGTAAGTGCTGTGTTTTGAACTTGCATTTCTTTCCTAAAGTGTGTTTTGAAAATATTCTACACTCCTCAGCATTGGAACATGACCTTGTTAGCTTCAGTTTAAAAAGATTTATAAAATCACTGACTACATCTAGAGAAAATGATTTTTCAGGAGACCCCATAAACAGTTAAATTACACAGCAGGATTATTAACAGAAAGGCACCAAGGTAATTCAAATCAAAGCCATACATTTAATTATTGTTGTAGCCATTTGGATTTAAGGAGGACTGAACATCTTTAAACGACAGCAAGAGCACAGCTAACAGAAGGGAAGCTGTCTGGTTTGTGATGCACCACTGCAAATATTCTGTATAGTATTTGAATGCCACTTCATAGTCAGAGAAACAAAGCTAGAGGAAATCGAAGCTTTGCTGTTGATCTGTGCCTAATGATCTGCAATGTGCCTACAAAGTAAACATCCTGGTAATCAAATATATTTTAACTTGTTTGGGAATTTTCAATAGAATGGAGATAATTTTCCTCTTTGTGGATTTCTTCTATTCACATCTGTAATGGGATGGAGGCAAGGAAAAACATTTCCATAGAAAGTAATGATGTTTTGGTTATTTCCTTTTAACCCTGCAACCTTTGAACTGCTAAGCTAATTTAATGTGCTCAAAATGTGATATTTAAAAGAGTTCTCCCATACATGCCTGTGGCAAACATAATACTAGAGAGCAATTGAATGGCAAAAATACTTGTAAAGAAGGCATGGGGGGGGGAACATTCAGATATGTTAAAATGTTTATGGTTGAACCTAAAGAAAAAGCACAGCACTGAAAGCATCTTGGCAAGGTGCACTTGTGTTAAGTGCCTTCTTATGTTTCTGTAAGAGATAAAATAAAAGGCTTAGCAAAAAAAAAATGCTGGCAAACCACACCATATTTAAATGAACAGTTCAGAACCTAGAGCTACTGAGAAAGAAAGATCAGAGTGAACTGGTGGGGTGAGGTAAAGAGGAGATGCAGTGGAAAATATGAGCAACTTCATGAAAAAGTTCAGAAACCTGTCTAACTCAGAAGTAAAAATACCTGGGTGAAAGGGAGTAAAAGGGCTGTGAAAATATAGAGCCTGCTGGCCTACAGAGAAACAGTTCTTTCTGAAAAGACAGAAGCAATTTTCAATGAAAAGCCAAAGGCTCTGGGACTTGCTTTTCACGGCTACCTCTATGCTAACTTCAGAGCAACGGCCCAAGCTCAAACTTGCCTCGTGTTTGGACACAAGACTCTGCTCAGGGCCTTGAGTGAGCTCCATCTCAGGGAGGAGGAAGGGAGTCTGTACTGTCTCAGTCCTTTAATGTAACCCCAATGGTATCATATCATGCACTGCAGATGAACCTTTGCCTAATTCCAAATCCTCCACTCCCAATCTCATAATTCTGTGTGGCAATTATCTCCCTCCCAGAAGGGCTTAATGTCACATCCCAGAAAGCCCTGCTACACGTGTGAGGAATTCACTGCTTGTTGGTGGTCTAGCCTGCTACTTATCCTGCAAAGTGCAGGTCAGCAGCAGCAGGGGCACACTATATGCCCACCACCGGGACTGCCTTTTGGAGAAGAAGGCAGTTTAAAAAGTGGTTTAACCAGTCTCATTTTAATTGTTTTTTGTTTGTCTCCTTAGACTTTGACGTGCTATCATGGAGGGTTTGGCCAGACAGGGAGGCCAGCCTCCAAAGTGCTGAGGATGAGTGTAGGAAGGATGCTGCACTAGTCTCACTAGAATTTGCAGTACTGAAGGAGACCTCAAATGCCAGAAGATATTCCCCTCAGAGGGTGCTTTGCTCTGTGGCTGGCCTCTTGTCTGATTTCTTGTCCTGTGACTAGACACATGAGGCCTCATGAGCTGGGAGGAAAGACTGCTGATGTTGGGCTGTGGTGGTGATTAAAGTAGGGTGAGAATTTCTTCCCCTTCCTGGAGGAGCTGCCTTGTGATTACCCTGGGGAAGCACCTCAGCAGTTGGGGCTCTTCCAAGGAGGGAGAAGGACAAATAGTCAGCAAAAGAGATTTTAGTGTAGCATCTTAAACACAAGTATTCTTGTCTGAGATGCTCTGATGTCATTAAGATGAACATGATGTTAACAACTAGATATGGAATCAGCGATGGTAAAGTTCATTGAAATGCCTGGTTAATAATTGGAACCTGGAAAAAAGGTGAAGCTCTGTCAGTGAATTGTGCCCTATATCACTTGATTAACGTGAAGCTGGCAGATTGGTACTTTTTCTTGGCCACAGGAATCCATACCAGGTACCACCACACAGAGCTGCAGTGTATACATGTAAGTAAGAAGGAAAGTTGTGCCAAAATTATTCGATGGAACAGTTTGCATTATTTAATGCCAGTTTCTCCAAATCAGAAAGAACTGACTCAACTTATGGGACAACACAAAAGCAACACGCCTTCAAGACATCCTGTGAAGGTTGGAGATGCAGGACACTGCCATGCAAAATATCCCAACCAAGACCAGCACCTTGCTAGGAGCAGCAAGGTGTGGGGAGCAGTGCACAGCCAGGTCCCTGCTGTCACCTTTGCCTACTCCCAGGAAAGCGTCTGGCTGTTGCTGACAAAGAGAGAGTTGTGAGTATCTGGGGTGACAGCCACTGCTAGAGGAAAGGAGAAAAATGGCCTCACCTCGCAGCAGCAGTTGCTGTCCTATCTCTCCAGCCCTGCTGCAAGAGTGAAAAGCCCTGGAAACACTCTGAGCACCAGCTTGTACCAGTAAGCCAAGATCCTTTGACTTTCATCTGAGTAGCACCTAATGAGGAGCCTCAGAGCACAAGCTAATAGACAGCAGTTCTTTTAGTGAAACCTTTATGTTAATTCAATACAGACTACTTATGGAATTTCCCTTCTCTGAGAAAATCTCGACTTCTATAGAGAAACAGTGCTCAGTCTTGTTCATTTTCTTTTCAGAACTTCAGAAGTTCCCTCAAAAATTCCCTGAAGCCTTAATAATAAAGATTCTCAGTTGCATGTCAGGATGTAATGTACAATGTAAAGTTTTCACATTTGCTGCTCAGCACAGTTAAATTTACCACAGTGCTTCACATTCAATATATACCAAGAATTCCAGCAAAATCACACACTGCTCATCTAGAGATTTATCATGGGGTGCTTAACAATGAATCATTTAAAACTACTTAACGTATCATGGTTTCTTAAGAGCCTACTGTGTGTATGTGTATATATTTATACATACAATACCTGTGAGCCACTACACAAGAACAGTTTCTGAGAGAGGAGGTTTTTAGCGTAAAACTAGAAGAGGTTTAAAATAGGTGTCCTGAAAATGCAATGGAGTTTTCGAAAGAAGAAAACCTCAATAATTTTCTCCATTCAGATATACATCCAGTCATTTAAAGGGGATCTGTATCCTGTAGGGCTCCTTTTAGGTGAAATTTTAAAAGTATCTAAATTCTGCCATGGAGGTGGGTTTTTTTAATTATGTGCATATTGATGTGGCATTTTAGATCTTGCTGAAAACTCTTAAAGAATTTCCATCATTTGCAGGTTTGAGAAGATTACTATATGCCTCCTACTAGCAATCATCCACAGTACTTTTCCCAAAGTACTTTACTGAGTGGGTATACACTTCCTTTTTACTGATGGAAAAACAGACAGAAAAAGATGAAATGGTCTGCCCAGGATAAACAGCCTGGTACGCTGCCTTTTCAAAGCCCTTGGGACTGTGCTTTTTACCTGCCCAGGGAGAAGCTTTCTGGAACCACACTGAGCTGGGCTGGAGGCAGCTCTTTGGCCCTTAGTTCTGTTCACTCGATGGGAGCAGGTTGAGGAGTGTCCTCAGGTCACAGCTGCCTCTTTGGCTGCTTTTTCAGATGGCCATGGGAATAACTCCAAGGGGGCAGACTTTCAGTTCTTGGTTTTGTCCTCTGACCCAAATCGACTTTGAGATGACTGGTTTTATGTTCAAGGGTGGATCAGCTGCCACCATCTGATATGCATTCCTGGGGACTTGTCTCCTCTTTGACACCTCATTGAGTCATTCTTGTAAAGACACTTGTGCTTGTTTGCAGAGGAAGGGCATCTACTATATTCCTGTGCAATACATGTGGTGAGAGGGCTGGATTTTCACACTAATGGGTGGGATGCAGTTGGACTACTTTTAGTAGAAGAACCTTTTCCCCGCTGGCTCCAGGGGATTTGCTACTGTCTTGTTCCAACTTGCATGCTGGAGCATCTATTTTGAACTTATACAGGTCTTTGAGAAGAGGTGGATGTCCTAGAACTTCATCCGGCACCAGCAGCAGCTGTGATGATGGGCCCTTTTATTCAAAAGGAATTCAGAAGTCCTTGTATTGTGAGGGAGGGCCAGCTTCTGATGCTTCCTCTCTGATGATTCTGGTGACCGCAACCTGAAGCTTTCAGACAATGAGTAGCAGAAGAAGGAGCCAGATGCTACATGTCACAAAGGCCAGCAGGACAGACTTTCAGGGACACCTGAACAGAACAAGTGGAGGTTCAGACCTAGCTTCAGGGGTCACTCGATCTCAGGTTTGTGACTGGTCAGACCTGGTACACTAATTTAAGTTTAAGGCACCTGCAGGATCGTATTCACACTGCTGTGTTTAGGCTAATAGCAATTCCTATCTTTGGCAAAACAGAGCCCCAAGTCTAAAAGCCAGAGGGAGAAGACAAGTACAGTCTCTAACAATAAGAAATCATAATTTTCTTGTCTGAGTGGAGTAGTAGAACACAGTGTTTCTCCTGAAAATACTCTTTGAAGGTCTGATTTTTCTATAAATCTCCAATTTAACAATAAATACCATCTCTTGTGCTAACCACCAGGTTACAGACTAGCCAGGGATTTCACTTACTAACCTCTCCTGTGTTGCTTCTGGGCAGGACATAGGACAGGCTACCCACAGCAGAGAATGTGCTTCAGAGCTGTAAATGCTCTCAAGGTATAATTTAAGTGAACTCATAAGGAAAAATAGCCCAGAGACAGTGCCTGTGGCCAAAAGTTCAGGCAGAAGTGGTGTTGTGTCAGTCCATAGCTCTGCAGCGAGCTACTCTGCATCTTCCTGCCTTGGTTTCTCCCCTGTGAAATAGGGACAAAAGTACTCATCCATCTTACAAAAATGATCAAATGTGGGTTGAAAGAAGATCCTACAAAAATATTGAAAACTCTGGGAATGGTGGTTCTGTTCTCTTAAGGCAGGGTCTAGTCTGGACACAGAACTTCAAAGAGAAGGATTGTAGGAAGGCCAAGGTGCTTACAGCTGAGCATACAAGCTGTCAGGGGAGAGCAGGCACGGGAGGAGGGAGAACAGGGAGGTGATGCAAGAAATATTTAATTGGGTTTATTTGCTAAAGACATCACGTGCAGGCTCCAAATGCAAAACCCGATGGAAAATCCGAGCAGCAATGAAAAGCTGCCAACACCACTTTGACGGGGAGTTTGGGCAAGAAATTTAATAAGCCAAAGCCCCCTTTTCAGTAACAAAAGCCCGGCCCGGGCCCCCTCGCCTTCTGGGACAAGGCTGGGCGCTCCCTGCCCCGCGGCAGAGGAGGAAGGGGGGGCAGCCCTTGGCCGGACAGGGTGACTCCGCACAGAGCGCACTCACATGTGGGCTGTACGCACACACACCCCCACAGCTGATGGAAGAAACCAACCGCGGCGGCACAGCCCCACCGGGCAAAACCCGCGCCCCGGGCCAAAAAAGGGGCGCCGCGGCGGAGAACACGACGCGCCTCCTTCTCGTATTTCCTCCCCCGCCCACTTCCAGCGGCGGAGGGGCTTGCTGCCGCCGCCGGCTGCCGGCCGGGATGGAAAGTTGTAGCCGCGGCGGGATGCGCGGCGCGGCGGTGAGTGTGCCCGGCGGCGGCGCCGGGGCGCGGCAGGCCGGGCGGGCGGGCGGGGGCGCGGGGAAGCCCGTCCAGGCGGGCGGGCGGGGAGCAACCTCCGGGATCTCCGCGTCAGCCGCGGCTCGCTGCGTGTCCGCCCGTGTGTGTGTGTGTGTGTGTGTGTGCGCGCCCGGCCGTGCCGCTGCCCCGGGGGCCGGGCCGTGCCAGGGGGGAGCGCGACGCGCACCCGGCGCAGCGCCCCGAGCGGCGGCTGCCTCGTGCCGTGCCGGGGACGGGACCCCCCCTTGAGGAGACCCCTGGGGGCCGCGGCGGCGAAGGGGCCCCCCTCCCTCGGGGCAGCAGCAGGGCTTTGGGGCGGCGGCGGGCCGAGGGTCCCGCCGGTGAGGAGGAGGAAAAGAAGAAGGAGGAGGAGGAGGGGGCGGCGGGGAGCTGCCCCCCCGGCGCGCCGGCCGTGCCTCCCCCACCGGGCCGCGAGGAAACCCCCTCGGTGACCCCTCCCCCGACCCGGGGAGGGGGCGGGACCGGGAGACCCGGTGACGTCACTGCTCCGGCCCCGCTTCCTGCAATAGAAAGTGAGGGAAGGTAAAACACCCCCCGCCCCCCCCGCGCTCCCCCCGGCGGTGACCGGGGCGCCGGGGGGAGGGGCGGGGCGGGCCCGGCGGGGAGCGCGGCTCTCCCCGAGGGGACCCCGGCGGATGCGCCGAGCCCGTCCTCCCTCCTCCCTCCCTCCCTCCCCCGCCGGGCCCGCCCCGCCTCTCCCGCCTGCCAGGGGAGGCTCCCACTTTCCCCCCCCGCGTTCCCCCGCATTGTGTGTCCCCCCCTTCCACCGCCCCACGGCCGAGGGGCAGGGCTGCGGTGGGGGCTCCCGGATGGGACATGGGGGATGGGGCGCCCGGAGGAGGGGTCTGCTGCCGCGGGGGGCGGGCGCGGCCGGGGGCCCGGGGGCTGCGGAGGGGGGCCGTGCCGGGGGGCGGTGCCTTGGCCGGCCAGGGGGGACGGTGCATGGAGGAGGGGTGGGTGCCGGTGCCCGACTCTGTGTGTGCGTGTGTGCGGGCGCGGCGGCGGCAGCGGCGGCGGCGCTGGGTCATGTTTGTGTTTGAGGTTGTCAAGTGAAGGAGGCTCCCGGCCCCCCCGCTCCCCCTCCCTCTCTCCTTTCCTCCTCCCTCCCTCCCTCCCGCCGCCGCCGCCGCCGCCGCCGCGCAGGGGTCGCCGCGCTCCCCGCCGCTGCCGCCGCCGCCATCAGCCGCCGCGCCGGCCCCTCCGCCAGGTTTGCAGCGGGCCCTGCGGGGGGCGGGAGGGGGCTCGGGGGGCGCTGCGGGGACAGGGGCGCAGGGCGGGACGGCCGCCCCCCGCCGCCCCCCTCGGCGTGGAGCTGCGGCAGCCACAACACAATGTGTCCTCCGCCGGCGGCGCGGGGGGGGGGGACGGGCGGGCAGGCGGGTACAGGGAGGACCGCAGGCCCCGATCGCCCCCCCCGTCCCTCAAACCCACCCCGCTCCGCCGCGGCCCCTCCGGGACGCGCGGGGACTCCGCTCTCCGCCTGCGCTCGTCCGCGCTGCCCCGGGGGTGCCCCAGGCGGGTTTGTCCGTGCGCTGTGCCCCCCGGCTCATCAGCCGGGGTTTCGGGGGCGCTGGGAGGCGCGGAGCCCCGGCCCGGCTCCTCCCGGCCCCGCCGCCGTCCCCGCCGGGTGCCGGGCCGCGGCTGCCCCCCCCGTCCCTCTGTCCCCCTTTCCCACCCCCCCCGCAGCATGTGTGCAGCGCTTTGTTCGGTGCGGCGTTGCAGAGGGGTTTTCCCAGGCTCCTCCCTCTTTATTCATTCATGGATTTTTTGCCTCCCTCCCTTTCCCTTCCCTTCGCAGTCCCGCTCGCACATACCGGCGGCTCCCCGGGCCCCGGGGGCGCGCTGCCTTCCGCCCCGCTCCCCCATTTTGTGTGTGGGGGGATGGGATGTGACCAGTGCGATCGCAGAGGCCCGTTTCTCCCTTTTTTTTTTTTTTTTTTTTTTTTTTGTTCAACCGAAAGAGGGAATGACTTTTGGCGTGGGTCCTGCCCGGTGTTTCCGCCGTGGCTCTCATACGGCCATCTCTTCTCCGAAGGAGAGGGTCCCACTGGCGAACGGGGACAGTGGTGGCCTTAAAGCGTCAGGAAGATGTCATTTGTGCTGCAGGGAAGCGTCGGGAAGGGTTCCTGATTTACGGATTCCCCGGGGGATTTCAAACTCTCTGTCCGAATAACTTGTGTAAAGAAGTGACGGTTTTTATTAGAATCTTTAAAAACCTCAGCCCAGCCCCTGGGACTTTCCCAGTTCACCTAGAGGAAAAGATGACTGGGGTTCAAGGGGGTGCTGGTCGCTTCAAGCCATCCAGCCGCTTATCTCCATTTCCAATTTGTGTCTGAGACCTGGAAAATGGACCTGTTAGCATAAGGTTTTATTTTATTTCCAGATATTTCTGTTATGCCCGCAGATAAATTGGTAAGCGTGAACAACTTGACAGGCAGTGTACTCTGTTTCGTATTTTTCCATGTTTTTCCTTCAACGTGCCATAATACCCTAGTGAAGAACCATTTAGTCAGAATAACATTTTCCAGCTTTCCTTTGTGTCAGTTGCAGTAATTTTTTTTTCTTCTGTTTGGGTCTTTTTATGCAGCAACAGACAAAAGAAACATTAAAAATTAATGATTATATTTCTCAACAGTATGTAGACTGAAGGGGTGGTTGCAAGTAGTGTATTTTAATTGGGTTTAAATTCAATTTTTACGAAAACATGGTTGTCTTAAAAAAAACAAGCAACCAAAACAAAACAAAAAAAGCACCCCTAAATTAATACTTATAACAAATGGTAAAAATTCTACATAATTCCTCCTTTGAGTAGCTGTCCTTAATCAATTTACCCATATTAGGGGCCGTTCTGAAGTTCATTTAGTTTTTAAAAAATTTCTTCCTAGTGTTTGCTAAAAAAAATAATCTGTTAACATGAAGTAGTATTACTATAAAAAGAAGTGGAAACTGGTTAATTTTTTATTTTGTTTAGATAGAAGAGTGTAATTACACCAGTCATTTTTTAAGTTTTTTTGTGTAAATAGTTTGCAATAGATCTGTGGGAGATTTCACATCCTGTATGATTTAAGAAACTGAACAAAATGCTCCTTAAACAGTAAGCAATTCATAAGAAAGTGCAGGTGGGTTAAAAGTGACTGTGATCCTCTCCTGTACACTGATATTTCAGCAGAAATATCCCGTGGGGAGTTATTCGAGACTTGCATGCTCCATGTAAGGATTCTGTAGGTAGCTAATATTACAAATAAGGTGATGCTTTGTGTGCTTGCCCTCCCCTCTGCACTCCCCTCACCCCAAGATGAAGATCTGTATCTGAAAGCCTAATGTCAAATTTTGTTTCATTTTCTGGATTTATTTGCATGGGACAAGGGTTGTTGGAAAATGTTTTCTGGCTAGAAAACAGCTGACAAATGTGGAAAAGTGTCTTAGGTTTCTCATGCTTCCTGAGTAATCCTAAGAGGAGTTTCATCTTCACGTGATTTTCTTAAGATACTGGAACACTTCACTCCATGAAACCTGTTGAGGAATACATTCAGTGCAGGTAGCTGGGTGTGCAGCTGCAGTGCAAGCTGCAGGTTGAACTCTGGCTGGCGGGAGCCCCGGGCAAGAGGCTGGGAACTGGTGCTGACCCTTTGCACAACAAAGGGCACAGGGATCTGTGGCCCTGGCCAGATGACCAGAGACACAGCAGGAGACAAGGACTCAGCTGGAAGACCCCAGACTATGATGTTTGTAAGACTGTGAGGGTATAAAAGCCCAGGGGGTCCTTTGGGATCCTTCCTCGGAGGCACCAGCTCAGGCTGTTATTCTGTTGTTGCACCAGGAAAAAATTAAAGGAACCAGAGGTCTGAGACTCTGCTATGGGAAACCTAGGGTTGAGCCCATAAGGAAATCTTGTCTGACTGTGTGAGCGTGGGGTGTGTAGGGAGTCAAGTGGGCTCACATCTGCACAGTGGAGTTGCCTGCTGCGAAGGGGCTTCGATCCCAGCAGTGTAATTGTCTGGTGGTGGGAGTTTGACTGACAGGGTGGCTCCTGGATGGTCAGACAGGAAAGTTTCCTTAGCAAATGATAGGCACAGAAATACTCGTTGCTAATTTCCACAGGTGTTTTGAGGATGAAAAGGATCAGATAGATATCTTTATTTTCCTTACTGATGCCTACATCTCATAACTTTCTTTCTCTGTTTTTTTAGCATACGGATTAACTGAGCCCTTTGACAAGTTTATGGAGCTGCCATCTCTCTGCTTGCTGTACTTTTCGTTTCTGAGAGGAGAAAGTTGTGCATGAGATTAGAGGAAAATGCCTCGGACAAAGCAGATACATCCCAGAAATCTGAGAGGTATGTAGCTCTCAGTTGAGAAAGAAAAGCTTTTTGGGATTCTTGGTTGCAGTTTCAATTACGAGGTTAAAGGAATATGTATTTAAGAAGTTGGTTTTGATCCAAAACCAGTTTGCAAGCAAGTCTGTGAGACTGTTCTAATTTTGAGAGAAATAACTGGAATGTATTCTTATTCCTGCAGTCCATGTGCTTGACAGCATTCTTGATATTCTCCAGCTTACAGCAATAACAAGCAAGAACTTTGAAAATGCAAAGGAAGAAGCAGTTTCCTTATCAGAGAATTTACAGTTGAAATATAGGGGAGGTGGGAAATGGGTGTAACATAGAAGCAACATGACATCTGACAGCTGGTAGTTGTTTTTCTTAATAGTAGTCAGTTTGGCTTGCTTTTGAGGGGATCAAAATCTTCTCCCATGCATGACTCCTCACTATTTATATATTACCTGTCACCCACGCTACCTGGGGCATTGCTAGATTTGAGCTTGGTGTCCTTCCTCTCTTGCCTTTGCACAGCTAAATGGTACCTTGTTGGCTATGGAAAGGGGCAAGCAGGCAAGCAACCTGCTCTACAAACTGGCAAGCTTACATGTCCTGGTGTTTTCCTTGAACAAAATCCCGGTGCACTTTTACCAAGCCCAGGACTGGCAGATGAATGTGAGGAATCTGATCCTATGGTTATTTGTTACTATGTTAGTAGAAGTGGCGCTAGAGGAATTAAATGAGGAGAAAAAATACGGGTCAATTAACAAGCAGACATATTTTGGGGGAGAACACTCTTCCATCCCCACCCTTTCACACAGCTTTCAGGAGAACATGCTTCCACCTGCACCCTCACATGTAGCTGTCATCAGCTTTTCTAAATTAATTTTACTATTGCAGTGTGGAAGGATCCCTTCAGAGAATAAAAGCCATTACAAAACCACAAACATCAATATAAAGCTTTAGGGACAGGAACAGCATTTGATTCCGGTTTTAACTTTTTTATGCCAAAACCCAGCAAACATTCATGTGTGTTGCAGTTAGTTTACAGCTGAGAGTCTCTCAAGGGCTTGTGCCTACAGCTGTATCTGAGACCTTATGTTTGCATACTGTTGTCATTGCTACCACTAACAATCTCTGCTGGAGAAGACATTTTTGCAATGTCTTTATTCAGGAAGTGCTGAGTAGCATTTTGGTATGATGGATAAACCTCTATGACAAATGAGGAATTCCATGTTTCCCCCTCTTACTGAATGTGAAGCAATGCATTAGAGCTCAGTTTTTAATATTGTGGTTACCAAGTTGCTGACATAACTGAGCTTATGTTTTCTGATCATATATGAGAGTGATCTAATTTTAGTACTCTGACTGATATCTACTCTTGTATTGCTTGAAACTTAATAGGAGTTAAATCTATTGTAAAGCTTTCTTTTCACTTAAATAAATGCATTTAAAATAAATAATCTAATTAAACTCGTAATTGTGTAAGAATTTAGTTGCCTTTTTTTCCTTGCGTAATTTCTCCAATCATTTAGCTTTTATCAACCCCTGTAATAGCAGTTTTCATCAGTTCCTATTTTCTCCACAACTAATGGAGTTCTTGAATGAATTAAAATGGGTTAAACGCTGAGAAGGGAAATAGAGGTATAAAGCAAGCCCATAGTTTGAAATTATCTTGGAACAGCTAAATGACACAGGTTGGTGCAAACTTCAACACCTTGTGAGCATATATTGCTACTATCATGGGTTATTAGAGGTGAAGTGATTTGAAAAATCAGTTTACTTCTCATTAGTTATGCCGTTTCCATTTTTAGTCTAGATAATTAGGAAAACTGGATTTTACTTTCATTAGTCATTTATCAGTCCCTGAGAGTATTGCAGAAAATATTTGCTTAAACCCTCAGTTTTTGCTGGAACTTGGGGAGCCTGAAAGATTTCACAGGTCTGTTTTCTGACAGCTTATTTTGATGTTTGCAAAGTTAGACATATCCTAAGTTGATACTCTTAATTAACCTTTAAAACTTTAAAAAATCTCTGTTTTAACACTGTGATTTAATCCATGGTAATTAGAATTGATGATAGGTAAATCTGAAGCAAGCATAAATGTGTGTGGTCAAAGATGAAGTTCAAAAAACTTGGCAACGAGAAAAAATATGTTCCATAACTTTTGAAAGACAAAGGTGTAAGATTAAGTAACTTGTAGTTTTAGATACAAGCTATTTTTAAGTTCTCTAAACCTGATTGTCACCTTTTGTACTATGTACAAAGAACACTCTATGGCCTTACCTGGCTTCTCCCTCTCTGGTCCTAACTCCTCTCGTTGCCCCATAGCAATCAAATTGCCAACAGCTTTAACTAGACTTGCCCAGAGCCCATCAATATTTAACTTTTTTTGAGAGATCACTGTTGAACAACCCGTGACACACTCTGTCCTGTTGTGCATCAGATGAGTTACTTGGGTTACACTCACAGTCCAAATCAGCCTGGAAAATAAACAACCAAGTCCAAGAACCTAAAGTATTTTTGCTTAAAAAAACCCCAGTGCAATCCCTCTCTCCCTTCCTGCCAAGAAAACACACAGGAAAAAAAACACCATAAAGATCCCCCCCACACTCCCATTAGTTAATTTGAGGTTTGCTGCAGTGTAGCAAAGTTTTGAAGGTTTTAATGTTGCCCGTGTTTACCATAAGCAACCTTATTGTCTGGGGAAAATAAAGTAACATTGTTTAATATAGAAAGCTAAATTTAAGATTTTGGCAGGAAACCTTAAGGCTCTTCTTTTTGTGGTATGGCTTGCTTTTGCTCGTTTTGTGTGCTTCTGGGAGAGCTGACAGCCTTTGGCAGAATAGCAGTAGCCCTAAAGTATTAGGATCAGTGAAGATAAAATTTATTATTTGTGGTCTTTCACTGTCTGTTTAGAGATGAGTCAATATAGCACTATACTAGCCTGATTTTACAGCCGGAAAAAATATCTCTGTCAAGAAGACAGTATATGGGAAGCATTATTTTGCAAATAAAATAAAATTAATTAGTTGACCATTTGTTTTCATGAATGTGTTAGTGACATGGTTTCGGTGCCCGTCTGCATCTGAATGAGCATGTTGAATCTGAAGCTACCAATAAGGTGTGTGCTGTGCTGCACTTGTTTCATTATGTTGTTTTGTCACATCAGACTTCCCTCCTTCTCACTGCAAATCAGTCCTTAATGTGAAAAATGTTACTATCACCAGAGGACTGCTTTGGTGAGAGACGTTGTGCACAGTGTCAGGCTTGACTGACTTACTTAATGGTTGCAGTCATCTCCAGCAGTAGGGATTAGTGGCTAAAATTTGAGAAATTGCAGTTTTACAGGTCTCAAAAGGACATGGATTGGATGCATGCAACTTCTGGAAAATGCTTAGTATTTTTAAAGGTGGAAGCCAAAAGTACGCCTAGGAAAATCCTGGCATGGGTTGCCTTCAGCGGTGTGACTTGAAGTGAGTTCATAAGCAGGTGCTCCTGATGTTGTCTCAGTCTCTTAAATATTAAGGGTGCATATCATGTTGTTAATCAAAAGCATCATCATTCCTCCTCCAGAAAACAAAGAGGAAAATATGTGCAAAAGAGGAAAATACCTGTCTTACTTAGACACCCAGAGGTCGCATTTTCTTATTTTACTCTATTTGTTTTAGCTCACTAAAACTAACAAGAAGACTACTTTGCATGCGGTTGCACCCTGTATTTACATGGCCAATTGATACACGTGTGTAACAAAACATTTCTTAGAATCTGTAATGTATTCCCAGAAGTACAGTTACATTAGAGAATCATGCTTTTAGCAGGGCCGAGTGGGCTTGGTTTGTTGTCAGCTGGTTGTGAGGATGTAGAAGGAAAAACAACTCATGTTTTTGTTTACTTAGAAGTACCCAGTTGCAGAGTTTAAAATGAAAACTTTTATTATGTGTACATTGCTTAGCACAGTGCTGTGATTCACTAATACAAAACTGTAACAGAAATATTTTGAATTTCATCTCTTTCTAGATAAGCTTTCTGTTATTTTTAGGAAGATGTGTTACTGCTGTTTTTCCCTCTCAGTCAAATATTTCTATTTGAAACAAATGAACAGACAGGCCCATAATGTTCAAGAGCCATCTCCCAATCTTTTAACGCTTTGCATTTGATAAGGAAATGCAACTGTAATATGAGTAACTTTGCTGAATAGGTTGATAGGTCTGCAGTAATCTGGAAAGCATGCCTAAATTTGCTGGAAAGCTGGGGTATGTTCTGGGCCTTACGATGTCTGAAGAGCTAGGCATCTACTGCATCTCAAGTGTGAGCTGGCAAAGGCTCTTTGAGTTGTTTTAAAATTGTAATGTGCTTTCAGTGCTGAAATAGGTCTGTCTATGCTGAAAGCTGACAGGTTGATATTTCTTATTAGTGTTTGGTCATGTAGTCTATAAATGTTGGGAATCGATTCGTGTGCTGTGCTTTAATTCATGATTTGCATCAAATGACTTAATAAAAATGTTGAGCTTTCTCAAGGCTTGTTTCTGTAACTTGTACTTGTTGATTCAGAAGAAATGTACAAGCACAACATTTGACTTTTGGGTCTTGGTACTGTTTCTGAGACAAAAATAGTGCTCTAATTTAGGGTGTTCCTGAGGGGCTGCTGGTGCAGTATTGGTACATCAGAAGTACTGGCAGTCTGTGCTCTGTGGCTTACCTGTGGACATCTGTAAAGATGTTGCATATGTGTCTTGCTTAAGTTTCTGGAGCAAGTGCAAGACACAAGTGGAATAAGAAGTCAGAGATTTGACTTGTTGAGTTTGCTACAGAAATATCCCTTGATTTGGCAGCAGTTCTTGTTTCTTTATATAGGATTGTGTTGTATCATTTCTTCTATATATAATTTCTTCCAAAAATTTGAACCCCAAACCTCCCTCATGAAGGGAGAGAGAATGCATGGCTCTGTTGGTGTATCACCAGCTGAAGTACCAGCAGATCCACCTGTAATGAAATGAATAAACCTGTAGACCACAGAAATACTCTCTTTCTGTGTGTCTTGTATTTCTCATTTGAGATGCAGAAGGATAATGTTTTTGCCTTTTTGCCTTTTTTTGTTTTACTTGTTTGTAGTGTAAGATCTTTCGACTGTATCTTATGGTGTGTATGGTCCAACATCTTGCACATTGTGTATTATCTTGGTTGCAGCCCTTAAATTTTATTGTAATGTGAATAATGTCTATGTTTACATGTGAAAAACTGTCTAAAGTACTCTCCAGTGTAAGAAAGGCTGGATTTAAAGCTGCAATTTGCTACCTTTTCCCATCACCTGTGTTGTTTCTGTCTCATTGTGCCATGTTCCAAAATTTGATCATGTGTTTTCATCACGGTTTAGTTCTATTCACTGCACAGGATGGTTGGGGTCTTATGTCAGTAGCCATAGGTGATGGACAAAAGCCTGTTGGGAATGAATTGCAAGAGGGGAAAGAACAGTAGGGTGGATAACACTGGACGCTGTTACTTTGAGGCAACCATATTTAATTTCTGCCTCTAGCACCGAGTTTCTTGTGTGAGGCTGAGCAGTTCTGTTATACCAAACTTTTGCAGCCACCCACTAATGGTGAGTGCTGCACTTTGCCTGAATTGAGATACTCGGGCACAAGTTCTGAGCTTTTGCAACTGCAGTTGGTCCACTATGGCAACAGTTTGGTGCAAAATACTCCAAAAGTGCTAAGTACATTAAAACAAAAAAAATCAAGGTCTAGGTGATGTAATCCAAAATTAGCCAATACTTTTGGTACACTTTTTAATCTCTCTTTGTCTCTTAATCTCTCTATGTGTCTGTTTTCTGCTGTAAACTGGAGATACCGGTACCACATCAGCTTTTAATGACTCAGAAGACCAAGTTGTTAGTGTTGTGAAGCAGGCACTTGGTGTCTAAATAACGGAAAAGACGATGAAGAAACTGGTAGTAAACAGAGCCAAGCAGTGAGCACAGCCCATTTTGCTCACTGGCTTAGTTTGTGTAAACACCCTTACTTTTGGCATCCTCTGACTTCTTGCTGCTTCACCTCACAATCTTAAAGCTTACTTCCTAGCTTTTAAAATACCAAACTAAAAAACCCAAGAAATTCCACCGTATTGAACCACAAACCTTCTCATATGAGTCATTGATGTGTTGGGACCTCAAACTGCAGTGCAGCTTCTGCTATGTGAGCCATGCAGTGTGCTGGTGTACCCTGCATGGACCTGGCATGGGGCCGTGGAGAAAGGAATCGCTCTGATCAGTGTGTGTTCATCATCATGTGTCCGAGTTTCACGCTGTTGCTGAGCAAGCCCCTGCAGAATAAACAAAATTTGGCTGAGATTTAAGCAATTAAAAAAGATGTCCAGAAAACTAAACTTGACTGTAGCTGGCACTGACAGCTTTTAATATGTATTTATAGATTTCTGCAAATAGGAAAAGAAAAATAATACAAAGAGAATCTGCCGGATACAGACAGTGGTGAAAACGGGGGCTTTCAGAGGGAGTTAAAATAACATGAAGGAAGGAGATATAAGAATGGTATTCCAACTAACAGGATTGCACAGAAATACATGCAGAAATGTTGATAAAAGTAAAAGAATGGAGGAAGGAGCTTAGTTCTGTTCTTCTGATCGCAGGAAACAACAAATTGTGTTTTTTATGGAATATAAAATCGTCATAATTGCAGTTAGATCAGGCTCAAGCTGGAAAGAAATGGTGAAGGGTAATGTCAAAAAATTGAATTCCTACAGAAACAAAAAAGCAGCTGTGAACTGGGGCTTGAAAGCTATGTATAAGCCAGTTAGATTTCTTTCAGAATACAATGAAGTGGAAACAGTGCAGGTCTGTAATTCTACCTCACCTTTATGTCCCGTATCTTCTTTATTGCTAATTGAGCATGGAGTAAGAAATGCTACAGAATTTGACATTTGCTGAAGCATGAACTCCAGTGTGTTAGGAAGGTCATGAAAAAAATGGTAGTTGTGACAAGAGAAACAAAAGTAAGATTTCAGCAGTTGTTCTTTCGAACATTTCTATTACAGCAGGCAGTTTGCTTTGGGATGAAACTAAGACCAGTCTTTCGAGGCCAGGAACAATTACATTTTGTAAGAATCAAGCTTTCTTATGAGCATTTAGAAGAATATGGCTTTCTGTTTAGTTGTTTGTTTGTTTGTTTGTGTTTGGTTTTGTTTGTTTGGGGGTTTTGTTTTTGTTTTGTTTTTGCTTGTTTTGTTGTTGTTGTTTTTTAAATCCTTGCATCTCAGAATAGATTTTGGGTTGCTAAGTGTGAATGTAAGGTAACTGTTCAAATGGGGTTGTGTGCATGTGCAAGTGTTTGTGTGTAATAAACCAAAGCAACAAGCGAAAAACCCAACAGCCACTACTAATATGTAACCATTAGCAATTAACATGTAAATAGCAAAATCCTGGATAGGGCAGAGAAGCTTGGTTGAGAGAACCTTTCGCAAATTTATGATCAGCTACATCTTAAATGTCTGCTTAAAAAAGGCGAAGGCTTATGGTCTCATGTTTTTCTCAATTGGCTTTTTTATGGCTTCAAAACTGTGCAAGTTTCTCTGTTGACACTCCTGTTGGTATTTTCAAACTCTGAAGGCATTAGTCCACTGGGCTTTGCAGTTGTGTGGTAGTGTTACTGCACAGTCTTATATCCACCCCAATAAACTTTCCAAGAACATTGTTACCATTTAAAAATACCTTGTTTCAATTAATTCTCTTTAATAAAAAAGGTACCAAAGGAATTTGCAAACATAGTACTGTTTCCTTCGAAATTGCTTTCGCCTGTGTTATGATGCTTGAAAGGATTTGTGTGATAAATACTTACCTGCTGCTCCAGGTGAGGATTCTTGGACTGTGAGAAGAATTCCCGGCCCTTGGCAAGGTGGACAGACATGTGGGACCTTGGGCAGGGAGCTCAGTAACAACACTCAGTTACAGTTGTCTGTATGTTAGGTGGTAACATCTGTTTGACCTAGCCCTTTGCAAAGTCGCTGAAGAGATGAGAACTATCTTTTTCTAACCACAGTCAGTTGTTACCTTCAAAACAGCCACTGGTAGCCCACCTTAATGTATTCAGTAAACTTTGAAAAAGACTCTGTTTTGAGGGTTACGTTGTTTTGGTTTGATTTTTAATCCAGAAATTGTTCCTTTTCATGGTATGTTATCTGAGTTTCTTCTTACAATCAGACAGTTTAATTTCAAATTGTAAATGGCTGTAAATATTTATGCTGTAAAACGTAAAGGAGACTTCCTAGAGTCACACATTTTCAAAGAGCTGGTTACACCAGTAGAAATTTCCTAGGCTGGTTCATTCTCTGGTGTGTTGGACTTCTGTGGTAAGCATTTCAGTTCAGAAATTGCTTATTAGCTTATGGAGAGAGAAACTCAGGCTCTTACTCAGTTGGAAAAGTAAGATTTTCCTTGCTACGTTAAAACAGATGAATAAACTGGACTTTAAATTTCCAAATTACATGAGTTGGGCAAAGTGCAGTCTTTCCCTCCACTTGTTTAAATGTATCATAACTTAGAATATTTACCTTAAGAACAAGGAAAATAAAACCCCACAGCAGATGTTTGGAGCCTTCGGTAATGCATTTAGGGAGGAAATGGGGAAGCTCTAGTTCAGTGAGTGAGGCAGTACTATTTGTTTTTATACAAGAGCTTTTTAAATGCCTTTAAAGCTTCTCTCAGAATGAGGCTGCTCAGAGAATATGCTGACTTAGCAATTCCTGTGTGACCTTTGGTGGCAGGCTGAGGAAGAAATATCTTTGTAAGGATCCACAGATTGTGAAAAGTAGGAGGATTTTTGTTAAGTCAAAGTTGAAATAGTCTGTGTACTTGAAAATTTAATCTTTGTCTAGGACTTTGCTGATACTTATACAGTTGTATCTGGCTAATGCAGTAAACTGGATTTAACATCTTTGATTACCAACAGAAATACTGAGTAGAGAATGCTTGTTCATATGTTAAATGCCCTGTGAACTTTCTTCCCCTTGAATTCCCGTGTGTTTAAAAGATAAGTTCCCAGCAAGTCCCCTTTGTAAATCCTGGGGTAAACCTCCTGAACTCCTGAGCTGAAATTGGGAAAGGTTTGGAATGAGCTGCAGGAGGAAAAGCAGCAGTTCAGCAGGAGCCCATGGTGTAGCGTCGCTACAAAACAACTGTGTGTGTGTTCCTAGTTACCTATGAAATATGTGGCCTACTCCCGGCCAGCAATGGTAGTCATGGAATATCCAGAGCACACCGCATGATTTCCTCTGATTTTTGGCATAATTTTTGGGGCTGGGAAGTAGGATAAGTTAATATTGAATGGCATTGTTTTTAAGTACTGAACTCTGTTAAGTCAGATGGGAGATTGCACACACTTGTTCTTATCCTAAAGGTTGCAATGCAGACACAATACAGAGCCAGGAAACAGAAAAAAGTATATGCAATATATGCTGTGGTTTTGCTGTTCCATTACCTGTAATGAATCTCTAGCCACTGCGCTTTTTGAAGAGAAGTGCATGTCTCATATTCAGTAGATGTATGGATTTTACTCTTCTTCCCAGCTGCAGGATTTCTTACAGAAAGAACTATTTCTGTCACAAGTCTATGAGGGAAACACTATGGTGTATGTATTAATAGTGTTTAAAATACTGTATTCTGGTTTTTTTTATTAGCAAAATACCTAATCTGCCCAAATGTTCCTTTAATTCTCTCTTGTCAAGAGGCAGAGCTAAGTGTGTATATTGCATAGTCTAATACCTTGAATCGTAAAGGAGAATTGCCTGCTTCAGTGTTAGAGGCAGTGTTTTTGTGGCTGAGAGGCAGATTGGGAACTGTGAAAATACTATGTTACAGGGATGATTTAGTAATTTTCAAACAAATCTTTATTTAGTTTACACAGGGCACTTGCTGCATTTGTCTCAAGTATTGCATGCATTTGTTAGAGGTGGGAGAGTACTCTATTTTGTGATAAGTTTATGGAACATTTAATTTTGTTTTCCTCTGGTGTTTTTTTCTTCTCTTTTACACAAAGTATAATTCTGTGACAATAAAATGTTACATTTATTTTAGAACACTCTATGTATGCTATACCCAGATATATGTGTCCAGTAGCATGCTTCAGAATAGTTTTCTTTGTGTGTTTGTCTTTTCATAAAATTCTGAAATGGTGATGTAACTTTTGGAGATACCAAGAGGAATTGCTGTTCTGGTACAAGATGGTTTTACTTTTGTCAGACTTGTGAAATGTAGTATGTTTTCAGTACCCCTTCAGCAGGATTTGGTCCCAGGATTGCTGCAGAAACTGGCTGCCATGCCTGCTCACGTACATGAAATCCATTGCTGCAGTGGTAGAAAGAAAGCCAGTTTCTGTTGTTCGGCTGCTAAAATGTGGGTCTGCTTCCCTGTTGAAAGGGTCAATCTTCTCTCTCTTAGGCTAATTAATTAGGCTAGTTGTTAGGCTTGCTCAGAAACCCTGCATTCTTAACAGGTTTCCTGAAGCTTTCAGTTGTCTTGATATGTCATCAACACAGGGCTAACTCTGAAATTCCCCAGTGGAGCAGGCTGCAATCTCCCAGTTGAGGCCTTTGCCAGATGATCCCATATCCTAGAGTGAGTGGCCATCACGGGCAGAGGGGGGCACACCCCAGAGCTTGTGGGAAGTTTTCATAGGTACCCAGGTGGGATATGGTCTCAGCGCAAACCAGGTTTTAATTATTAATGTTTTTCCAGTGTCTTATGGCTGACTTCTATCATGCCTTTTCAAAAATAAATTAATTGCACGCTTCTCTTTAAGACTGTGTTTTTCTTCACAGCTTTTTTTTCCTCCTTCTTCTGTGCTTTTTTTCTACCATTCTACCTGTTAGCGCACATATCACCAACAGTCTAGTGAGCATCTAGAAAACGAATTCATACTGTCATCTTATTTCTCCCTGATTTTTCCTCCTATTCTTAAGCCTCACAAACCTTTGATACTGCAAACATCTCACATGCTTCAGTTTGCTCCCTGAACAAAGTTGTAAGTATGAAGACATTTCTACTAAAACGACCCGAAGTTTACATGATGAGACCTTAAAGAATACAATTAAAGTATGTTCTTCAGGAATAACATCTGTACAGTGCTTTGAGAAAGCAGAACAAGAGAACCATAGTGTATTAAAAAATTGAGATTCAGAGGTTTTAAGAATGTGATATGTGTGTAACATACTTGGTAAGCAAGGACAAGTAATGGATTTTCAATATATCCAAAAAGTGACTCCATTATTTTAGTCAATATTTCTAGAAACGGGGTTTCCAGGATGAAGGAGGAAGTGTGCAAGTGGTTGCATTTCTCATAGGTCTGTATAAACACATTTAAAACTGTTTGGAAGTACAAAAGAAGTTAATATTGAAATATTTTCCTCAACTTTTACAATAATTTTTGCACCTTTTTTTTCCTTCTTTTTTGGGGGGCATAGACATGCTTGATTTTCCCATTTGTAGGAGATTCACATTCTAGCATTTTTTTCTTCGGAATGTTTGACTTCCATGCTTTAGTAAAATGCTGACCAGATTTTCACAGTAGATCTCTGTAGTCAAAGGAAACTTATGTGTGATAAGCAGGCTGATGTGCCCCATGTGCCTCACAGCCTCCTTTCTTGCGTCTCTGAGCATCAAGGGTGACAGACTGAAGCCATTAAAAGGTATTTTTTTGTGGACCTTACTATGTTGCCTGTGGTCAAGTGGTTAAATCTTATAAATGCTGCTTGTGAATTTCTAATTTTCAGTTTGACTGGTAAATCACAATTTGCACACCATGGCCAGTGACAGTCCTAGCTCACTAATGTTGTCCTTCTGTAGTTGTATGTGTTAATTTATAAAAATTGTTTAATAATGCTTGGAAACATTATTAAATGTTTGGGAGGATTCTGAACATTAATTTCTTTCTGGTGGAAAATAATGGCCTGAAAAGGATGTAGTGGTCAGTGTTTTCCAGAGCTGAAAGTTTCTGGTTAACCACATATTTCTACAAGGGCATTCAGAAATTTAAAATGCTCTAAAATCTACTGATGTGAGGGAAAGGGACAGAGGAGACAAAGCCTGGTGTTAAGATAATAGAAAGAGTTCATATAGATGTACAGTTATGTACTGGTTACCTGCAAGTAAATTGCAGTCTCACATTTCTAGGAAACATTGTCCTAAAATGTGTCTCTTGAGCCAATAAGAGTAAGTAATCAGCTTTTTCTCCAAGAGGCTTTAAAAACAAAATATTGGCAACAGTAACTAAGGCGGCATTTTACAGAAGAACCCCCAGTAAATGGAAAGCAAGCTGGTAATCAGTTTTGATTAACGGATCTGCATTCTGTTATTTAAATGTTTACATCCTGATTAGCATTTAGGCTGCATTTAAATATGCAATTTTATTTTAGCAAAAAATGAGACATGGAGAATGGAGATAATCTTTCAAATGCTAAATGCTGGGGATGTGAGGTAAAGAATGTGCACCCACCTCCCTCAGCGTTGTAAAGTGATACTGATGTGACTGATATTTTCACTTTAGTTGTGGGATTATGGAGTTTCTTAATCAGATAGGGCTAAAGGAAAAAGTGTGGGGGTTGGTTTTATTTTGTTTTGTTTTTTTTTGCAAATTCTACTTAGTCTACAACAGGCTTTAGTCACAAAATTAAGTTTTAACTGAATTATTAAGGCTTTTGTTCATGAACTAAATGTCTCCTCATTTTATTAAAAGGCGAAGAAAGTTAAACAGGTACTAAAGTTTGTGAGATTTTTCTTGATTATTTTAAGAATTGCCCATCTATGATAGCATCTGATCATTTAAATCTACATTTCCATTGTGATACTTGCTTCATGTATGCGTGCAGTATAGTCACTGTTCCTTAAGTTGCACATAATGTTTTATTTTTTTCATGCAAAAGCACTGATTCTGGTAGCAGTTGTTAGGTACCAGATATAGTGGTTTACTTTGGCGACTCACTTCTGCTGCAAAGTTGAGACTTTTTGGCCAAAAGAGCATGCACATCTTTCAGGGTTGCAGATCCTGGCTTTGTGAAAAACTGACTGATTCAACAGAAAGGTTGACCTGCCACGTAAGCACACCATAAAAAACTGAGCATCTGACAGCTCTGTGGCTTGAAATAGTGAATCTGACAGAGGCATATGGAAAATTCATGCAACAGGGATACTGTATCAAAACAATTTTTTTAGACAGGCAAAATGGAATCCTTTCCCTCCCTTCCTCCCTCCTTTGCTTTCTCGTGACTCTGTTTTTACGTTGTTTGCCTTTTAAATGATGTCTCTTTAAAACTTGATATCTTACACAAGGATTAAGCATTTCTCAAAGAATTTTTAAGTAGAGTAATTTAACTTTGAAGAGGAATATTCACACAGGGATAACATCAGGAAGGTGGGACGCTTTTGAAAAGCCATGGCTCCTCTTCCCCTTAACATGACTGACTGAAAGGAGAGACAGTGTACTGTGCTCATGAGTTGGACAGGGAATTCCTGCCCATGATAACTTGACTCTCTTCCAATACAAACTCAGTGTCCTTCTGATGAACAAACATGCCTTTTGATAACACAAACCTTTTCTCCCCTCCACCTGCTATACTTCTGTTCCGTTAGGTTTGGTGTCTGCTGCAGGGTTTTGTATTAGTCTTCTACCTGGGCTTATAGAGCAAAGACTTGAGTTTACATAGAAGGGCTTCTGGTTTTGTTGAGCTGGCAGAGGTTTTGAGGACTGTGAAGGGATAGAAAGTAAACATAGGCAAGCAACAAATAGAACAATCACCCTTCTCTCACAGCGAGCAAGTCTATAACTGATATTACTGGCTTATTTTCTTTAGCCTTTTTTTTCCTCCCCTCCTGCTTTGCACATTTTTCACCAGCTGTCGTTGGACTTCCATATTTTTTGCTATGCTTCTTTCAACAAACCTTTGAAAATAAGATATTGCTGTTACAACTATCACAAAATTAAGAAGCAGAGGCACAGGAGGATTAGGAGACATCTTAACCAAGGTGTGTAGGCACCCACTGCCTAATAAGCCTGAGGAGCTATTGTGCCCAAAGCCCTTGCTCGATCAGGCCTTGGAATGGTCAGTTAGGGTCATGCTGGGAGATGAAGCAGGGTCTTTCCTGATTGCCCAGGGTAGCAGTCATCACCCCTGACCCAGTGTTTTCCAACAGGACCCTTCCCTAAAATTTTTGAGTTCTGTGACTCTTTTTACAAGACCCACCCCCTCATTATGTATTGGTGCCTAGCGCTGTGGGGTGTCAAGTAATGAGATGAAGATGTGTTTGTCCAGGGGTCCATGACTTACTGTGCCAGCAGGACATGACTCTGAACAGTATCACCAGCTGCCTGGTCTGCTCTTCCCTCTTATGAGTTTCATCTGAGGGAAGCTCTCTGTGGTGAATGAATTACTGAAATGAAATGCCTGAAGATACAGTTAGTCTTTCATTCATCCTGAGAAGTAATTAACATCTGGATATCTTCCCACTGAGAATTAATTTCAGTAGTGGCCAAGTCCTTCTCTGTGTCCCTGCAACAATGTGTTTCTTCAGTTCAACTGGGCTGTTGCAGTGAATATGGCAGATATGTTGCTGAACATGCACATCCGTGTGTAGGGCGAGCCTGTGCAGTGGTCTACAGCACATACTTTTAATTTTTTTATCTTTAGAAGGTTCAGCAGAGCCTGGCCCCAGTTATGTACAGGCTGTGGAATTCTGATCTGTGTGCAATTCCATGAAGCAGCTGACTTCATGCCTGTAGAACTGCACTAACCTAGGAACTGTAAAACATGAATTGTGGGGATGAGAGCCACACAGGAAGATAGAGGGAATCTGGCTGCCCAAAGGTTGGAAAAGTTACTCTCCATCACTGTTGCCATCAGCATGCCCAGTAATGCTGAGGAACCTGGTGTGATGCTGCGTGGTGGAAGTCGACATGGGTTTATCCTTTATGTGTGCCCATATGAGAAAAATGTGTTTGGTAAATGAATTTTAAAATGCCTGGTTTGTTCCTTCTTCATATGTAAATCCCAACGTGGGAACTGCAGATATGCTTACTTAGTGTTTAAAAGTTGTAGAGGGCTAATGATGCTGCAGCGTGGGTGTGTGAAGCCACGCTGCTGCTTTTTGTATTGTATCAATGGCCAGATGTGTGCAAACCATCCAGGAGTCTGCCAATATGTGGAGAAGGGGCTGTCTCTCTCCTGAAATGTTTCTTTGCTCCCTTGGTAAAGCTCTGCTGGATCCACACATTGCTTGGCTTCTTTTGGTGCTCTTGCAAGCTACACTAATATTCATTATAATAACAATGCAGACTTCTAAGTAAAGAGCTCATTGGAAAAAAAGATGAGCTTTTTCCAGAAACAAATCCAATCACCCCACCCATTTTCTTTCTTCAGAAACTGGAGCTGAGGAATTGCTACAGGAATGCTCTTCCAAGTCACGGTGGTTGCTTCTTCCCTTCCTAATAACTGCACTCCTACGGTGGTGAGGAAGTACAGCAATGCTCTCAGACTCAGTGTGTACAAAATCCTCCATACAGTCACAAAAAAAGTAGTTTAAATTAAAGTGGATAAATATATTTTCAAAGGGAAACTTTGTCCATACCTATATTTATCTGACACTAATGTTGGAACTTGCAGATGAGAGGAAGATGGGGATAAATATACCAATATTCCAGCTGAGTCATCTTTGCTTCTTCCTGATTATCCCTTTCTAGTCATTATTAATGCCCATGGAAATATTTTTCCTTAAACATTATTTTATTTGCTTTTCTTTTTAATCAAGAAAAATCATATACAGAATATCTTACTTAAAAGTTAGATTAAGAGAACATGTTTGTGCAACTAAGACAAGAACTAAAAATTAGAAAAGCAGATTTGTGTGCTTTCATTTAATATTGATTCATTTTACATGTACTCCTGTCCTGTATTGAGCCGAGTCTTTTTCTTTGCAGAAAAAGAGAAGCATGTACTCATGTCAAGAGCATAATTCCTAGTTATTTTCAGCAGGTACTTAAACACATTTGTAAATTCCAGCTTATAGCTGAGCAATTCACCCTCTACACCCTGTATGTAAATTTTTTAACAGACGACTCAATGAGGGGTTTGAGTGTATAAGTGATACCTTTTTTTTTCATTGTGGAATTCCCATTGAGAGGCCAGGCCTAAAAATACCAAATGTTTCTGCAAACAATTCCTGCACACTGCGTGTTGAGTAATACAGTTACAACCAAGGGGAGGGCTTTTGCTGACAGTTTCCCAAATGGATGCAGGAGTCCAAACTGAGCTAGTTTATATATAGTTTTTATTACTGGTCATAAGCTCTTACCAGAAATCCAGATGTGCTTGAATCATGCAGCTGATTAATGACACAAAATGACTGTGGCTACAGGATGAAGGCTTCTTTTGTGTGCCAGAGAGGATAACTTTCAGCTAATGACTTTAAAATACTTTATAGAATGCAAATAGAGCGAGTTAAGGCATGTAAACAATACCTTCTTATCAAAGTAAGCATTTGGATTGCATGCTATTGAAATGTGTGATTTGATTTAAAGAAATCTAGCCTTTTCCAAAGGAGTGTTTCAATAAATAAATATTTAAAAAGCCCCCAAAAAACTAAAACAAAAATTCACCTCAAAACATTTCTCAGTAAATAAAAGGGAAATTCAAATGGGAAAAGCCAAAGAGAGTAGAGGAACTTTACAGAGCAGGCAACAGTCCTTCTGAAATAGTAGAAAATTTTGTGTAAGGGAACCTGAAGTACTTTGGTTTTGGACTGTTTTAAATGTAGCAAATTTTTGAGTGGCTGCTAATTTGAAATGTTAAGTTCTGCATGAAAGTCAGTAAGCTTGTGGATTCAGATATTTCTCAGTGCTTGTGTCCAGTAGATGTATAGGCATGTTTATGCAGCATTGAAAACCTTGATTTTTCTTCTTCCTGCTGCTGTACAAGTTTTCTTTGTTGCTCAGAATAGTAGAATCAGGTCTTTTTACTTCTGGGGACCATTTACTCATTTGTTTGGCAAAGAAGTTGATTAGAGTGATGCTACCACTGTATTGGTATCACCAGTATCTCTGTCAGAATGGTTTCAAGTGCAATATGTAATTGGAAGTAATGTGGGAGAGCCCAGCAGCCCTTGTGGAGTTGTGTTGTTGATTTTCACCACAGTTGAGACCACACCTGAAAGTGACCAAATGACCCCCAAAAGACCTGTCAGCACTGCCCCATGGCACTCGGGTCAGTCACTGTGTCTCCGAGTCCACTCAGGACTGTAATTTGCACTCTAGCAATCCAGTTTAAAACTAGCATCAGGAACTACTTACACCAGCAGCTGTTGTAGCCACACGTGTGCCCATGAGTAGCTGTTAATAATGCTTGAACTCTTTCTTAGCTCACTTTCATTTATTTTTTGGTGGACTATTTAGGTTATTGTCGTAGACTGGGATGGTTTCTTCTTTCACACGGCGACCTTTTATTTACTTTAATTTCTGTAGAAATCCACTTCTGAGAAGAGGGTGGTGTTTGCACCAAATTCTCTGCTTCCTTTGGAAACACAGAAAAAGGAAAACATATTTCCTGTTAGTGACTGTTTTAATTTGTATTTCTGCTTGCGTGAGAATATATTACAGAGAGTGACTTGTTTCAGGGTCCTGTTAATCTGAGAATTTATGGGGTTTTTTTAATTTTATTCCTGGCAGTAGAATTACATTCACCGTTTCTTCAATTTCAAATCTAATTTCTAAAAGTTATGGGAATTGTAATGTAATCATCTCCATGAAATGTCAGATTGCAACTCATAAGAGACACTTCCAGGGTTTTTTGGGTTGCTTTTTTAACCAGTGGCTCATTTAGGCTGAGTATGAGTGGGGCTGTTGAGCCAGAGGCACTGTGGCACTGTTGGGGATGGTCAGGTACCCTTTAGCCTTTGATCACTTTAGTAGTCAATAGTATTCTGTTTAATTCTGATAAAACTTACTGAAAATAGTCAGATGTTTGTGCATGTATTTTTTTTCTAGAGATAATAAGCATGCTGATGGGCAATTCTTTGTTCCTAAGGCAAGCATAGTATTGATAAAGAAGTGATTTCTCTTGGGACATGAGAATTGAGTCTGGTTTATGCTATTTCTGTATGCATGTCTGTCCTTCTAGGCTTGTAATATTCTCTGGAATTCCCATAGTTTTCTGCAAACAGTTTTATTATTAGATGTGTGCTTTCTGAAGTCTCCATTTAGGTTATCTTCAATATCATGATATTGAGGTCGCACCTAGCAGTCAGACAGCCCAGGTCACATGTATATATATGTGTGTGTGTATGAGGAAAAGGAGAGGCAGAAAGGGAACGGGGGTGGAACAAGGGGTTATGGAGGAATTAGAACTGTATAATTTACTTGCCTCTATGGGAAATGTCTGCATCTGGTTATAAAGGAAACTTTCTTAGATCTTTCCTCAAACTTGATTTTTTCCTATTTGACTGAAGTAAAGATATTGGAGAGAGATATGACATTACAAGAGACTGTGGAGCAGATTCTCATAGGAGTATAGATTTTGCTGTTCTGGAGGAGATTGTTTTTTAAATTACTGATATACTTGAAGAGCAGCTCTGAAAAATGTGTAGAAGAAAAGGTAAGAATGAGGATAGACGGTCGATGCAAAAAACACCCAACAAAATTAGATCCAGATGGAGGAAGTGGGATCTATGTTCTTGAGCTGTAGAAAGGCTCTCCCACGTTTATCCCTGTTTCCCATTATTTTCAGCACAATGGAAGGAACTCTGCCATATTTGTATATCATGGAACTGAGAGTAAGAAAGTAGTAATGAGTCTGTTGTCGGCGTGCTGTGCTTTCTTTAATTTACAGCATCCTCACTGTGCTGTGCTGCCATAGAGGACAGAATATAGCCTTTGTCCCCACTCGGCGTTAGCGGAACCAAGAATGATGCGTGCAGTTGGCAAGGGCTCCAACAACAGAGTCCCCATTCATTGCTGCAGAGCAGTTTGTTTTAGCTGTGTTACGTAAGCCATTTGTGGTATAACTCAGGACATTGCACAGAATAATATTGGGCATGGATATCCAGCTGTTGTGCTAGATATTGAGAAGGGAAAAAGATACCTTATTGCAGGCGGTTGCTGGAACAGGCAAAAAGCTCATTGAATTGAAGTATTGCAACCCATTCCCTTTGTGACCATCCTATGACAAGTGCTAGAAGCAGTATTGGGCAACTGCACAATACTTTTGTGTCCTACGTGCACAAAAATATTCAGTTTTACCCTTTATGAACCCTAATGCCAGCTTGCCAATGTGAGTTTTGTGACTGGAGTGGTAAGAGAAAGCTTTTTCTGAAAATTGCATAAGTTCCCAACCTCATGGTGCAAGGGTGATGAAGGGCCATAGGAACTATAAAACAGATAACATTTTTCTCATTGAGCTCTGAAAAGTTACTGCCATTAAACGTTGGACTTCCTGAAGGTAAATTCACCTGCCTTTTGTAGTTAACATTCCACCCAAGAGAATGCAAAATAATAATATTAAGTAGAATGTTTTGGATTATCATGAAAAGAAGAAAAAAGAGCAGCTGAAATACATCAGAAGTTGACGATACTGAAAATACTGTCTTGCCATCCTAAATGTTATAAAACTCTCATCAATTAAAGTGATGGTTCTCAGTGGTTTGTGTTGGAGGACTAAGTAAATGAAAGCAAGTATTTCCCAGAGTCATGGATTGCCTTTGCCTTTGTTTTGTCTGCCCTGTGCCAGGACACACTGGACATTGCCTGCTTGGCAAAACTTCTTGCTTTTCCCTTGCATTTGATATCACTAGTGTCAGTGTGACCTTGCAAAGCGACTAGAAATGCTGGAGAAACTTCGAGAAAAACTAGTTTTGTTTCAGCCAGGTGATGGGTTAAGTCCTTGATTACCAAGTTAGCACAAGCAGAAAATGTAAAGCATAAACTAAATTCCAGACACAGAGACTGTTGCTATATATTCTATTCAGCCTTTTGTCTATGATTTTGTCCAAGGTGTTTTACAGCTACAAAAACCTGAGGATCCTGCTCTGCATGGGTGCTTTTTGCATTTATAACGATCCCCTTCTAAGGGGGGAAGTCTTTCCTAAGACTAAAGAAAGAAAAGTTCCGATCATGTTTCTGTTGATTTTTTTTAAGGTCCTCTTTCTTGTTTTCTTCTCTTCAGTTATGTGGCAACCAAGATGCTGGTTGTATCGTATCCTTTAATCTTATCTGGGAACAGCTCTTTCTGCTGATGAGTTTCCTTAAAATTCCTGTGTTTTAGCTCTGAATTTAGTTACATCATGCACTAGAAGTGTTTTATTGAATCATGTAGCATTTTGTCTTCTAGAGTAATAACACTTTATTGTGATTATGTATGACATTAACATGCACTGTTAGTTTTACTTAGGGATCAAACCTGACATATTAAATCAATAACAGACTTGGCCTTGGGGGGTGATATTTCTAAATTGTCTTCAGCTACTAGCCTGTTCTAGAGTTGGTAATTTTTTGGGGTTCTGGCCATCACAGTGGTGAATTACTGAAAATAATTTGAGAGTCTGTTGTAACTATGAATTCATAAATATACATGGGTGGGAAGTGCTGATAAAAAGTTTAGGTCATTTTTCATGGGTTTGGGGCCTTATTCAATTGATTGTAAAATTGAAAATACACAGTTGAATCGTTTTATTAGAGGACAGCATCCATTCCTTATATATATAACCAAGTCTTCTGTAGCTAGGCCATGCAAAAAGAGAAAATGGGCCTTTTTTTTATTTTTGCATTTGAAACTAAATTGAATTTAAAAGAGGTATAAATGTAAAATTAGGGAATGTTCCAGTTCTGGAACTAAACCAAGTGCTCTGTGTTCAAATTTACCCATTTTTAAAACAGAATACTTAATCAAGAATAGCTACTAGCTGTGCATAGCTAGGCTTTGAGTGTACAAAACTTCTATGTGTCTTATTTGGGTTCCTAAGGAGGCATTGCCCAAGTATTATTTAAGTATCGGTTTCAGGCTGAATGTTTTCTGTCTGCTTGTTTTGCAAGCACCTAAAATTACTGTAACTGAGAGAACGGGAAAGAGTGTAGTTTGTGCTTTTGATAACAATATGTATGTAATCAGCACCTCCTGGTTAATGAATTAGTTGGCTGTTTCTTTCATACAGCAATAACAGGGAAAACTGCTGGGATAATCAGCAAGTATTGGCAGAGGGATTCAGCAATGTATATATCGGTTATTATATTTTCTTTAAATAGTTTTCAAGTAAACGAGATCAGAATTTTGAATATGTAACCCTAGGTGTCTAATTATTTTCCAGAAGCTGGGGCAAATAAAATATTATTAACTGTGCAGTATTTAATTACTCTCTTAAACCTCAAGGAATCACACCAAATGGTTGTATTCCCCTTTCACAGTGCAATCACAGTTTGCAGAATGAATTCTTAATTTTGATTTTGAAACATTGAACATATTTGAAGATTTTGTTTTGTTTTTTTTTTAACCCCAAAAGCTCTCCTATAATGTCAATATAAATATCTTTTTCTCATAAAGTGGTGATAAAAATATGTTCTTTCCACAGATATCTGTTGTGATTGCCATATATAAAATACTTTAGGCTCAACCATGCATGCAGAAGCCCTGTTAAAATTTAGAGTTCACTGCTTAGAGCTGTCCCAGAACTTGTGTGTTAAGAAGTAAATGCATCAGCAGAAAATAAATTTATCTTTGGTCATGGCTACTAAACCTATGCCCTCAACAGTGTTATGTTCCAGCATCCAGACTTATCTTTAGACATCGTCTCTGAGGAACTGGACTGAAAAACAAGCCAAAGTGGGCACAGGGCCATTCCCAGAACAACAGAGAGAAGACAGTGCATGCATGACCAACAAGCGATGGCCATCCCTTTCTCACAGCAAGAGGTGCAGCAGCTGTAAGAGGAGCAGCAACACAGGAACAATTGTGGTTGAGGGAAAGCTATGCTGCTGGCCTCGGTCTGATGCTTGTTTCCCCAACCCCGTGGTGTTCTTCAACATGGGTCTGCTTGGGACTAACACTGTGCTTTGGGAGTGAAGTGCTGGTGAGGAAGCTCCTAGGACAGGCTGGAATTTAGTACTGGGGGAAAACAGTCCTCTGGAGGGAATGCTTGCAGGGGATATTCAATAAGAGCTTCCTCTTGTTATCCACATTTAGATAGATACTTCTGCTGATGGTGGGGATTTTGGGGATTTTTGAGGGATGTTCTTTGATTGTTGGGGTTTTTTTGGTTTTGTTTGTTTTGTTTCTTTTGTTTTGGGTTTTTTAACAGAACCAACAGTATCTTTTTGTTTAAAAGAAAAACAGTGTAAGCTTAAGATAAGATTCTTTCATCTTGGCTATGGGAAAAACAGTAAGCCAGTCAGCTAGCTTGGAGGGGTTGTGTTTTTCCCAATTAAGAAGCCTCATCACTAGCATAATAGTTGTGTAGAGCTTATAATTTGCTGTACATGAATGTGAGGTACAGTTTCCTTGCTTCAGTGGTGGCAGCTGCTGCCCAAGGATGTCAGTGCTGGGGAGCAGGGGGCTTCCCTGGGGACAGCTGGGCTTGCACACAAACCAGGTGTCCTGTTGGAAAGCTGATACTTATCCAAGCATGGGGCAAGGCTTCGTGAAGTGCAGAAGGCTTTGCTAACTGTGGCTTTTGGGAGGATCCAATACCTTTGCCTGCTCTGATGTGTGAAGGTAATTTAAATAATTTCAGCATGCCCTTGGGGATCACTGCCCCATTTCCTATTGGGTGGTAGTGACCAGGTCTCAGTGTGTTCTAGTGATTTGGTGTGACCACTTTCCCTCTCTACTTTATTGGTAAGCCAGTGATAGTTCATTTATTATTTTCTGTTTACAAGTCCTACTGTCCTTCTGTAAGAGGTTTGGTAGCAATATAGTGGATTACAACAGTATTTTCATCAAATGTCTAGCAAAATAAGTTGTGGGAATTGTGGGAAGGTGTTATGCAAACATCATTTTCTAGTACAAATAACTAGAGGAAACCATGCTATGTATTTTGTATTAAAAAATAACAGCAATTTAAGCTACAAATAACTGTAGAAGTTGGGATCACCAAGATAAAAGAAATGGCCCACACAAATGACTTAAAATTTTGAGTCTGACTGTTTGTACTCTTCTCATATCTAAAGGCTGCCAAATTCTAGATGCTGTCTTTCCTGGGAACTAAGCAATGCTCTCTGGCATGATTTTCACTTCCCCTTATGTCTATATTTGAAAAAGCATATGTGTAGTCCCTAAATGAATATAGTGGTTAACAAGCTATGGATGACAACCCACAAAACATATTTGCTAAAGCAAGTTTCATACTGCTTAATGGAAAACAAATACCAAAGCGACTAAACCAGGAATATTGCTGTGCATGCATATATTTCATGTATGAGAAAAGTTGAAGGAAAAAATCGCCTTCTGAGTTTTTCTTGGGCACGCTTCGTCCTACCAGATTCAAGTTACTGTAACTCTGGGGGGCAGAACTTGGTTCTTTAGTACATATTTATGTTTTTCCTGGTAAGGTAGGACATGCTATGTGGCAGAAACAGCCAGTTACTGATGTTACTTGAGTAACAGTTTCATCCTTCATAGTTCCTAAGGAAGGAATCATCCTTTACATCCTAAGGAAGTAAGGCTAGCAGTGTCTCCCTAAAGCAGCACTGTGAAGTCATTCTGTAGTTAGCAGTGTCTCTGTTGTTCCTAAAAGAGGCCATGCAGGGAAACTGGTGAAGGACTGCAGTGTTTGGGGAAAACTGATGCCTCACAAGCAGTGCATCACCCCCAGCTGATGGATGATCCATCTTGCGTACAGGTGGGGAACAGACCACAGGTGGGAAGGAGTGTGTTGGGATAGAGCAAATTTTTCTGCAGTTTTCAAGGGCTGATTGCCATGGGTGCATGCAGCCCTTGCTACTCAACTTGAGTAGCACTGAATTTGGGACCTAATTCAGGTAGTAACTGGTAGCTTGAACACATCAGGAGATTAGAGGTTTTATTACAAAACTCTAAAGCTTAGTAGTGTTCTTAACCTGGGGTGCTCGGTCTTGAGCCAGAGCTTCCTGAAGCTTGCTTATACTATTAGATTTTTTTTTTTTAATTAAAAAGGAACTTGAAATGTATTTACTTGCCTTCTTTCATCTAGTAACTCACATTGGCTTCTTCCACATGACTACACTGCTGAGAAGGTTAGGAACCTAAGAAGTAAAACTGAGATTTCTGTAACTTTCTGCTTCCTCTCTCAAATCCCTTAAGAAATTATCAAACACTGGCAAGGTTTATGATGTAATTAGAGGCTTACTACACCTTTTATAACTACCTAATACTCCAAGTAGAAGAAAAAACTCAGTTATAACATGTTGTGTAACCAAGCACACTGGTCTTCAAAAACAGAATTTAAAGCCCATTTTTTCAAATTACTTTCAGATACGTATGTAAATACACTTAGTTCTGGTGATATCAGTGAAAGTTGTTAGATGGGCAGCACTTTTCCTGATCTGAACCACACCTTTGTTTTGTTTTGTTTTTCTTAATTTTGGTCATTAGTTTCCAAATAGTTTCCTGATACTAGTGCACTTGGTATTTAGGAAACAGGACATATTAGTTAGCTGATTTTGGTAAAGTGGCTTTTGCAGAATGTCCACCCTTCTGCCAGGGTTTAGCTCAGGAAGTTCTCTGTTTTGTGTTTAAGAAAACAGCTTTGTACATACATGCCTATCTAAGTTTTTTTATTATTATTATTATTCCACTGCGAATATTTGCTAGTTAACTGCTGTGGGAACTTACAGTGGTTTTCTGATGAACTTTATACAAACCAGGAAGAAGTGGCCTTCCTCATTTGCTCTAGTTGAACCTGCTTTAGCAGGGAGGTTGGACTAGTCCCTTCCAACCCCAACCATTCTTTGATTTCAAAATGAGTTGAGGTGTGGCTTCTAGGTGCTTTCCAAATGAGTGCAGCATGACATCTCCTGTGGCCCACACAGACTTCAGTCAGTCCAGCTGTTGGTACCCTGTGAATGCAGCCAGAGGCTAGATCTGCCATGCACTTGCATGAGATTTTGGCTACTTCAGAAAAAAAGGAGCATAAATAAAAGTATAAAGTAAACTTTCTGTTTATTTTCCTTGGAGTTCAGAGTGCATGCGTGTGTGTGTGTGATACATATACTGATAGAAACAAAGCCCAGTATTCCACCAGTCCTAATGCATCTGCATGAGACAACAAAAAGAAATACACTTTTCAGATAAGCACCCTTGGTCCTGGTAATGGTTCTGATAAACTGTTTGTTAAAAGCTGCTGTAAAAACTCAACAGTTGCTTTGCATGAGACATGGCTCCAAAACAAGTTGCTGAAACTTAGTTATTCATGTGCTGTGGACAAGACTTTGCTAAGGAAAGTGTGTGTTAGTAATGTAGTTACTAAGGTGTTTTGTTCTGCCTGAGCTGGTTTCTCAGAGAGCTTTAGTTCTTAATACACTGCCACTTGCGGTGTTGCTGGTAGCCGAAATCTTCACCAAGACTGCAGTCCTGTCAATTTTTCACCATAAAAGCACTCTAGAACACTTTTAATGGGATCATTGGCAAGGGCTAGTGGCTTTAAACTGACAGAGGGTGGGTTTAGGTTAGATATTAGGAAGAAATTCTTTACTGTGAGGGTGGTGAGGCACTGGAACAGGTTTCCCAGAGAAGCTGTGGATGCCCCATCCCTGGAAGTGTTCAAGGCCAGGCTGTATGGGGCTTTGAGCAACCTGGTCTAGTGAAAGGCATCCCTGCCTATGGCAGGGGAGTTGGAACTAGGTGTTCTTTAAGGTCTCTTACAGCCCTGACCATTCTATGATTGTACAACTGACATTTCTCCTAGCTTGGAGAACATGCTTCAGCCCTGGACTCCTCCTTCAAGCCATGCAGTGGAAGTCAGGATGAGTGTGTTGGGGATCCAGCCTGTAGGACACAACAGTCCGTACCAATGGTTGACATAAACCAGACAGGCTGCAGCTGTCCAGATCAGGCCAAGGCCCCTTCAACCCCAACAGCAGTCCCAAGACAGGAGAACACAAAACATTTTGAAGTCACCTGTGTTGTTCTCTGACTTCTGCTTTGTCCTGTAAAAGCAATGTAGTTTCTGTCCCCTCATTTTTAAGACATTGTTCTTCAAGAGTTTTGTTAAGTGTTTTCATTTACCCTTTTTTTCCCATCCCAAGGACTGAAATTGATTTGGATTAAAATCACAATAATTTTTCACTTTTTCTATAGAGTGACTATAACTGTCACATTTCCATGCATGCTTCTGTGTTACCTGCAAGAATATGCCAAAATATGTACCTCTCTATCTTCAGTCAGTCCTTCAGGCTCTCCTTTTTTCCACCCTCTGTATGTGAAATGTGTCTTGATTTAGTCAGCCTTGATATGAGAGCAGAATCTGATGTTGCCCTTGGTGTTTCAGTATTAGTCTGTACGGTTATTTCTGATGGGTCAGTCATGGTTGGAGACCTTTGCTTTTAAGTATTTGGAGGAGGGGGGCACCAGGAGTGTTCCCATTTTAGTGGAGCTCAATATGCTTGTCCCATTGCTTTGCTTCCACTGCCTTCCACCCTGTGGCATGGCAAAAGGAAATTAAGAGCATCAGTGGAGAAGAGTAGCTAGTGGAGAACTGAAAAGTTTGGAAGGGAGAAAGAGGGAGGAGAAGAAGAAAGGGGGAAAGAACAGATAAAAAAACCTATCCTGGAAACCTAAAAGAAACTTTTGGGAGAACAGGGAAAAAATAACTTCTTTGTCTGAACCCAAATTTGTAGCTGTAGCTAAATCACAGTGAGATGGCAGATGCAACTTGTTTGGACAGCTGATGGCTGATCAGTGCTTAAAATCAAATGAGTGATGTGCCTAGTTTTTGAGGGATGGTATAAATAAGTAAAATAGTTTTTACCTCAAAGTACTAGTAACTTGTGTAGACAAAATAGACACATAGGAGAGGAAAAAGCTATGTACTTTATATAGAAGCAAGGTGCAGGGAAGCTGATGTCCTCAAATAATATGCATCATGTACCAGTAAAGTATGAAGGAGTGAAAGGTAGTGTTCCAGTAGATTTTTGCCCTCTCTTACTTGTAGGCCTCTTAGCAGCTAACTGCAAACCCCTGCTTTTATCTTCTCTGAAGCTGATTACATGGACTTTGGGTTTTTATTGAAGTTTAGGTGACTTGCAATACTCCACGTGGCTACATCATCTTTTATCATTCTGCCTTGCTGTTGATGGGCAGCCTATGCCGGCCCTCACCCAGGATTACCAGGGACAGCAAGACTAAAGTCTCTCCTCTTTCTGTATTTTGAAATAAAGGGGGTGGTCCTCTCATAGGTCTCACTGGGCACTTGGTGCTGGGAAAAGGGCAAGATGGTTTGTCTGCAGGCAGAATCACAGGGCTGTGTGTCCCCAAGGAATGATCTAACCTGCTTACCCTAAGACAGGGTCAGCCAAGTCTTTGTCATTTCTGGGAGCAGCTAGCATCTCTTTATATAGTACATATAGATACATGTTCTCATTCTAATAAAAAGATACAATATGTATCATATATTGTATATATATATATATAAAAATATATTCTATTCATGTGCTTTTCTTTGTCAGAAAGGTTTTCTCACTGTCTTGGTAAAGTCTTTCTTTTTGCAATTTGGAAATACATTCATTTTCTCATTCGATCTTCCTTCTGAACAATTGAAGACTGTTACCTTGTCTCCCTTCAGTTTCCTTTTGTTTATATTAGATACTTAATTCTATTCTTCTCTGAATATCTTCCGACTTGTCTACATATCTCATGCAGTAGTGAAATTTGACCAAAATGTTCCTGCTGACATCCCAGTAATGGTGAGTATAGCAGAAGGCTTTCCTCACAGACCTCCCTTGCTGGCTGTCTGTTGCAGCACATTTGCTTTTTTTTGCAAGTGTGTGATATTGTTGATGCTTATCTAGCTTATTGTGTGCTGTAACCTCTAGCTCTCTTCCACAGAACTTCTGCTTAACTGGGAGAGTGCAAGTTGGGTGGTTGATGAAAGATAGAAACCTGCTTGTAAGGCTAGCATGGGATAATGAAATAGAAAAAGGAATGACAATGGCTTAGAGGAAAACTACTTGATTAAGGAAACTGTAAAAATATTTTGCTGGAAAAAAAGGACAAAACGTGGAATATTTTTTCCACAGTCACTAAAACAGATGCCAAAAGGATTTTGGCATAAAATGTGCTGAAGTTCAGTTTGGGTATCAAGGTTATAAAGTGTTTGAGGCTAGGAGATTGCCAAAGAAATGTTTTGCTTGTATATGCAAGACAGTATTCTTAATAGTATTAGTGCCAACATTTGCCTGCTTGCCCTGGTGCGTGCTGAAGTCTGTCACTTTGCAGCCCAAGTTGCTTTTCTGTGTTACCTTTTCATATTCCATGTGGAAAAAATTTCAGTTCAAGTGATCTTTGTATAAACAGTTAGATAAATTCAGTTGGGTTTTTGTGTATGCATGTTCTTGTAACAATAGTAATTTTGTACATTTCAAGAAATGGTACTTTAGACTTTTGTGGGGGCTTTTTATCCCACATATTGAATGGTACAGTTGCTTGTCTGATGTCGGGAGTGGGCACCTATGCAGAGCAAGTTCTGTGATGCTTTTGGTTATTTAGAATGTGCTACACATGCACAGCAAGTTTTTGATTTCTGAAAAGAGGGGAAATCCTCACTCATTGAAACAATTTGTCTTCTAGATTGGACAAAAAACCATGGGTCTTTGTAGTGGGCTAAAATCCTGCAGAATTTCAGCACTGTTTTTTTTCCAGTAATCCTAAGATTGTTTGTTCAGCTGCTTTTATTCAGTGTAGCACTTAATATGAGTATTTATAAAAAAAAGAGGCGGTTAGAGCGTGGAACCTTCTTTTTCTTAAGTTCTTTGACATATACTTGTTGCTTCAAACCCCTTTCCACATTCACATTGTTGATTTTGTGTGCGTGCAAAGGAGTATGCTTGAGCACTCTCAGGAGGGATGTCAGCAGTTTGTACTGTACTCCTGAGTCAGCAGAAGTTGCTGGAAAAAGGACAGAAGTGTAGTAACTGCTGTGGCGAATGCCGTGCTTTGCGTTATGTTGTCTGATCCCGATTATGGGTCTTAAGCCCCTACTGACAGGCGCAATCCCCTTGTTTATGGATCTGTTTCTAAATGCGTTCTTTCGGAGAGTCACACAGCTATGACTGAACCCTGGTTCATTTCAACATTTCCTCATTAGCCTGAAGGGAGCTCTCTAAAACCTGCTACCCCATGCTGCTTCCATCCTCAGCATGAAAGGGGATGGTCTCACAGAGCTGTGCACGAACCATGGGCTGGGATGAATTTGGGAGCAGGAGAGAAGGGTGCTCCATGGTGGCCGCAAAACCATGTCGTTAAATATTGGCTATATTCTTTCATAATTTCTGATCCAACTATTACCGACTTGGCCAAGGACTGGATTGCAATCATATGGGAATGTGGGAGCTTTATTTCTCCTTAGGTCTCTCACCTTAGGTTATTTTGAACCAGAAGAGCAAAAACTGAATTGAAATATATTGTTTAATGTAACATATTTTTTCCACCTATGCTACAGTCTGTGTTAGGGGGTTGGGGTTGCTTTTTTGTTTTTGTTTGGGTTTTTTTATTTATTTATTTTTAAACTAACCAGCTGAATCCACAAAAGAGTGCACTTAGTAACACTACTATGCTTCTGTCCTTGAGCATATGCACTGCTACAAAGGGACAACTACCTGTAGAATTGACCTGTGTTTCATCTTTCAAGGCTCACACGTTGGTGACTCCCTTATTTGTTGTTTAGGATGTTCTGTGATCTGTGATAAAATTTTAGTTGCACAGTTTACAGAAATGACGAGAAACTGCTGTTTCCGTGTTATTTTGTTCTAAATAACTCAAAAAGATGCTTATACAAAGCTATGGGCGCTCTACTGCATAACTAATACTACAATAAAACCATGGCATTTAAATAAATAGCGTTAATATAAAGCATTAAAATACGTAGTTGAAAAGGAGCCCTGCCTGTCTGCTACGTACAGACAAAATTCTGTCCTACCTTTTTATTGCTCTGGAAATGTAGATCCAGGCCTCTCCACCAACAGTTAAAAATAGATAGCTTTTGCTAAAGTCCCTCAGTTGAAATTTAAGGAAGGGTAAAAAGAGCGAGAGCAAAGAGCCAATATGCCCCTGGAGAGTGGATGCAAGGGGAAATCAAATTTTTCTTTCAGGAAGGCGGGATCTGTATCTCTTGGTTTTTGTAAAGGTACAGTAGGGTTTGAGCCATGGGTGGATCCAAGTGCAATAAAACAAATTTTGGGGTCACCCTGGTGAGTTACACAGCCACCAGCTTTTCCTGAATTTTTTGTAAAAGAACCCAAATCGCGCTCCTGATTGTGGCTGAATTGTGATTTTTTTTTTTTGATTGGTACACAAAATACTTTTGATGCTGGAATTTAAGTTGGACGTTAACAATGACTCCTTTGTGTAGCAGTCCCTTTTGAAGTAGAGAGTTCTGTATCTACAAGAAAACAGTATGCAGAGAAATAAATTCTGCTTTCAAGTTTGTATTTTATATATATATGTCTTATGCATCTTTTTTACACAATGTATGCTAACATGAATATTTACATATGAAAAGGAAATAGGATTTTAAACTATTCCATTGAATATGTAAGTATCCCTGTCCTTGTTTGATGTTTTTTTCTTCAAATAATCAGCAGAGAACTTTAAGCCTTTGGCATTTCACTCCCATCTTACACTAGTTTTCAGTAATTTTTTCTTGAGTGCTGATACTTGGTTCTATCGTAGCTATTTGATACTAAAGTTTCTCGGAAAGCTTTCATATCCATATTCACTGCTCAGAAACTGCCTCTCTGCTTTTTTGAGGTCCCCATCTTAATTTCTATGGCAACATTTCCTAAACCATTTCACATATTAATTTCTTGTTTTGGATAGAAAACCAGTGGTGTTCTCAGCTGTGGTTGAAAGCCCCAGTGTGATATCCAGCAGCTCCATGGCAGGGCTGTGACCTGATGAGAAGCTCTTCCCCTGATGGTCTGAGATCATCAGTAATGGTGATGGTTGCCTCTCCTGAACCCAGTTTATCACCGAGCACAAGGGAACCACCCAGGCGCTATAAACACAGCCGCCTCTGGCCCATCCCAGGCTGCATTGCCTCGTGTCATGCAGTGCTGTTGTTGGTTATTAAAGGCATCTATGCCCTCATGTTGGCAGCCTACTAGACTATCTTCTTCCAGCTGAGCCTCAAGGCTTATTCCATCAGAGCTCAAGAGAGATGTGCCTGCCTTAGCTGTGTGCTGATGCTGTCAGTCAGATGGGTTGATATGGAGTAACAGGCCACTCTTGATCATGTACGGTGTGCCTGATTTAAGGGCCCCGATAGATCCTAGTTCAGAAGAGTGATGTGTGTGGCTGCCACTGGGCAACGCGATTGAAACCGCACCCTGAGGACAGTGAGAAGAGTGCTGTTTGCGAGTTGCCCACAGTTGGAGCCGTGACAATGATACACCAAGAACTTGTAATGAATCTTATGAGTCATTCCATTGCTGTTTGACATCTCTGTTTCCTTTAACTTAGGGCTCAGAGGGAGCCCAGAGACTCCTTCCTTCTTCACTTTCATGAGGAACACACCTCTGTGTGGTCTGGGCAGGCAAGGCACTTGTTGTAGAGAAGAACCTTGATTTGGAACACCACACAGAAATCCATCCTGGAGAACCAGCATTAGCAGAGAGTGAACACCCATTCTGTTGTCATCTTCCAAGAAGTAACTGCAAAGTTGTGTCATAAATACTTGCGTCTCTGATCGTCACTGCAGAACACGCTGTGTAACAGACGGCCTTGCTTAGAGGTCTGTATCTTAGAGATTGCACTGAGTCATATGGTTGATTATCTAAATGTAAATAATAATTAAGACATGTTAAAATTTGAATTTCATTAGGTGGAGGCTTTTAGACTTAAGCAAATGAATTAATTTTTTCATAAAACACTGTAACATGCTTACTAGCTTTGACAAAGAGTTTTTTCCCTTGATACAGAGATAGCAGATAATAATAAGCAGACAAGGTTATGCAACAAGGGGATATTTTAATCATCTTTGTTTTGGAAAAGACAGGCCAGAGTGAGGTACCTCTTAGAAACAATCTACTTCACTGATACTTTTCTTCAACAGATTGACAGCATCTCAGAAAAGAAAATAACTGTTTGCTATTCCTATTGTAGGCTTCTTTCAATCACTGCGACAGATGTTCCAAGCATGTTGTTCCTCAGTTAGGTTTCTTTAGTAGTAAAAATACTGCGGTCTAAATATAGTTTAAATTGGTTGAGGTACCTTGTTTGAATATGATTCAAAATTGCATTATACCTAGTTTAAATCATAGTGTAACAGGACAAAACCACTGGAAAGACTAGTTAAGATTGTTTCAAACTCAGGTAGGACTTTTTATTCAATCATATTTAAAGTGGTTCCAAAGTGCTATGTTTTTCTAACATATCTTGCAATCTGACTTAGGATAAACACTAGATAGCATAGTGAACTCCCCTCCCCCTGTTCATTATTTGGAATTACCTTGGCTAAAAATGGAAAAGGTACTTAAATAATTCTCTTTTCCTGTATCTGCCATGATTTCTTGTAACAGCTGTATATTGGGAATACTCAGATTTTATTATCTTTTTTTTTTTCAATAAAACGAAGTTTAGCATTCAGGAACAGTTGAAATGGCTGGATTAAGAGGGAAAACCAATACACATGTACAATGTACCCATTATTCCTTTGGAGAATTGGGAGTTGAGAAGGCTATGGCCCTTATGACCCCCCTTTCCTCTGCCAGGGAGTTCCATTTCAAAGCTGTTCTGTCATCTCTCCTGCTGACTTGCTTCTGGAGGCCACTGGGAGACCTAACAGGATAGTGCAGGCTGAGTTCTGCTGAATGTGTTGGTGTTAAATAGCTCCTCCTTTTTACTCTCCCCCTCATTTTTTATCTAGATGACTGGTTGTTGCTCATGAGACCCACTTTTGGAGACCACTGGGTTGGGAGCACAGCTGCCTGCCTGGAATTGGGTCAGTGGTGGTGTGACAGTAACTGCACTGGCGTGCGTCCCTTCCAAGTGCGATTCCAGTCAGTGACGTTGATCGGGGGGAACGAACGCTCTTGTTTGGATACCGGCTAGCTAAAGCTTTCTGCTCCCTCTTTTTGACATCTGGCATGAGGACATGTATACAGATGAAGTTGCTAAATTGTGGTGTCTGGGACAAGGTGCTCTTTCGGTTCCAAAAATGAAGAGTAAAGCAACAAAGTTCAAGGTTTATTTCGTCACTTGGACTTTCACTCCAGTGGAAGAGAATGGGATTTCAGCTTTAGAAAATGGAGATCTTCAGTTTGTTATCTATTTTTTTTCATTACTAGTTAACTTCTTAATAGACTGTTAAAATAATCCTCCAAGAAGGAAGTAAAAGTAGGGAGATGCAGGTGCAGTGATCTCCAGTCCATAATGACTGAAAACAGTTAGAAACCTTCATTTTGTGCTTATTTTGGGGGGAGGAGAGATAAGCTCACGTGGTAATCACGTGCTGCCAGGTCATTGCAAGGAATCTGGTGGCAGCAGAAATGCTCTCTTCAAGGTCCTGCTTCTGTGGGAAAACTCACTGGTAGTTCACTTGAGCATCCAATTTTGAGCCTTCACAGAAGAGAGTGGTTCACATATGCTTTGTCCTGAAGCCATTTGGGCCCTGCTATGATCTCACGTAAGGAGATGTTTTCTTCTAGGTTTGTTTTACAAATTTGGAGTTAGGATCATTCATATTGATCTTTCTTTTTCTTTGGTTTCAAGAGCTTCTCTGCGCAGCAGTGAAGATTGTAGCTGTTTCCTTACTAATTTCTTTATGGTACTTTTGTTGATTTAGTCCTCGTAGGTATTTAAGCTGTGAGAACACTGGGAAAGACTTTGAACACCTAATTTTTCTCCAGTTTTGTTCATGTGATTAAACAGAAGTCCTATAGCATTCTCCCAAGAAGGCACTTTTTATGGGTAATTTTACTATCCATGGGCAGCTGGATGCACTTTCGGGTTTTTTTTGCAGCATGATTCTGGCCTTCTCTTAATTGTTTCTATGATGATTTTTGTTTGTTTTTTAATGAAAGAGTGAAAGAGTTCTTGAGCATTCCAACAGGCAGCCTAAGGAAGTGGTTGAGTCTCCATCCCTGGAGGTATTAAAAAGACATGTACATGTGGCAGTTGGGGACATGGTTCAGTGGTAGCACTGTCTTAGTGATTGGACTCAATGATCCTAGAGGTATTTTCTAACCTAAATGATTAAATTACTCTAAGATCTACTACTTCTTGGGTTTGCTTTCCTGTTTGAAGAGCTGAGTGAGGCACGTAAGAACAGTTGTGGCATCAAGGTTTCAAACTTCATCTCTTTTGTCCAACTCCCATGCCAAGGTATACAAGCATGGTGAGACCTTTATTTCCTGAAAGGTAGATTGGTCATACAGGGACAGACATCTGAGATAACTTTTTATTTCTTTGTCCTTACCTGTTTATAACAACAAGGTTTCCAGCAAGAAGGTACTGCCTTTAGCTCAGGATTTAGCAGGGCAAATTACTGCAAGTGAGAAGAGGCAAAGTTTCTTGGAGATGAATGCAGTAAAGGTTGTCCTGCCTGCCCCATAGCATTTGGATATAGCTAATAAGAATGGGAAACACCTTGACCTTAATGTAACCTTCTGCCCCGGTACTTTGCCATCTGTCTCCAGAAGTGCAAGAGGAGATTTGCCTGCTTCTCACAAACTCTCCTACCAAGGTTGTCTCCCAGAAAGGGAAAGAGTAACAGTGTTTTCTTTCAAAACTGTATGTTATAGAATTCAACCAAGACCCTGCTTTTAGCTCCAGTGGAAGTCTAAAACTGGCAAAAACATTTTCCAAGGTTCTTTTTTATATGTGTATAAAGAAACTTAAGGAACCAATAGTTTAGTATGCGGGGCAGAATATTCGTAAATGACAGCAAGGAGAAAGGTTTTCAGGAAGAGCCACAACATCCGATTCACTAGTTAGCGAGCTCCCCCTCTTCAACAGGCGATACAATTTCTTTGTCAGAAATCACCAGCGGAGAGCTCGGAGGAGAGGCAGTGTGCTGTGAAACAGAAACTGAGCCCCTTTCAGCTATGATACCTCCCTGTTGAACATTAATGAACTGTAGCGGCTATATGTAAGGTTTGTGGCTTGTTACATATGCTTAGCTTGTCAAAAGTTTCTCGGGGCATTAAGGGCAGGCAGTGTCATTTGTGCAATAGGCAAAGCTCTCTGCCTGTGGATGTTACAGTGACCTTACTTGAACTGATAAATAGCTGTCTTATCCACGACCTTTAATAGTTGAAATGTATTCACCATTTACAGCCTTTTTATGGTTTGCTTCGAAAGAGATTAGTGGATAAAGTATATATATGTATGTATGCGTTGCTGTGTGATCCTTTCTGGCTTGTAACAGCACATCAAGGAATTCAAGAGTTTAGGAGTAGTAAATCAATCACTTTTCCATGTACTCTCTTCCTTCCTCATGAAAGGTGCTCATTCACAGGGATGCATGGTGTTGTGCAGCCTGTTATCTTAAAGAAAAAAAATTAAACAAAACACAACAGAATGTAATGTTGGGTTTTATCCTCTTAATGTAAAATAAGACTTACTTTTTGTTTGCATTTTCTGGTTTAATTTGAAAGACAGAGATGATACTAAAATATAATGAGGGCAATTCATTTTGTGGTTCACAGTGGCTCGGATTTAGAAGAAAAAAACCCCCACCTTAATCAGCACAGTACTTAAGGGCTCCCTGTAAGAACATTGTGCTTAACCTTCAGCAAATGCTTATGGGCTGCCCTGAATAGTAATGGGTTTAAGCACATGCTTAAGTGTTTTCCTGAAGGAAGACCTAAGCATCTTGGCAAGTGTTACATTACGGCTTCATTTACCTTTATCATAAATCCCAGCATCAGAGGCAAACTTTTCTTTCATCTCTTGGCAGATATTGGGGTGTATAGATTTTTCCACCTCCGTTTGGCCTGCTTTCTATGGCTCTCTTGCTGCAACCTGATCAGTCCAGGCTGACCTTCAGGGGTGCTCCACATGGGCTGGGGAGCCTGCCCCCACGGCTCCGATTGCCCGATCAAAGTCTGCACTTTGCCTTTCATCTGCCGGCTCTCTGCCCTTCCCAGGGTTATTAATTTGAAGAACTTAAAGACGCAACCTTTTTCTGCTGCGCCCGTTCCCGGGGAAGTAGGAATGAGAATTGCGTGTTCTCCAACGGCTTTGCTGTGGTCAGTTTTCCATGGTGGGAGATGGGATTGGAGCGGGTTAAATCTGCACCAGCAAAAAAAAAAAAAAAAAAAAAAAAAAAAAAAAAAAAAAAAAAAAAAAAAAAAAAGAAAGGAAGGAAGAAAAAAACAACAAACCAATCCCATAAAAATGGGGGGGAAGGAGGAAAAAAAAAAGGAAGGAAAAAAAAGTGGGGGAAGAATGAAAATGGGAGAAACAAGAAAAAAGAGGGGGAAGGAAAACGAAATAAAATAGTAGAAAATTGGGGAGAAAAAGGGGGAAGAAAAAAGGAGAAAATAGGAATACAAAGGAAAAAAAGAAAAAAGGGGAAACAAGAATAAAGGAAAACAAAATGAAAAAGGGGGAAAAGGAAAGAAACAAAAATGGAAAAAAATGAAAAAAGAAAAAAGTTTTTAAAAAAAAAGACAAAAATGAAAAAGGGGGGAAAGAGTAAAAAGGGGAAGAAAAAAAAAACGGAAAAGAAAAAAAAAACTGGGGGGGAAGGAGAGGAAAAAAAGGCATAAGGGAAAAAAAAAAAGAAAGGAAAAAAAGGAGAGGGGAGGGAAAAACGAAAAAAAAAAAGGATAAAACCCCTCAAAGCAACCAAACTACACACGCCAAGGCAAACAAAACCCCCAAACTGAAGAGCACCGGGGAGACCCGGGGCCCGCAGGCTGCTCGGGGCTCTCCCGCGGGGGCCCAGCCTGCCGGCAGGGCCGGGCGCGCTCCTCTTGCGTAAGCGGCGGCCCCGCCGTCTTCCCGCTGGCTGCCGTTGCCATGGCGAGATAGCGGGGGAGGATTCCTGGGATCCGTAAACCGGGGGAGAGAGAGAGAGATTACGTCTTAACCCGGCACTCCGCTGCGCCTAACGTGATGTGTCAGGGTCGCCCAGGTGTCCCGGGGGAGGGTGACCTGGCGGGCGGCCCCGCACTGTTGCAGGCATCGTTTTAAATAAAAATAAAGCTGGGGAGGGAGTCGGGGGTGGCTCTCGGGGTAAGAGGATTAGATGCGTTCGCATGGGGGCTAGGATGAGGAAAATATCGCAAGGCTTGAGGGAAGTGGGTTTGAGGAATTGGCCCCAATGGAAATGGGAGGCATTCGTGTTTATGAACATTCCTAGTGCCTGCCGAGAACTGCCTGGCAAGCGCTAGAAGGGGATTCTTTTTATCTTCATCTGCATATTTTATTATCACGGTTAGTTGTCCGTGTTTTATTTGTAAGCTGTGCACAATAAACACATCCTGAGAATCTCTAAACAGCGACTCCAAATATCACCCCTATGCTGATATCGAGCCTAGATCAAATCATTGACAGATGTCTTTTACATGAATGGAAGGAATGACAGAAGAAGGCATCACTGTCTGCCTGGGTAAGTTTTCTTTACGTTATCTTTAATTATTATTAGTGTTTTACACTGTCTCTTCCTTAGTGTCAGAACGGGAGCAGTCAACACTGGTGGGGTCTTGTGCTTTTGATCTTCTTGCTACTCTTTGCCTGCTGGAATTCCTGGAAGCAACTGAGAATTTACTGAGCCCTGTCACTGTGTTCTCTTGTCACTGCAAGGATGTCATTAGTGCAGGCAAAAACTTTATAAATTCTGATATTCGATTTTAAGTTTGGAAAAGATGATGTCTGGTCTAGAAGAGAGTATGAAAAATACTGGGCTGCAAATTACTGTGTTGTAAACATGTTTCTTAAGAGAAAAACTCTGCCTGGGTTAATAATAATATCCATTGCCAGAAAACAGATGTGTGTGGGGAAAAAAAAAATCTTAAGTGAATTTACCATTCTTAAACAGTTTTACAGCAGTGGGATAAGAAATGTGTTAGGATGTAAGAGAGTACACTACTGGGAAATGAGCTTGCATTACACCCACAGAGCATTTACTGTACATTAGTTATAACCCTGTTGTTTTTGTTGCCTGCAATTAATTGAGTAATTTCTTCCATGACTGAAACTGCAGGTTAAGCATGTTTGCTTTGAAAGCCAGTCTTCTGAATCAAGACGGCTTTTACACTTACCGTATTAACAAGCTCTTGCAAAGTGCATTTTGTGCACTATGGTTATGAATTCCTGAAAGGTATTGGTGGGGGTTAATTCACTGTTACATAAACAGCCAGTAACAGCTTTTGATTGTACTGGAATTGCTCTAAAATAGTTATTAGCTTCAAGGCTATAATAATGTTTTGCAAATATTATTTGTATGAAAAAGACAGAAATGGACTATAAGAACTTTAAAGCATTGAATTGAGGACACTGTTGTATACATAGGCAAAGCTGTAGTGTAGCTTTACCAGTGGGTTTTACAGCTGTGACAAGATCTGTATTTCCCAGTTGTACTTAGAACCCAACAAATTCATAACCAAACCAGTTTCCCAGAAGACAAGTATGAAGACATTTGAGAAGGGGATTGTTGCTTTAGTTAGCAAAGCTTACCTGCTCCTTATATGCATGCACGCTGATATTCTAAAGATGCAGAAGTCAGAGCTGGCATCACATGAAGGTGAACAGTACAGTTGTACTGAACCGTGGGAGTGCAGGGGCAGCACGGGGAGCCAGGAGCTGGGGTTTATTGCAGCAAGGTTATACTGCAGTTCAGCTCACTCCAGGTGGTGCAGGAAGGAGCTGAGAACCAGTTTCTGAGTGCCCGAGTCCCTTGGCTGGGAAGCAGGGGTGCCTGGAGGGCAGCAGATATGCCTGCAACCATTTCTGGTGGCTTCTGGTTTTGAAACTTCCCATGGGGAATTTGCTAGATACTTTTGTTGTTGGAGTGTTTATTTAGCAAAGCAGGCCTGGTACCTGTTGAAGCAGCCTGCAGAACTGTCAATGTTGTCTTTGGGTATGAGCAATTGTTGTTTGCTCAGAGAACTGGAAGTCTTTGGATATGAGAACTTTGCTTATTTTTAGACATCCTTGGTTGCCCCTGGACTAACTTACAGCTGTTCTTTTCAGGAACTGGAAATATTGCTTCTGCTGTATTTCTAGAAGTAAAGAGTACAGTGAGGGGTTTTTTTTGTCTAATTCAGCTGTTTTTGCATGTGATTGTTCATATTGACAGCTCCTTTCCAAGAGATGAAGTAACTTATGTTTTGGTTGTTTCAGCTACAGGGATTTGTCTCTTGTTTATTTTAAAATGCAGTATTGTTCTGCATCACCAGCAGTTATTTATTTAGGCTTCTAAGAGAGACACATGACTTGGCATTAGCCTTTCTTTTCCTCCCATCTCCCCTGACCCCAAAGTAGTTCAGCCTGAAACTTGATAAATTAATCACAGTTACCTTGGCAAAATTATAAACAAATGAAGATGGATGAAGCTTGACCTTAAAATTATTTTGGCTGGGCATATGCAGCTGAAAGCATTAATTGCCGTTTTCACAGCTACCTTTGACAGTGTAGGGTTTCAGTAAATGTTTCCTCCTTGAAGGAAGTGAGACATGCCATGTCATCTGCTTCACTTCTGGAGCCTTCCTGAAGTTCCCTGGATTTATGAGTCATCTTAATCAATGTTGTGTAGAAATGCCTTTCAGATATTTTCACTTCCCTGACATGGAACTAGTGTCAGTTTACTTCTGTATCTTTATTTTGGTATATGTATTGCTTGTCACATGGAATTACGTGTTTGGGCACCATTTAAAAGTGGCAGACCTTTACTACAGTCAATACAATTATAATGGAATTAATGACATTTTAAATTAAGAAGAATTTTTGCTCCTTTGTCTGTTGTGTACTATGATTTGATTATAAACCCCAGCAGTGCTGATGGCCCTGGAGTTGATAGATGACAGGACACGGTACGTACTGGAGTATCAGCTATTAATGTTGCTTCATCCAGTCCTGTTTGTATTGTGAAAAGACATTGAGAAGGTGCCTATAACTCAACCATGAAGTTTATTTAGAGGGAGACTCCAGAAGAACATCCAAGCACAAAACTTTCTATTAATATATTTGGAAGTCTTTTTGTGATAATAAGTCTAACAGTACAAGTTCTTGTAGGGTATTTTACCAAAAGTGATGCTAAATCGTCCCCAGGTTGCCTTTCATCTAGAAAGTGGGTAGTACAGGGAGATGAAGGAGCAGGGATAAGACTTTTGGATCTTATCAAAGATCATTCTGCTGGCCCAGCCAGAGGTGAAATGTCAGGTGGGAGGTGGAGATGGTTTCAAAGACCCATATGGGTTTCTCTTGATGGGGTCTAAGTGCCCATTTGAGACACTGTATAGGTGTACCATACTGTTTCAGTCTTTTCTGTTTGGGTTTTGTATGCTATAAAGTATATGGTCATAAACCAGTTCATGCTGAGCACAGGAAGATTTTATTCTGGTTGAACATCTGTGCTTTATTATATGTCTTTATCATCATGAGTTTATTACTTAATAATAAGTTTTATCTTTAAAGATCATTTTCTAAAAGATTGAAACGGGTATTACCTCACCTAGGAGTTATGAGTGTGATTGTTGGGAGCAGCTGGAAGTTGAATTAGATGGATGCTGTTTTAATTGGCAGGAGTTCTACCTTCAGTTTCTGTGGGAAAATTAATTAGTTAAAACTCATCACCAATGTAATTAGAAAATTTTCAATGAAGATTCTTGGTTTTAAAATTAATTGCTACAAGTTGGAAGAAGAGGCTACTTTCTAACTAATTTTGCATTGGCCATACAATAATTGGTTTTCAGAGATGCATACAGAAGTCAGTTGTGTTTTTGGAGAAGGGTTTTAGCCATAGCTTTGTGTGGGCCCACTCTGAGAGAATCCTATAGGGTCTGATTTTCAGAAAGCCCCTTGCTGAAAATTGGGCTGGTTTAAGAGAACTGTGTTTGGGTGCTTTGACTCACTGGCTGTTTTTGAAGTCTTCAGTCTCACTATTTAGTACTACCTGTCAGAATGTGCAAGAGAGGTTTATGGCCACCCGTGTCTGCAATAACCATATGTAACGAGACACTGACACAGGTTGCCCAGAGAAGCTGTGGATGCCCCATCCCTGAAAGTGTTCAAGATCAGGTTGCATGGGACTTTGAACACCCTGGTCTAGTGAAAGTTGTCCCAGCCCATGGGAACTAAATGATCTTTAACGTCTCTTCCAACCCAGACCATCCTATGATTCTATGAAATAGCAGCAAATCAAGCTGCCTTTAAATTTTTGTATGTCATTGGAACAGACACCAATAAATGAGAAGATATGCTCAGGGGGACATCTAAGGGGCTAATTCTAGAGTATGTTATGTGTAAGTAGTTGACAATAAGATATCTATGTATCACTGTAAGACTTCATGTATGCAGCCATTGTGTTCCTTAGAAATATAATTATCTTTCCAATAAAATATATTTTTCCCTCTGGCATCATCTTCTTGTCACGTTCCATCCTTGGAGCATGGAAATGTTTTGTGGTCTGGAGCTATAAGGCACAAAAAAAGGTTGTAGTGGGCGCCAGTACCAAACTCACATATCCCATGACAAGTTCCTTAACCCTGAGACCAGACTTCCCCGTGGTAAGTAATTCCCTATGGTGTTTCACCCTCAACTCTTCGTCATCATCCCACATATTCTCTGCCTCCCCATCAGTGAGCCATGTGGTCAAAAGCAAGAATCCCCTTCCCTTTTCCCGCCTGCCATAGGAGAGGGAATTTTATGCTGCTGGTAGGCGTCTTGCTGCCTGCTTTTTTTATTGCTCTGTGCCTGGATGCTTTCCAAGGCAGTCAGTCCTCACTTTCATCTACGCCCTGGGATTCCACAGGTGCGACAGAGAAGTGAACCTTTGTGTGAGATTTGGCTGGTTTGCAGAGGTGCTTGCCACGGGGGATTGGAAGTCATAACAAGGGAGTTCCCACGGATAGGTGGATGTTGTGGGGTTGTGCCAGGAAGTTTTGGTTTCCTAAGAAAATTGAAAGATGAAATTCTGGTTCTCCTAAAGTCCTTTGGAGCTTTATAGTCAGCCTGAGCATGGTCTGAATGCTTTTCATTGCTCTTAAGGTGTTTAAGTTCAGAGCTTGGTCTCTTTATCCGATGTCCTCTGATGGAAGTGTTTTGGTGGGGCAGTCAGATACTCACCTGAGTTTGGAACATGGGGTTGGGGAAGGCATATCAGCTGCACCTAATTTATTCCCTGTGAGATATTCACCTGTGCCTGCCTACCATTGTAGGGGACACATGGAAAAGACAAGCATTTTGAGATCCATAATTGTTTGTAGCTTTACAATGGCTACAGTGTTGTTAGTGCAAAAAGCAAAACATATCCCTATTGAAATTACTTAAAACAGGAGTATTTTCAGAATGAATCCCCATAATGAGGTAGTAAATTTTGTTTATAGATTGGAACAAGCAATAGATATTAAATCCACACTTAAAAATGTGTGCCAGACCATTCCTTGTGGGTATGTCAGATGACCTTCAGATTTGCACTTTTCTCAAACATCTGCAATTAAAGCTCATTGAAATTAGATTCATAGGTCATTGTTGACATTATTTTTAGAAGTATGACTTTGTTTTCCTTTATAACTTGTATTTAATGGGAAAAAACAACAAAAACTAAAATGTCAGAAAACTCAAAGAGACCAACCCCCACCTGGCTACAACCTACTTTCAGGTAGTTGTAGAGAGTGAGGGGGTCTCCCCTGAGCCTCCTCTTCTCCAGGCTAAACAACCCCAGCTCCCTCAGCCTCTCCTCGTAGGACCTGTGCTTGAGTCCCTTCACCAGCCTTGTTGCCCTCCTCTGGACCTGCTCCAGGACCTCAATATCCTTCCTGAACTGAGGGGCCCAGAACTAGACACAGCACTTGAGGTGTGGCCTCACCAGCGCTGAGTACAGGGGAAGAATCACTTCCTTGGACCTGCTGGCCACACTGTTCCTGTTCCAGGCCAGGATGCCACTGGCCTTCTTGGCCACCTGGGCACACTGCTGGCTCATGTTCAGCTTCCTGTCAATCCAAACTCCCAGGTCCCTTTCTGCCTGGCTGCTCTCCAGCCACTCTGTGCCCAGCCTGTAGCGCTGCAGGGAGTTGTTGTGGCCAAAGTGCAGGACCCGGCATTTGGCCTTGTTGAACCTCATCCCATTGGAATGAGCCCAACTCTCCAGCCTATCAAGGTCCCTCTGCAGAGCTCTCCTGCCTTCCAGCTGATCAACACTCCCCCCCAACTTAGTGTCATCTGCAAATGTATTGAATTTGGCTTTTCAAGTTCTGCACAGCTTCTAATTTAAATTAGTAATAAACTTGAAAGAAAGATTTGGATAAATTTTTGTTGTTGTTTGGGTTTTTTTTTATTTTTTAAGAAAATATGAAACTTACCATTCTAGAAAATATTTTATAATGTAAAATTTGCTGAATTTCTGGCAGAAAAGTTGTTTTCGGCACGTTCCCTCTGACAATATCTTCTTGTCATCCGCAAGGAAGCCTACAATTTTTCCGGGGAAGATATGTGTCAGCTCAATGTAGGCCACTCCAAGCTATAGAAAATTAGTCAAACTACTACAACCAAATAATGATAGCTGTGTCCTTAGGTAGTATTCGAATGGGAGAAATGGCCATTGCATTTAGAATTTCAAAACACTGGAATGTCCTAATGAGAATCTCATTATTGACTGGTGTTAGGAATTGACTCCGTGTACCTTAACAGTGCGTTCCCCAATCGTGATGTGTTTCAGGTTGTTTTGCCCTGATTTCATGGATATGTATTACTTGTTTTGGAGATAAATGTGAGGATAATGTGCCATATAATGCATTTTAATCTCCAGTTGACATTTAATGTCAACCTGTTTTCTTAAAACCTGGTTTTTATAGGGGGAATTTTACAGGAGAGCATATGGATTGATATGCTTGATCTGCTTCTTGTTACACAGGATTTGCAGTATAATACTTAAAGCCCCTTTGATAATACAATGCAGAGATTTTTATTGGCCTGTACAAGATATTTCCAAAATGTGTTTGCAGTGCAGTTTACTGAAGCCTTCAGGTTTTCCTTGGCATTATGCCTTGAGGAAGCTTTACTGTTCCACTGTTTATTTTCAAGTTTTACTTCTTAAATATAAATTAGATGTAGTATAGAGCAAAAATTTGTACATTAATATGGCCAGCCATCCCAAATCTGAGCTAGAATTGAAATATTACAAATAAAAGTTTGGGTTGCTCTGGCTAAGTCTTGTTGAATTGTGTGAGATGGGGTGTATCATTTCCCGCTGCGTATCTTCAGCAATCAGCAGTGTAACAACGGGCTGATTGGTTATTTACTTTTTATTTTCTCTCCCATAGATCTTATGTCAACAGCATTCAAGCAGAGTGTAGCATGGTTATTTTCACTGTATCTTTGTTGGTTGCATAGATCAAAACGCAAACAGTTTTACAGAAGTTGCGTTTTTATATCCTGGCAACTTCTTATTTGTCCTTGTTCCTATTAAAATGTTTAATTTCCCTCAGACAGCTTGACCTTTTCCTTCCACTTGAAATAATGACAAGGGCAAATATTTGTCAACATCCTTTCAACTTGATGTCGGTATCTTGGAGGTATCTGCAGCTGAGGTGGTGGCCAGTGGTGGGAATGCCCCTCTCTGCCTCCATCTCTGCAGCAGTCCTAGTGGTGATGTGCAGCTGCCAGGGTATCACCACCAGCCCCAAGGGCCACCTAGAGAGCTTGGCTTACCCACCCACCCTTCCAAAGCCCCGGGTGGCTGGGGAAGGACATGAAGAGCAGGCTGCAGGTCAGTTATCTTCCTTTCTCCTGGCATGACACTGCATTATTCCAGACCTCTTAGCTGTATTCAGGTGTAACGTAGTGACAAATCAAGGAAATTTTACAGTACCTCCAAACCCAGTATGGCTGTGAAGTTCCTCTATTTTGCTTTGTATTAAATGATTTAAAATGGTGTTTTGGGTGAATGAATGATACCTGAACAGACTCAGTGACTTTGTCAGGATGTTTAGGACCTTGAGCAGAGGTATGGATTTTGGGAACCTGTAATGCTTGTGAAATAGAATCAGTATTCGGAACCTGTAATGCTTGTGAAGTAGAATCAGTATTTTTTAAGAGTGTATATATAAGTTAAACTTCTTGGGAGAAGGGGACTAACTGGTTTTTTTTCTCCCTTTTATATGTGTCTAGCACACTGCTCATTATATGGAGTCCTAATCCTTCACTGGCAGATGGTGGTATGAATACCAGTGATTTCTCCTTGTCTCCTTCAGACCTGTATGATTAAAAACCTACCTATGTGACTAAAATCCTGCATCAGCATCAAAGTGATTTGGATTCCTTCATGCTTTTAGCTACCAAGGTTGCCAGTTAAAAAGACTTATTCCTGCTTACACATGATCAGAGATCTCTGTTGCACTCTGCCTGGCACAGACCTACTGATGATGGATGTGACTGGTACCTACACAGAATGTGTTCCCAAAGGGAAGCTTTCCACAGTTTTGAATGTCCTTTAGCTGAAGACTTGTTCAGGAGGGAGAAAGTATTTTAAAGAAACTGGCAGGTACAAATCCTTATAATAAGGCTCCTGTGGTCTGTGCATGTGCTGCCTGACAGACCTGCATTTGGTTTCACTGGTGGCCTTTCAAATGCAGGGTTAGATTTCTTAGATGTCACTGCAGGTAAGCAATCCCAGTTATCTCCCCACACAAAGTCTCTTTGCCTTTTCATGGGCACATACTCTCTTGATTGTTCATATCCTGTGCTTTGCTGCGGCCTTTCTCTTGCAAAATGAGTTGAAGTGTTTAATTTAGGAAGAATAGGGTCACATATTGCATGCTGCTGCAAAATGGTGGTGGGGCTTGCTGGCGTAGGTAGCTGTCTTCTGTGGCTTTGGGAGGAATGTTCAGCAGATACTTGATGACCTTCTGTAGGAGGAAAAAGGTGCACAGGTGACAATGGAGGAGGTTCTTGTGAATGTCAAGGTCTCTTGCAAGTCTGGATATCAGCCTACGTTCCAGTATATAGGCAGAGAGTTGCACTAACAAGAAATTAATGTCTCCTTTATTTGGAAACTGAAGGTCTTGGTGCACCACATTCAGAGTGCTTCTGTGGCTTCACTTCCAGACTTAAGTCTGAATAAACAAATATGTTCCAGCTGGAAAGGAACTGATTTTTCTTTAAAAAAAAAAAGCCTTGGAGTGCCTTGGGTGTGTTGGGTAATTGTGTACTCAAGAAACGCACTTACATAAGTGAAGACACTCCTGTAACCCTCGCCTGCCAGGAAGGCAGGCGCTGCAGAAAATCTTCCTCATCTCAGAGGAACTCCAGTAGGTGCAAAAGCGGGGAAGAACCTTTATCCTTTGCACTGTATTTATTCACAAACAGAAGTTATCTTTGGCATGGCTGCTTGGCACCAGAGGATCCCTGGTTTTTATCCTGTGGAGCTGCTTTTTCTTGTTGGTGTTGCGGGTAAGTTTCCTTTTCTAACGTGGGAGAGGTGGGTATTTTCCGTAGTTTTTCACAAGGCTTCGCCACCGCTGGTTGAAACAGCCCAGCAAAGCACCTTCTGGAGGCAGGATAGGAGTCAGAAACAAATGTGGAGGGAGGTAGAGGCAGCATGCAGCAGAGCACGGTGTGTAGCATATCGGTCTGGGTTTCCTAGTTCAGTAAAGAAGACCCACGCAGATTGTGAGGGACTTTTTACAAGGGCATGTAGCGACAGGACAGAGGATAATGCCTTTAAACTGAAAGACAGTGGGTGGTAAATTAGATATAAAGAAGAAATTCTTTACTGTGAGGGTGGTGAGACACTGGAAAAGGTTGCCCAGAGAGGTGGTAGATGCCCCATCCCAGGGAACAGCCAAGGTCAGGTTGGACAGGGCTCTGAGTAAGCTGATCTAGTTGAAGATGTCCCTGCTCTTTGCAGGGGATTGGACTAGATGACCTTTGAAGGTCCTTTCCAACCCAAACTATTCTATGATTCCAAATCCTAAACGGTGGACAGTGATGTCCAGATCTACCTCTCTTGCTTAACAGTGTGCATTTAGGGGAGTTCTAAAAGAAGGACACTTTCTGAGCAAAACTAGGCTATACTGTACTTACTAAATAAGCACATTTTCCATTAATATAGTTTATAAAATGTACAAACAGGTCTTACTGTTTGCTTACATTGCTTACGGTACAAATGTCAAATCTAAATGCATGTGAAACTTTATTTCATATGTTTATTTCAAATGTAATTGGATTTTACTGTGAAAACATTTCATGAGTTAAGTTTGAGATGTGTGACAGAACAGCAAAGATATTTAATACTTTGCTTAATTTAGAAAAATGACCTTTCAGAGAAAAAAACTGTGCTTGTCAAAAATATACTGATGAATTAATTTCTTGTGATGCCAGTGTAATAGTTGACTTTTGAGAGCAACCTTATAGATAATGAGTTTTATTTTTATCTTAGATCTGTCTGATTGTAGTGCTTTTCGCAAATCAAGTCACTTTACTGACTTCTAAAGCTATAAATAAATAGCAAAATTTGGAAGCAAAAAAAAACCAACTGAAAAAAATAACCCAAAAAACCCCAGCAAAATTAAACCAAATCAGAACAACGCAGATCTGACTGATCAGTGGGGATGGATACCTGGGATTTTAAACAATATTGCATTGTAAGATCAGTACCCCCTTTCACCACCACCCACTCCCCATCCCTACACCACCCTTGCAATACTATCTAGAAATACCATAATTTTATTCAGCTTTTAAATGTCCCTAGTAGAAATGTGATAGCAATGGTATTTACATTAGGAAAAACGAGATTTGTTCCCACAGATTAAGTCAATGACTTTTAATTTGTAAAAATCTGCAAGGAATTTGAAAGCCACTTTAGTACTTCTTGTAGGTTTCTGACTGCTTAAATTGATTTATGTTTAGAACCTAATCTTGCTCACTTTGACAAAGCTGGCAACTTCAGTGGGTTTATTTGTGCAGATAGAGTGAGAAAGATTCAGCTTTTGATATAAATACTTTAGCTTTCTGGTTTCTGAGAACTGTTTTCTTACAGTTAATTATGCATCCTTAAGAATGTGTACATTCATATGCATATGTAGAGGGAGAGATGGCAGCTTAGTTTGCAAACTATTGAGCTTTGTTTTTCCTATCAATGTTTTTAATTTTAGTTTGAGTCAAAACAATCTCCAAAATGTTAAGATAGACTCAGATCACAAGAGTTAAGAGTCAGGTCACATATATTGTCGCATGTAGCATCATATACTGTATATAGGTGCCTATTACTGTAACATCAGTATGTTTCAATATATTACTTGAAAACTTTTTGCTGGCTTGGTTCAAAGTGGTCCTTTGAGGTTCATTTCAGCAGAGACAGATGTCAAAACAGGAGGTTTGTTTTCTTGTAGGCCATTAGCATAGCTGTTGGGAGTTAGGGCAGGTGGAGGGGAGAGTGCAGAAGATGACTTAGCATGGACAAGCTTGGGAACGGGTTTGTGGAAGCTAAAAAATTGCAAAACCAAAATTCCTTTCTGTGCTTGAATTAAATTGAGATGATTTAAAATAAAGTGGTGCCAACTTCAAACAGCTTACAAGTTTAAAAGTTGGTGTTGTTTAAAAGAGATACTGAAGGGTCAGTGGTCAGGGTCAGGCGTGCTTCTGACTAGAACTGAATTGCCTGTATCGGCAAACGAGAATGTGAGTTAGGCAGTCTAAAAGGTTGTGATTTGGGTGAAATGCAACAGGAGAGCTAAAATGCATGATAAAACCACATGGCGTTAGCTTGATCAATAAATTTTAGCAGTATTTTAATTTTCTTGTGTTAGAAATGTCATCTTAGTTGTTTGGATTGAGTATCACATTTGCTTAAAATATGGTTAGCTGCAAACTGCTATTGAAAATAGTAAAGGCCCTTTTGCTGTTTGATTGCTGTGGTTTTGATGGAGTTGCTGAGTAGCGAGTCACCATCATGTTTTGAAGGTTACAGTCAGGTCACTCTGAACTAGGCTTGGCTGAGCATTTTTGGTAATATTGCAAACAAACTCCAGCTTTGCAGCGGCAAACTTACTGTAATTCTGTGGTGATCTCCTTTTGGGTGGTAAGTTTCTTAGAATAGCTTTAGTTATTGTTGGAACAGAGGCAAGTTGAAAGGGTATTGCATGCATGTAATGGTATTTCATCTCAAGCAAAACAAAGGATGTCAGTTTCTAAAGCAACCAGAATTATTTTTAACTCTTTCCTTATTTCTTTAAAACAAACTCAGAGTGATTCATCAGGATCCTGTCTTGAAGTGGCCCCTGCAAAGTGTTTTCAAGGGAGAATAACAAGTGGTTAATAACAAGTGGTTCAGTGGGCAATTTTGCAAGAACCATCTGTGGACTAAGGTGTTTTGTGGGGTTTTTTTTAACCTTTAAAGCAGTGCAACTAGCAGCTGGGTGGTATTCTGAAAATCACATCTGATCTTCCTCCAGAACGTTATCTGTTTGCCCTTATCAGGATGTGTTCTTCTTCATAAAGTGCGTGCTGAGATTCCCCAGTATGCAGCTTCAGTGCTTCATGACAAAAACTGAAGAGCTCCTGTCTCATTGTGTTTAAAAGTGTTTCTCAAACAGAATAGATCAATTAATTCATTTGCAGTAGGAAAGCTAAATCTTAAACACATGTATTTTAAATATCTGCCTGAAAGCGGGGAGGAAATGAGAGCTGACATAAATTGGTGAGATGTTCAGCTCCTAAAACTTACAACATGATATTTGAAGTACGTGTTATGAAGTTCCATTTGGTCTTTTTTTTCCAGTAATGCTCAGTTTGACCTTCCCTATTACATTTATTGTTTAATATACCCTGATTATGTCAAATATTCCTCACCTCTCTGTAAATTAAACTGCTGTAAACTTTTAGGCTCTCCTCATTGGGAATCATCTACAGGCTCCTAGGTATTTGTATTGCTCTTTGAACTTTTTCTATTTCTGAACTAGTTGTATAATTATTGTCTATACTTTCCCTGAAGCAGCCCAGTATTTTATCTGCAAATACTGTCATGTCCCACAAGGAATTAAAAAAATAAATCAGCAAAGTGCTCAGGAATAAACCTTGTGTGCTATGTGGTTGTTCTCAGAGAGTCATCAAGACCTGCAGGTCACCTCCTCAGTGCCATAAACCAAAACGTCATAAATTCAATGTTATGAGTAGTTTAAACAGATACGGGGATTCGACCTATTTCCTTCTTTCTGTGCTTTGATTATGGCTTTTTGCCTTAGCATTCTTGTAATAGCATTCCAGGTACAAACACTTTTCCATAGTCCACAATTTAGGCTGCTAATGTGCTGGTTGGGTTGCATTGCTCCAGCTATCTTATGAGGAGGCAACTCCTAAGGTGCCATATGATAGACTGTAGTTCAACTGGGAATTAAGCTAGGAAATTAAACTATTTGCATGCTCAGAACTATATCCTGATAATAATTTTAAAACAGTATCTGTTTTTCCAGATTTCAATCTCAATTTTTCAAGGGTTTTTTCATGAGCACCTCTGAGTTTGTCCCTGCTTTTGTGCTAAATTTGGAGTAACGATTTCCAAATCTTTTGTTTACTGTAGCACATGAGGTAATAAAATTGCAGCCACTAAAATTTTCAAGATCGTGTACTACGAGTGCAAAAGCGTAAATTTTATCCGGTATATAATTGGTAATTAAGGTCAGATTCTGTTACTGAATCCTATCTTGAGTTGTTAATGAATACTGGTTAAGTATTCAATTTGAACAAAACTTGATTTCTGGAAGTTCTTAAAAATAAAACTGTCAGAGTTCAATATGGTTGGAAGTAATTACTAAATTGGTTAAATGAAAACTAAGATATTTAAACACCTAAACCATAAACTTCACATGAATGTTGGAGGTGTAGGGTGTGTTGTTGACTTTTGGATGTGACTGATTGTTTTTATTCTTTTTCTCTTTGAAAGTATTATATGCTTAAAATTTATTCTACAGCATGAAAGCCAAGTACGTGACAATCTATACAACATTGGTTAATCTTGTATCAGAATTAACCTGAGATTATTTAGTTTGTAATTATGAATTGTAGCTACAGAAGATGAGAAGCTATACAGAAAGACTGCCAAAGATATGAAAGCATCACGTCATCTGCTGTAAGAGTATTTATTTTAATTAAATTTAGTCACTGATAAAATATTGTCCAATGTTTTATTAAAAGGGAAAAGAAATAGAAAATTATGTGTTTAGTGTTCTCCTACTTGCTGTGATTTCTCCTAAGTAGATTCCTCAAAGTATGAACTGATCTATGATTTTCCAAGGAAAGAGGAATCAAAAGAAGCAAATTATTTAAGTGCATCATTTCTACAGTGTAGACACTGTTTATTGGCCTTGTATTGTACTTCATAATTTTCTTCTTTTTTTTCCCATGTACTGTCTTTTATTCTGCCTTTGTTCTCCTGTCTCCTTTCCTTTTCCTTCATCCTCTTCCACACACAGCAAACTATTTGCCTCTACTTTTAAGAACCACAAAGAAAGAGAGAAAAATGGTCTCTGAGCTCTGTGCACACCCTGAGGTCTCCCCCAGGTTGGAGCCTTCAGAAGACTTTGACCTACTGCAGTTCACATGGGGAATAACAGATACAGGCATTTGGTGGATGCCCAACAATCACAGCCTTAAATATCAGCACCAGGTGAATATGGTGGCAGGAGATGAGATGAGGATAGTCTTGCTGATGTGATTCTTGGCGTAGAAGGGTGAGTTACCCTTGCTTGGGCAGGAAATTTGGAAAGTTCAAGCAGAAATTTATTTTAACTGAGCTGTTGAAAAAAAAAAAGAGAAAAATACTTCAGTAAATAGGTAAGACATTTAAAACTGAAATAAACAGAGTATATACGTGGGGGGTGTGTGGAAATGCCCTTTAAAAGCTGAATAGTTTGGGAAATTTTTGGCTGTTTCTTAAGTCATTAATTTAAATGCTACCAAGAAAATGTCTGAACAAACCTATTAAAAACAAACCCAAAAAGCGGTTTCAGAACATTATATAATGAAATGCGTTTTCATTATTTTAGTCAAGTAGCACATTCTAATTATTTCTTCTCCTACCCACTATATTTTCCAGAAGTCATTGTTCCAACAAAACAAACTAAAAAATATCTTACTGTAAATTAGTGAATAAAGTTGGATATAAGTCTTTCTACTCTGTTGTGGCACGAAGTTGATGTTTGTGAAATCTTTTTGTTAAAGGCCAAAAAAGCATTATTTGTTTGAGGATTCGCAATCCCTGGATGCTCACTTAAGCACATCGCTGTTGGAATGAACTCTCTCCAGGCTGAATTGTTCACTTCCAAACGCAGGATGGGATGGTGTGTGCGGCAACTTGCTGTGGCTTTCTCCTCCATGTTCCTCACCACCCCCTCATCTTCCATCAGACAGCACAAAATTGAGTAGGAATTCTGAATAAAAAAGGAAAAAACACCTGGGTGATGTTCAGATTGCAGAGTGCCATCATTTTGTAGGTGTATAAGAAACAGCTCGTTAATTATATTCCTAAGATTGCAAGTACAAAAAGAAGATATCACTGCTGAGCCTAGAAAAAGAGAGGAAGGGGACTAGGTATTGGAGTGGCTTAGTTTTTACTTGCTGGTTTGTTTTTTTTCAAGAATTCATATGAGTTTGCTGTTCCATAGCAATAGGAACTGTACTTCTTGTGGGATGAAGTGAATGTGAGATAATCTATACAATTTTTGCTTCATTTTTCAAAATGCTTTATAGAATATTAATAATACACTTAACTATCTGCATACTACTATATTTGCTTCCTATTCTTTATTTACTAAACAAAACCTTCTCAGCTTCTCGTACTAACTAGCTTTCTTCTGTATAAAAATCAATGAGCTAAATTTGCAGTGTCAACTTTATGAAATACTTTTTTTTAAGAGCTGATTTGTTATCCAAGGGTATCTTGGAGGTAATAAAAAAAGGGAATGACAGCCTATTTTCTTTTATTGGTTGGGGAGGAATTTATTGTATTTCTTGGAGAGGAGGGGAGAGAGCATTTCAGGGTTTTTTCCTTCAGGTTTGATGCTGATTAACATCCAGGGCAAATAATTTAAGAACCCTCATTACTCCTCCAAGAAAGAGAAAGAAGCAAATTTTGATCAGGAGTTTACTTTGGAGTCGTCATTAAAGATTTCACTATCGTACTTTCACAGTTTTCTCTATAAATTTAGTTCTTTGTGTCTGCTTCCCTTTAGTGGGTTTGTATGATCTGAGCAATTTTGACTTTTTGCAGTGGTCAGGAATGAGGACATTGCTGTCCTTACAGGTGAGCCAGGGTGGGCAGCATGCCTTCAGGTGGGACCAGGAGTGGGGAACCTGCAGCAGCAGTGGTCCTAGGGCCAGCCTCCCTTCTTGGCTTCCAGGACCAGCTGGAGCAGGCACGGAGGAGGAGAGAGATGAGAGCCAACGGTGGTGGAGACAGGTTTTAACAAGTGTCTTGGGACCAGCACAATCCTGCTCCAAGCAGAAATCTTCTTGGAGAAGAGAAGCAGAAGGGAGCTTGAAAATGGCTCATGCAGTTTGCAGGGTAGCTAGGTGGGTGCTTAAAGCCGAGCACAGCCTTAGCAGGCTGGTGTGTGGTTGTGACCAGAAGTTATCCCTTCATAATAATGGGAACTAAATCCTTTCGGTACCAAACGTTTCCCTGACGTGCCTGATTTCCTCCCAGCATGCCTGCTGATTGGCCCCCTCCTTCCCCAAGTCATACCTTCTGGAATGTCTGGCAAACTTTGGATGATGTAGGGTAATTGTCCCACGACTTCCTCGCTCTGCTTAGGGTCTGCCTATAACTAGGGCATGATCAGTTTCTGGAGAGATGGTTTATCCCCACTTCCACTGTCTTTGACAGGAATGGCACATGGGCTGCAGAACACCCAAGTGCTCAGTGGTGCAAAAACTCAGACCTAGTTTTTGACTCAGGTCTTGAAGGAGAATGGGAGCAGGTAAAGGAAAACAGTAAAATAAGTCACTGAAGTGAGGTATTCACTTAATACATAGATTTTCCATCCGCAGTTTGTGTTTGCCCTGAGAAAGGAACATGAACTGCCTAGGGCTGTTTTGTTTGTAAGCCTCTTAGAGTGGTTAAGCCTTTGTTCATGGCTGCAGCATGCCATTAACAAGAAAAATATATCTTAGTGACTTGCTTAAGTTTTGTGTTTCAGGTATACCTAGTTCTACATCAGCTTGTATTGACTAGTTTTTCCAAGGCATTTTTCATTTTGTTAATCCAGTTTCTGTTGATGTTTTTCACTTTAAAGCTGCAGCTAGTAACATTTCATTCAGCATGGAAAAAAGTCAGGGCAAAAATAGAAAATTACTATGGAAAAGTAAGCTTGCAAAGTCCATAGAGCAAGGTTTAGCATAACAAGTTAGTGGTGGACTTTTAGGTTTTTGTTTCTTTAGTGCTAAGACCCACCGATGCCATTATGACAGCTGGACTTCATTCACACAGCATGTAACACTTAAAACTTATTAAGTTCTTGGAAAAACAAGCGAGCAAAAAATGAGATACCGTAGTTAAATTGATGAAAATTTTTGACTTTGCATTTAATGTTTAGTTACACTAAAGAGGAATTTTGAATTTGAAGGTGTGATTTTGCAGCCCTGTTCAAAGGGGATTTACCAAGTAGCGTGAAATGGCAGCTGCCCTTCAGGCTGGAAGAAGCCCTAAGCTGTGTGTTAGAGTCAGTCCAATTATAGGGATGCTACATGAAGATGTTCCAGCACTGGCAGGAGCTGGTGAGGAAGGAGTGGGCAGGGTGGCTGGGTGATGACCCAGAGGCACTTTGTACTTTGATCTGCATGGTGTAGGGATGATGTTGTTTGGACGGGCTGGATTTTAAAGACAGGTTGGAAGTAAGGACAAGGTTTAAAAGAAGAAAGACAGAGTATCGAGTCAACTCTCCCAACATACCCCAAGAGAAAAATCTCTTGTGTGTAAATTTATTGAGAAGCTGATATTTACACATTTTGCAGTCGATATCTGCTCCTTAGCAGACAAACACTGCCTGCTGTTTTATAGTTAATAGAAATGTGCCTCTGTCGATTCCCGTTTGCTTGAGTGATCTGAGAAAAGAGCAGGCATAGTGAATGGCAGTGTTGCCGATTTGATGGAGTTATCCAGGGAGGTGAAGATGAAAATGCAAATGAAAATGCAAAGGATTTCTAAATGACATCAGGTTGCTGTGCAACCGTATTGCAAAATGACAAGTGAAATTCAGTGCGGATAAATGCAAAGTGATGTCCACAGGAAAAATATTCAGACTTTTCATTTAACTTGAGTTGTTAACACTTGGGCATGAGATCTGGGGGTCATATATTTGTGGGGAGAAGTCAACTGTGTACTCGCTAGCTGTCAAAAAACAAATTAAACATTAGGAATGTTGATGGCAGTAGTACAGAAAAACTTATCTGTTACAGTAGCATCTGTGGTGTGCCTTCATCACGAACAGGGGGATCGATTCTGATGTCTTCTTCCTAATTGCCTTTCCCTTCTTCACTTCCATCTCCAAAGAGGATAAAATGGCACTGCAAAAGCCGCAGAGGTCATAAGTCTGTTGAACAGCTTTTGTGTAAAGAATGATTTAAGTAGATGAGGCCCTGCAGTTTGAAGAAGAGAGATGTGAAAAGCTGCCATGAATTCAAAACCCACTTGGAGAAACTAATGTAGGAATAATCTGTGGGACTCATGAGGTTTAAGTACAGCTCTTGGGGCTCACTTCAGAGTGGCATGGCTTCAGAATCCAGGACTTGCTTTTCCCTTGAATTCTGCTATCGGCTGCTGCTGGAGCCAAGATGTTGGGCTGGACTTTTGGCTTGACTTGTAGGCTTTTGATTTGTTTCATTTTTTGTTAGTCGTCAATAATTTTCTTTTTCCTTAGCCAGCAGTACTATTTATTGTCCATCTTAATACCAGGTAATTATAAGAACTTCAGTATTCAAAGTCCTATTAAAGATCTAATAATTTAAACCATTTCTATCAAGATTTTGGGATCTCAGCAAAGAGAGGATTTTTGAGGTATATGCTAAGCTTAAGAAAATTAATCTGTGCTTAAACAGGGTTGTTGATGCTATAGGTTCCTAGTGCTGAATGTATCTACTTACCTTATGTCTGCCTTGTAAACTTGGTGCTGTTTGAGAAAATCCATAAATAGAAGAACAAATTACATAGAAGTTTGACCCCTCAAAGAACTTGCAGAAAGCCTTTATGCTGTTGTCTCAGGTGATGAAATACCAACTCTCAGTGTTGTTCTACCAGTTGAACCAGTTTTGTGCCTTTTTGTCTTGGGAAAACCCTCCCTCAGCAGCCTTGCAGTTGAGAACAAATGCTTTTAGAGTACCAAAAAGATGGATGGAAACATTTTTCCCAATTTGGCTGGAAAGCGCCTGGCTCCACTGTTTGGTTTAGGTTCTGTATTTGAGAAAACAGAGAATTAAAAGAAATCTTTTGGGCTCCATGTATTTTTTTGACATATGCTTCCAGTGAGTGGAAACGTTGTTAGTTTGTTGGTTGGTTGGTTTGTTTGGTTTTTTTTAATGGTTGCAGGTATTTCACTGGCATTTATTTAATCTCTATGTCAGACTTAAAAAAAAAAAAATCAGTGAAAACCACACCTTTTTCCAGTTTTGGGACAACAGATCATAGGCCAGTAAACCTACTGGAGGAGGTAACCTGTCTCAGTGCAGAAGGTATGAAGGTGCTCATAGCAGCAGCTTGGAGAAGGTGTTGTACTAGAGCTTTAATATTTAACTTCTAGCACCTATATTGGGGTTAGGTATAGGAAAAAAAAAAACAAAACAGAAAGCCAAAATTAAGCCTCGAACAGAGAATACCCTAGAGGCTGTTAAATAATTATTACACAGATTTTAGTGATAATAATCATCACCCTGTCCTAAGTAGGCAGCTGGAATCTGGCAGTGGGGCAAAACAATGCTCCAGGATCAGCATAGCGATGGGGTAATTATTGTGCTAGATGGCTAGATGGATAATTGCACGCAAATGGAATGCAATCAGTACCTGTGTTTGTAATTCGGTACTGGAGGGAGACAATGTGTAAATGAATTATCTCTGGCGACTCAGCTGGTGCTCTCAGAAGCACACACAGGATGCCAGATCACCTGGCTTTGTGGGGCAGGTGAAAAAGGAGCTAGCTGTGGAAAGTGCTACCCTTGCACTATGCAGCGTGAGAAGGTGCCAGGCAGGAGGTATTTCTGAAGATACACTTCTGAAATTTTATGCTTGGCAGCTACTGTGCCTGTCCCCACAGGTGCCTTGCTTGTTGTTATATCCTTCTGTAAGGCGACAGCCATCCAGAAGACTTCTTCCCCCCCACCCCCTCCTGTGCTCAGTGTTTAATGAATTTAAAAGCCTCACAGTAAAAATTCAAATCATGTAAACAAACAAACAAGAAAAAGCTTGAAAGCTCCCTGGTCATAAATTAATGACACAGGGATAGAGTAAGGTGCTTATGTAACTTATTGTACATACACCTTGTCAACCTCATTAGGAGCCCTTATCATTCTTGAGTGGTATATGTGATGGCAAGAATAAAGCCGTTATTTATTTAATTTATATACAACCTCTCCATTGACTGTTTTCATTGTATATACTGTATAGCAGATCATTGTTGAAACAAGTTTAAGCTGGGGATTTTAGATTGTATTTTCGCAACCCTCTTTTTTTCTTAAAATGGATAGTAATAAGAGGAGGAATTTTATCTTCTGTTTTCAGCGGGGTTATGTAAAGTATCTGTCATGGGTTCTTCATTTTTAAATGCAAATAATTATATATGGCAGGGAGTATGATGAGCATTCAAAGTTGACATTAAAATGAAAATGCATCATTTTTTTCTGAAAAACTCATCAAACAGGTCATTAGGCAAGGTTATAATGACTAGCTGAACATTTTAAGATGTTTAAAATCTCATTTTAGATGTTTAAAAAGGTAGTTGATAATTTTTAATATGACAACTGCTCCTGCATCACCCTGCTAGTTGCTAAGAGTTTAGAATTTATATAATTTTTAAGAGGTCTTTTTTCCCGCTCTCTCTTTCAGCTATACAGTCTTCAAACCCAGTAGCTTCTAACATAAGATATTATCTGTTTCACTTGCATTTTGGTAGGCTGCAGACATCCATGCTGCCAGCAATCAGGCTCAGCATTTGGCAACCCATTAAGCTGTGGTGCTGTGATTCTCTAAGCCCCAAACAGGAAAGGAGAAACAACAAAATAAACCATATGCCAAAAAAATGTCAAATTTCCACACTATAAAATTACAGAAAAGATGAAGGGACTGTGTTTCCTCATCTGATCTCTTTTAATCTTGAGAGTTCCTCATTAAATTGGAAAAGGGAAATGTATGGGGACAGAAAAGTGGTTTCTAATTAAAAGTAGATTTAAATCTGAGTGAGAAGAGTGCTTCATCCAATGTGTTTTGTGAAATGCCTTCTTCCTGCTGCGTGCCAGCTTTGTAGGTGTTCATAGGCAGCAGTGTGAACTTGGGGCCATCAAAGGCATCCTCAGATGCTCTGATCCACCTCCCCTTGCACCTCCTGGCTGCAGTGTCTCCGCCTTCAGCAGCGAATGACAGTGCTGCCGTCCCCAGAGTGCAGTTGGGACCCCGGCTGTGCTGCCTGGGTTTCCAGTTTGGAGGCTGTCCCGCTGTGCAGGGCCGCCTGCATGCAGGGGCCTGCCGAGCCGAGAAACACTGACTGCACCGCCCCTCAATTAACCTAATGGGCACCTTGTACAGACAAGACTCTCGGGCTTTGGTTTGGGTTTTTTTTCCTTTATTGTTTTTCTTAATTAGCTGGTTAAAGGAAGTTTTGGGATTCATCTCAGTTAACCAAAATACACTGGGACTAAGGTGTTCTTGTTTTAGCAGGTTGCAAAGAGCCTTTCCTCCTCCTAGCAAAAGGGAAAAGACAAGCATCACAGCCCCCTTGCTGTGGGGCGTGGGCGCTTCTGCATCCCCTCTAGTTCCAGGTGGGTACCCCCCAGCTGCAGGCAGGGTGCCTTGGGATTAAACACTGCCACGGAAACCTGCCATCTGGGAAATGCTCCAGGCTTGCATCAGCTTCCTACGTCATTCATCGGCTTCACAGGGCTGCCCTTCCTTCCTGCCCTGCCTCTGCCTGCGCTGCATGGGCACTGGTGCTCGGAGCACAGGTCTTACCTCTGGGGGAGGTGTGTAATGGCTCAGATGGGAAGTGGCAGTGGGCTCAGGTCCCTCCATGTCAAATCTGAGTCCTGGAGGTGTTCTAGGCCAGGTTGGATGGGGCTTTGAGCAACCTGGTCTAGTGGAAGGTGTCCCTGCCCATGGCTGGGTTGGTTAGAACTATATAGTCTCTAGCGTCCCTTCCAAGCCAAACCATTCTATGATTTTATGTTTTACAAGCTGGGCCACTCTGTACCGCCTGTCTGGTGCTCAGGGTATTTTTTTTATTATTTGTTTCTTTGTTTAATTTATTTAATATTAAGTGCTTTTAGGCACACTTCTCATCCAATGAAAAGCGAAGCACTTTACTGACACTTTAGCCTGGAAGGTTTCAATAGTCTGAAGATGGAGATTTCCACACAAGGTCTTGGCCTCTTATCCCTTGCTCTCTTCTTGCAAGAAGAAAAACTGTTGCCATCTGAAGCTGTTTGGCAAAGGAGGTATTTTTGCAATGACTCAGGCCTAAGGCCTGAGAGTTGTTCTTGTCTCTAACTGAAGGTAAAAAATATGCTGACATTTCCCTTCCAGCTGTTTTGGTTAAGTATTTGAACATATAACCCTAGCCTTTCAGGCAAGATATAAGCTTGTATTTTTAAGTTTTGATGAAGTAGCCTGTTCTCAGTATCCAATATGGTTTAAATCTGCTAATTTTCCACTTATACATAAACTGAATATGTGTGATTTACAAAAAACAAACAAACAAACAAACCAAAACCAGAGCCCTCTTTATTGTTCTAGAGCAGTAGTTGTACGTCTTCAACAAGAAGTCAAAAAAAATCCCCTTTTTACAGTGATGCAGACACATACAAATATGTGCAATGAAAAATACTCATGTTTGGGCAGTTTGCAAAAGCTTAATGAACTTTTCTCACCCACCACTCCCATGTAAGCTTTCCTGGTGGCTTATAAGTAGGTCTTCCTCAGTGACTACTTCTTCATTCCTCTGTGTGTTGTCATTGTATGGGGCGACTTGTTCAACAGGACCAAGTCATCTCATTATGCTGACATGGGGACTCTTGTGAGCAAAAAAAAAAAAAAAAAAAAAGATGAAAAACCCACAAACAAACCCACAACTGGACAATTTATTTTACTCCAGCTTAAATTGCTGTCAGAAGTTACTGGTTTCATATTTTGCAAGCCTCACACTTTTCAGTATTTCTGCTTTCCTTGCTGAAATTCCTAACCTTTATTTTCCTTCCTAAACTCACCAAAAAAATAAGGCCTTTAAAATCTTTCTAAAAATTCTTATGTATTTCTAATACATGTAGACATGTTCAAGTTGGTATACATTGATATATTTAAAAAAAACCTCACCTCTATAAACTGTATTTGATTTGTGAATTAATTAAAATCTATGAGGTTATATCTTTCAGTGAAGATCAAAAACAGAGAACGTAAAGCTGTTGAAAAGTCTGGTTTATTTTTTCATTTAAAAACCCACCACAGCACCATCATATCTAACTCAGACTGCTGGTATCCATTTAACAATCTATCACAGTGGGAGGTGTGTAAAACAAGACACATATTTTACTGTGTGCCAGTCTCCTTCCTTGCATTCCTAAAAAGCACAGTTGCATTATATATTTAAAACCTCAAGGAATTTGATGATGTTTCCACACAGCGGATACCTGCTGGGAGAGCTGTGTTAGAAAACAACATGAAAAGGTTTAATGCTGGAGTAAGAAAAACCGTTGCACACATGTTGTTCATTTTCTTTTATGTGCATGCAGGTACGTGTGTGTGTGTGTACTACATAGATATAAATAAAACATGATGTTACATGTGATTTGCATTTTTGTGGCATGCACCTGCCTGGGATAACCACAAGAGCTGGCTTGTTACACTGCTGTCATGTGGAATCTCCTTTCTATACAGTGATGCATGTGATGATTTTCTCTTTCATTGTGGCTTCATTTTTCCCCTCTACTAAGCACTTGGTGAGGAAGTGTCCCATCTTAAATGAGAGTGTATCTGTCACTGTCATTTTCTTCTAGATGTGTACTACGCCAGAAGGCTGTCTGCTGAAGGTGGGGGACGTTAGGACAGCTCTTAGAGTAAAGTAGTCAAGATATGTACTATTCTGACATTTATAGGAAATAAAGAGGGCACCGTACCTACCATATATTAGAAATTTCCATTAGTTAAATTGCTTTCTCTTATCCTAATAGAAGTAAATAATGTTCCGGTGATAAAGAAATGCCACCTTTGTAAAATTTTCAGATTAGACAGTATCACAGGTTTAATTCTGAAATAATACAAAACCAAGCAAGTATTGGATTGGATAATGTTAGTTCCAAATAATAGAGGACCTGTCAGTTTTCAGTTCCTCTGGGGCTTTGCAGATGATTTTTGTGTGACGTATTTTTTGCTTATAAAGTTTTCAAAGGTATGTACCATTAGAGCACCTATAATATAATTATGAAAGAATATGGTATGTTGTCTGAAATAATCTTCATTAAGATGTTTGACGTACAGCTAATTTAATGAGACACAAGAGAAGGAGATGACTGGATAATATAAATTTGATGTAGTTACCGAGTTATTGCTGGCATACCTGCGAGCTGGCAGAAGACCTGGGGAGGCTGCCTTTTGGTGTTGATGGGGTACTTGGCTCCAAGCCTGCTCTCACCACCTGCTCCATGGCCCCTAGAGATAACCCAGTTCTTCCCTCCAGGCTGAAACACAGCGGTTTGTAAGGCAGTTGCCTATATAGGATCCATAGTTGTGAAATGCAGCAGACTGGGAAGCAGCTGCCGTGGATTTTGTACAATGGTTTAAACATGCCTTGGTGTAATAACCAGAGCAAGTATCTGTGTGATATCGGCCATTATGAGGATGTAGACCTTCAGTAAAACATTTAGCCTGAGACTGATGTTAATACCCATGCCTCATTTACAGTCCAAGTCATTGCTCTCGGCTTCTGGCACCATTTGAGTTTTTTCAGTGTTCACAGTGCTCAAAACTGTTCTGCACAGGGATACTTCCATAGGTATGGAGACATAAATGCAGCAAATATAATTCATTGGGGAAAATGTATCAGGAGATGCAGGAAGTGTAGGAGACTTTCTGGCGGTGTACCAAGCACATGTTTACCTAGCTATTATTTCTGCTATCTGTGGTTCTTTGTTTGGGATTACAGTCTGACAAAGAAGTGGCTGGGAATTACTGATAGGAACTGATTTTTTTCCACTAAGAGAAAGAGAATTCAGCTAAGGAGATCAAAGCATTTAATCTTTCTGGCAGTCTAATGTAGTGTGGTTCCAAATTTTTTCTCTATAAAATAGGATGATTGTGAGTTTAAATGCATATATTTCTTGTAGCATTTATGTGAAATATGCAGATAATTATTTTAATAAGGAAACTCCAGTTGCCTGTGTACTTAAGTTTTGATGACTAATCTTTTACATCCTCTGAAGGCAGAAACACTGTATATTGCATGTTAGATGTATCTCTAAACAGAGGGGAAGTGAGTATGACAGCCAAACTATGGTTTTGATTTCTTGTTGCTTTTTGGTAAATATTAATGCTTCATTTACAGGTTAGTTTGTTGATTTTTTTTTTCTGTGTGTTCATGTATTTCATCAACTGTTGTGCAACTTTGTGAGTTGTTTCTTCCATAACCCTTCTGTAAAGGAATAATCTGTGGGAAAACAGGATAGCATTGTTAGATACATTTTTCTCTGATAGCTTTAGTGGCACATGTGTATAAAAGACGCATTGTTTACTTTTCCTCTTATTTTGTTAGAAATGGTTATTTACGACTTATTTGGCCCTTTCTATACAAAAATGCATTGATGCATCTAATATTTCAGCAGTAACTAAAATACAGGAAGGTGTTAAATATCATGTCTTCAGTGTTTAAAGTAAGCCTGCATAAGTAAACCTACATAACTGGCTTGGGAAAGAGCTGGTGAAGGGTTGTTCTCTTTTGGAGTTGTTTGTTTTTGTCTTCAGCAGCCAGTAAGTCAGTACAAAAGAAATTGTGATAAAACTTCCCTTTAAATATGTATGTATGTCTCACTAGCCTGAGAAGCAGGAAGACGTTTGGCTTTTAAAATTGCGGTGGTAGTCTTTCTCATTAGAACCTCTGGGAGTCTGCCGTGTTAACCTCCTTGTGAGATGTTTTGGTTCATTCTCTGGGACAATGTACAGCAGAGAAATTACTGAGCTTTAGTGAGGAAGGAAACCTGGTACTTGTTCTGGAAAACAGAAATGCAGAACTGCTCAACAAAACTCAACACCTGCAAGAAGGGTTTGAATCAGTTATAATTTTTTGGTTCTACTGAGAAAATAATTGGGAAACAAATTCAAACTTTAGCTGTGAACAAATGGTTCCAACGTGCTTGAGTGGTTCAACTGATAAATAATAGAGAAGTCATTTAAACCCATCGATTTAGCAGTGTGTTGAAGAAAGGACCATTTTCTAGAAACCTTGTGTTGTATGGGAAGGGTGAGTAAAAGTCAGACTGAGTAAAGCCTCAACATTTGTGAAGAAAGAGGTTGAGGACTTTACAGAGCTATCGTCCTTCTTCTGTGCATGGCAGCCATAAAGTCTGGTGTTTCTTGAGTTGCACCAGTAGAGTTTGAGAGGTTTAGGATGAATCCAGATACATTCTGTTAATAAAAACTGCCCCCACCAAGGGAAAAGAAAAAGGATAATAGAAAAAAAAAGGTTTTCCCAGGTATTTTGGAAAATGATCAGTTGTATCTGAAAGCCATCTTTCAAGCTCAGATCTAGACTGGTCAGGCCATAGTTTGATGTAGAGCTCAGCCTCTCCCACTGCCGCTGCTTCTTATCAACATGACTTCTAATCCTGAAGCCACTCAGGGGACTGTTTGCTACCAAAAAGAAATGGGTGTCAAATTTTTATTTATTGCAGTTGCCCCTTGCTTCTTGCTCTGCACATGCAAGCACATGCACGTGCAGAACGAGGTCTCCCCTTCCCGCAGAACCTTCTGTGCCTTCTGTGCAACAGCGGGAGAAGCACAATTCTCATTCCAACACCAATGTGTCTGGGGGGAAGCAAGTGAACTGTGAAGACAGGGAGAGAGTAAAGACTCAAGGCCTCTCGTTGCTCCCATTGTGTATGTGGAAATTTCCTGTAATGTCACAGAGGAGTAAGGTTGGGGCTGCTGCTTGCGCCCTCCTACCCCTGTGTGACAGTACTAGCTCCGTTGCTTCGCTTAGCAAATCCTGTTTGCTGTTTCTATCAGTGTGTTTAATGCCGCATTGTCTTGTTCTAACAGCATTTTTCAGAAATGTATTAAAATACTCTGTAATGCACCATAATACCTATTCCAGAGAGTCCTCTGACTGCATACATTATTATAGATGGTACAAAGCCACAGTGGGATTAGCTGTTGACTGCAGATCCGATGCCAGTGCTTCTCTTTCGGCAGTTCCGTGTAATTTAACATGTCAATTGCCTCCCTGGCAAACATGATAAAATTTTATATGGCTGTATTACTCATAATGTACCACATATTTACACATGAATGGTATCACTCCTAAATACAAGCAGATATTTCAAGATGGATTGCAGTAAATGACTTACTAAAATCTTGTGCGTTTTATATATGTATTTTAATAACGACTTCTCTTTCTTGCAGACAAAATTGAAGAAGCACAAAAGCAACTTAATGGAACAGAAGAGCAACAGAGAGGTAATAAACAAACCCAAAAAAATGAAATTGAAAAAAATGAATGTATTGTGATCCTAGAGGCTGATCCAAAGCATGCCTGTGTCAGTGTAAAGACTGCACTGGGCTGGGTACTGGATGAGGCCCAAGGCATATCTGTCTGCAGATCAGGAGCTCTGTGTGTGAGGCCCCAGTTCTGCTGAGACACAAAGGCTTTGTTTTAACCACTCAAGTAGCTGCCTTGACCTTGATGAGATTGCTGAAGCTGTAGCGTTAGGGACGTGCACTTACTGATACAACCTGTGCTAACTCCTGCTTCATTATATGATTTACCTGATCATTAATAACCATATTTGGTTCATGGCGAGCAATATGTGATGATTTCTAAGAGATGCTGAAAGGGAACTGATCATCACAGCTCATTTTAAAAAACAGGTGACCCGTGGCAGATTTAATCTGTGTGTTAGAACTCTGAAAGCTGGCCGAAAGTCGTTGCATTTCAAGGCTGGCTGACTGCGGTGGTACCTCTTTGGTTGTGTGATAAAGCTCATCTGCACACCCACAGAGATGCCCAGATACAGAGTGGGGAGCCCAAACAGAACTTTGCCAAGCTAGTACTTGGGCCCATCACAGGCGAGCCATGAGAGGTCCATCTCCACAACCCAGAGTAGCACAGGGGCAGGCAGAAACCCAGATTAAGGACTCAGAGAAAGGGACATCCTGTTAGTCCCCTCCCAGGCCTGTCCCTGCAGAGCCTCAGCCCAGCATCCAGGAGTGAAACCTATCACCATGTGCAATAAGGGAGCAGCACCCCAGTTCACTTTTTGGGCTAAGAGCGTTACTAGCTGGGGGTGTGGGACACATTGGGGGATGCAGGGGAAAAGCTTTAGGGAATTGCACGGAACATACTATGGAATGTCTAGGAGATGAACCAAAGGTGGAGAGAGTGAGGGATTTGGGTGATATGGGAAGGAACAAATGCGGGGAGTAGATAACTGAATAAAAGGTTGGTTTGCATGCCAGCAGGGGCTGGCCAGGACACTTGTCTAGCCACAATCTGCTCCTGACCTGCACAGTCTGTTCTGTCTCCTCAATAACTCCACCTTCAACTTTCTCCAGTAAGGGGCTCTTTTACTCCTTGGGTGTATGGGTATAGAGGGGGTTGTCTGTGGTGCAGCAACTGGGGTGAGTATGGGTGTGATTGCTGGCAAAGATAATGAGTGAGTCAGTGAGTAGGTAAAGTGGGCTGGGGGACAGAGAGGGTTTGGAGGTCTCTGAGGGCCATCTTTGGGTTGAGAGTGGATGCTGGTCTATAGGGACAAGAGCACAAGAGAGGGTCTGTAGGGATCAGGGAGTCCTGAACAGGTCTGGCTGTGTGTGCAGTGGTCTGTACAAGCAAATGGGGCTGCATCCTTGAGGGCTGATATGTCCAGATACAGCAACTGGGGAGACTGGGATTCAGGGCTGACTACTGGGCAGACTGAGTTTCTGAGCCTAGCTGCTGGTGAGATCCACCTTGGACACAAAGATATATTCCCATTAATGGACCTTAGTCCTGCTTAGCCAGATCAGGGAGCAGCATGAGGTAGGAGTGCTCAGAGTGTCTGTCTGTGATCTGTATGTCCAACCATATATATGTACATAGTGTACATATGTATATAGCCATATGTACATGTTTACTCTGTGTATGTGTCCCTGTTGGGAAGCCATTTTCAGCCTTGCTACTGATTGGACCTGGGGGCATAGAGCAGCAGCAGCCCCACTTCTCTTGGGCTGCCAGATTTGGCATGTTTTCCTCTAGCAGTACCTTGTGTCAGTGCTTTGGCTTGTTCTGGGTAGGTAGTCACCTTTCGTGGTAGCGAGCTGCCCATCTGGCCTGTGGCACATCTGTGAACAGTGTGCTTTATCCTTGGTGCTTTACCCTTGAAGGTTTATTATCTTTTGCAACAATGAACTTCAAAACTTTTTGAAGATTGGAGAACAGAAGAAATACCCAAGAGGGTCTCAACAGGGTCTCCCCAACCCAACATTTGGCCTCCAAATGGCAATGGGACATACTGTTTAAGGACAGTGCGTAAGCCTGGCCACTTCTTTAGTCTGTTCCCCTTATAATGTCCAGAGATGCAGGATTTAGGGATGTCTGCCTCATCCTTTTAGTATATAGACATTTATGGAGCTGTTATCCCAGAATACATTTGATTAAATGCTGTTTGCATCCAGCATTTTCTGGCAGCAAACTGCAGTAGTTCATTAGCAATCACATTAAAAGTGCACGATTTTATCTTTTCTCCTCAGTTTCAGATTTTTCTTCAGTTTTCAGCAGATGTCCACTGGTTCAAGCACTGTGCAATTTGTTAAATAGCAGTTCTACACTCACCTTATCTACTGCCTTCATGATTTTATAAATCTTGTGCATACCTAGCTCAGCTTTCTTTTCACCAAGCTCATACCTGGTTTCATTTTTCAAGAGAAGGTTTAATACAGACCGTCTCGCCTGGGCACCAGGACTGTGATGTTACTCTACGTATTTGTAAAAGGTGGAAGAGAAAAAACATGAGTGGCTAGGTAGTAGTAGCAGTTCTCCGAGTGTTTACAGAGAGTTTTTACAAACTAGACATTCTACTGAATAGTTCTTACATATTTCTGTTTAGTGGATCATGGATAAGTGGTATTGTCATCCAAATGTAAAAAACTTGGCATGTAAATTATAGCTGTCTGTTGTTGCTGTTGGCCTTGCAAAAGTAATATTGCTCTGGATAATTTTTTTGATGGACATGTTCAAGCTAAAGATGAGCTAACCTCTGCTTTCAGGCATTTGTTCTGATGTGTGGCCCAGTAATATCTTTGCATAAAGGAAGATAAATTCTCTAGTGTAAATTTAATTATATACTCTGAAAGGGATGAGGTTACAACGATTTATGTGGTGGTAGTACTCAGCATCTCAGAATCAGAGATTTGGCTTAATTTTTGGCTTCTAACCTAAATTCTTATGGCTGGCAATAGAAAAATAAATGTTTATGGTGAAAACTGATATAGAAATAACTGAGATAATAAGGTTACTCTTTTCAAATTAAAAATGTCCCCTGCTATTTTGGGTTTTTTTTTAGTTTCTTAAATGTCTTTATAGATCAATTTCTTAGTAACATGAAGTAAACAAATTTTTTATTTGAAGCCTTTGAGTCTGAAGGCCACTGAAAAAAGAAAATCTATGTTTTATGCTAAACAAGTAAAGAAAAATGTGCACTTATCCACATAAATTATTTGAAATCACAGTCCAGTGTGTACAGATTCATATGAAGTATGATTGTATATTTTTCCTTTTTGTTAATTTATTGTGGTTTTCAGTTCATCTAGATCACTTTGGATTTGTTTATTCCCTATATGAAATGATTAAGAAATGTAATTTTGTGGACTTTATCATAAGTTAACTACTGCTCTCTCAGAGTTGTCAGTGGCACAACATATTTGCAGGGAGAAATCTTTCACACATTTAATCATGCTGAGTTTCTGCTGAGTAGCATTGTGCACTGATCAGTCATAACTTTATACATGTGTGGGATTTAAGTTAAATTTAATAGACTACAAAAAGATGTGTAACACCTCATTTTGCTGTTAGCTATAGTAATCAAATTAAGTGCAAATTGGAATAGGACTCAATTAATTGCGAAGGACACAGTAAATGAGCAGGCATAGTTTTCAAGTTTGCAGATTTTTGTTATTTAATATGAAGCTGCAACTGAAAGTCCTATTTTTTTTATTTTTTTGGAGCGGTAGTCCGCAAATACATTCAGATTATGGATATTCAAATGGCCTCAATTCAGATGGCCACTTGAAACCAGAAACATGTTACTTTAAGGACTGTGTTCAGCTTCTTGCTCAGTGTGTGCAAGGTCGCTAGTTTTCAGGTCATTCATTTCATTTTCTCTCTGCTACCCAATTGCTACTCTGAGTTTTCAGTAGAAGCTGTGCTTTGCTTATCTTTGGTGCTATCTCCCAAGGCTGTTTTACACCTGGGTGTGTCCCTACTTTGAGGCTGAATTTCGTCTTCTGACACATGAACAGGGTTTCATTAGTGTGATAGGGAAAGTCTTGCTCCACATGGTGTGCTTTAAAACTTGGAAGGGATGGTGAGCTTGAACTACAGAAAATTTCTGCTTGAGAAGGCCATGAAAGTTTTCACTGGTGTGGGACCCAGTGGGTATTGTGAGGTGGAAAGCAGTCAGATGACTCTACCTGCTTTATCTTTGATCTTCTGCTGGCCATCCTCCTCAGAAAGCCATCCCAAGGAAGTCTCTCTGTCTCTCCCTTCCAGAATGGTAAAGTTGAGTCCTCTCAGATCCTTGTGATTAATTGCCACAGAGGCTTCTGATTTGGTCATCCCCAGAAACAGTCCAGCCACTGAAGTGCTGTAAGCATTTGTTTCCTTCTTTATCCACTGCAGCAGTTCTCTGCCTGTCACAGCAATGTGGGTCCTGGGTACATCAACTCCACCACTCCTGTCATTGCATTCTCTAGGACTAGTAGAACTAACTTGGTTATCCCCATACCTGGTGTCATCAATGCTAAAACTGTTACCTAAAACTCTCTCTCTGCTTCTGGAGCTGTTTAGGGAACTAAAACTGGTGAGAAACTCTAACAGCACCAAGATTTGCCGAAAAATGTATGGCAGAACTCCAAAAGGACTGCCACATGGCCTGATGTATATTCCATATTGCCCACCAATCCTGGGGTCTTTCAGGCTGGTAGGACTCAACTACATCATTTCAGTTAACTGCTTCTTGCCTTGTCACAGCCAAAAGGGTCAGTGATAAGTTTCTAGATCAGATGGAAGATGGATTTCCTCCTTTTCCTTATCAGTCATGGCTATTGCTGTGTCCACAGAGTATATGGTGGTCTGGGATGAACTGGAGGCATGCACATGTTTCTCACCGTTGTTGGAGTTTAGTCTTGCAGGCTGTCCTGGTTTTTTTGTTTTGTTTTGTTTGTCAGGTGTGAATTCATCCCCCTGAATAAGCTGCTGCACTTGCTTGATTAAGTTTTTGACTTTCTGCCATGTCATGGTTTAACCCCAACTAGCAACTAAGCACCATGCAACTTGTTCGCTTACTCCCCTCTGGTGGGTTAAGGAAGGGAACTGGAAGACTATAAAAGTGAGAAAACTCATAGATTGAGATAAAGACAGCTTAATAGGTAAAGCAAAAGCCACGCACACAAGCAAAACAAACAAGGAATTCATTGACCACTTCCTATCAGCAGGCAGATGTTTGTCCATCTCCAGGAAAGCCGGAGTCCATCATGTGTGACAGTGACAAATGCCATCACTCCAAATGTCCCCCTCTTTCTTTCTTCTTCCCCCAGTTTTGTTGCTGAGCATGATATCATCTGGAATATCTCTAGAGTCAGCTGGGGTCAGCTGTCCTGGCTGTGTCACCTCCCAGCTCCTTGTGAATCCCCAGCCCTCTCGCTGCTAGGGTGATGTGAGGAGCAGAAAAGACCTTGATGCTGTGTAAGCCCTGCTCAGCAGTAATGAAAACATCCCTGTGTTATCAACCCTGTTTTCAGCACAAATACAGAGCACAGCCCCATACTGGCCCCTGTGAAGAAAATAAACTATCCTAGCCAAAATGCAGGAGCACATGCAGGAGATGGGGAGGTGGGTAGACTGACTGGATCTATTTTTTCAATAGGTAAAATTTTAAACAAGTTACTGATTGTCTCTGTGAGCCATATGCAGTGTAACAAATATGTTCTGAAGTTGGACTTCCATTCTCTCTAAGGGCATGCAGGAATCTGCCAGTCTCCTCTCCTGATCTCTTCCCAGACATGGCATCATCACTTTTTCTATCTCAATTTCAAGGAGAAGCCTGTTTTCAACCTCTCTTATTAGGGATTCGAGGCTTTGTACCTGCTACCTCAATAATTGCAGCTGACTTTACTCAGAAAAATCGTGAGATTTATGTCTTGAACACCACCTTTCCTTCAAGGTCTGTGCTCCATAGCATGGACCAGGAGGATCTGTGTTCTGGTGGCTCTTTTTGTTGCAGCACTCCTAGTCTCACCTGCAGAAAAGGTGATGTAAATAGCAGAAAGGAATATTAAGTTAGTTAAGCTTCAGATCACTACACTGTGTTAGTCACTTGCAGTTTACCATTCCGATAGTGAGTCCTCTATTTGGAGTAGCCACTTGAATTGAAAGGTCTATGTTAAAATCTGTTTAGCGCCTAGTTGAGTCTGTCGTTTGCCAAGTTACTATACTTTCTCACTCCATCACTTTCACATTCCTTAAAGAGGTTTTCCAGTTTCTTACCTGCAGCTGGAGATGCAGCATGTAGAATTTGAGGATGAAGCTGTTTATTCTCCTGTGTCATTGCTTTCAGATCCTCAGCATAGCTGTTCACTTCTTAGTGTGTGAGGATGGATTTCTAAGTAGCTCTCACTTATTCCAGAAGTCCAAGCAGTTGTGACAGATCTGTCTTGATGATTGAGTTCCCTTCCACAGGTACCATGGATATGTCCCTAAGACAGTATCAGAATTCCACATAGATCAGTTCTCTTTTTAGAGTCTCATGCTTTGATATTAGTACTGCCTCTTCACTTTCATCCTGACATACAGAAACATTGTTGGCAGGTCCAAGTGTTTTGCCTGACTTGATCGGTGATTGTTCAAATGGCAGCAGGTTCTGTCAGTGTTTACTGAAAAACCACCTGGACAGAACCATTCAAAGCCCTGGTTTGGACTCCAGCAAGGTTGAAGCAACTTCTGGAGTGCTGTTGAAATATACCTCAATTTCCAGCCTCTGTTACGGAGCTACCTAAAGCCTCCATCAGCACTCTCAGTGGGTGCTGATCTGTCTCTGAAGCCTAAGGGTTGACAAAGTATTTGTTGGAGTGGCTCTATAGTCATAGTTTGCACACAGAATGGTAAGACTCTTCATTTGCTTTCTTAGGTCCCCATATAGGTGTGTGGAACCACTCATAGAGTGAACAGATTTTTGAGCTATTGTGCATAGAAAAAGAAAAGAAGGGAGAGATTGCGTTCCAGCAGCAAATATTCTTTGAGATGCACAATCCACATGCACATATGTTCCCCTCCCACACTCGCAGTCCCTTCAAAGCAGTGTGTTGGCATGGAGGAGAGGCAGCCGAAATTAAATGCTCTTTACCTTGTTTGCCCATCTGCTGTTTTTTTAACTGGAATATTATTTTTCTAGTAAATTGAACAACAGTGACATTTGAGTGAGGAAGTTTGTCTCTATAAATGAAAGCATGAGACTTTAGTTCAGAAATGTAGGTTCTGCTGCAGATTCATGGTAGACATATTTTGTGTCTTCAGAGTCCTTCCAAACCCTTCCTGCTTTTTCATCCATCTTGTTAAATGGATGCATATTGTTGACAAAATTATAGAGGGAGTTTGAAATAAATTATTATAAATATACCAGCATTCTGCTTGGATAAACCAAGTGTTACATATGTCTTGCCTTAAAGATTGATGCTGTTTTCATGTTGTCATGTTCCATCTTACAGATGACTCTCACCGGCCCACCATTTGGCCCCAAAGGAGCAGCCAGGTCACTTCCTTCACCTCTGCTCCTCACAGGCACTCCCAGTCCTGCTTCCTGCTACTGCACCTCTCCCTGCCAAAAAGCACGTGGGAGCACTGCATGCTGGTGACATGCCCTGCTCCCTAGGTCATCATAGAATCATAGAATGGCTTGGGCTGGGAGGGATCTTAAGGATCATCCAAGCCCTTCCAACCCTCCTACCATGGTCAGTGACACCTTCCTCTAGACCAGGTTGTTCAGAGCCCCATCCAACCTGTCCTTGAACACTATCAGTCATCTGCAGTCAATACCATATTTTATCATTTGAGGGAAATTGAATGAGAAGGAGAGAGATCAAACAAAAACCTGGAAATAGGATGCCAAACAATTTATGAATTTTGATTAACCAGTTTAGTGTGACCTCATCCTCCACAGATTGTTTCCCTGAATTTTTTCGGTAGGTTTGCACGTGAGCTCTCTGGATTCTTTGCTGCTGTGGTACCCATGTACTATCATTAGTCCAAAACATTTTCTTTCCATTTTGTATTTGCAGGAAACTGCCTTACTTTCTGGGCAAGATACGTAACCAAGATCTTTCATTTGATTCTTTTCATCTTTTCATCCTTATCTTCTGCAACTGTATGGGCTAGAAATACAATCTTGTAAATGGAAGTATATCATCTTCAGAAATTGCAAGTTACAGTGGTGTCCTATATGTTACTAAACACTGGCAAGACGATTAGCTTGCCTTTTTATTTTTTTATTGAAATATACCAGAGCTTTTACTTTCCAAATGTTCAAAACCACCACTTAGCAATGATATTTCATGCAATTTAGTTGTACATTTTCCCAATATCTGATTTCATAGAATCATAGAATCAACCGGGTTGGAAGGGACCTCTGAGATCATCAAGTCCAACTCTTAATTCACTACCGCCGTGGTTACTAGACCATGGCACTAAGTGCTGCATCCAGTCTCATCTTAAAAGCCTCCAGAGACGGAAAATCTACCACTTCCCTGGGCAGCCCATTCCAGTGCCTGATTACTCTCTCTGTAAAGAATTTCTTCCTAATATCCAACCTAAACCTCCCCTGGCAGAGCTTGAGACCATGCCCTCTTGTCTTACTGATAGCTGCCTGGGAAAAGAGACCAACCCCCACCTGGCTACAACCTCCTTTTCACGTAGTTGTAGAGAGTGATGAGATCTCCTCTGAGCCTCCTCTTCTCCAGGCTGAACAAGCCCAACTCCCTCAGCCTCTCCTCATAGGATTTATGCTCAAGTCCCTTCACCAGCCTTGTTGCTCTTCTCTGGACCTGCTCCAGCACCTCAATATCCTTCCTGAACTGAGGGGCCCAGAACTGGACACAGCACTCGAGGTGTGGCCTCACCAGCGCTTCCAGTAGAGGGGAAGAATCACTTCCTTGGACCTGCTGGCCACACTGTTCCTGATCCAGGCCAGGATGCCACTGGCCTTCTTGGCCACCCAGGCACACTGCTGGCTCATGTTCAACTTCCTGTCAGTCCAAACTCCCAGGTCCCTTTCTGCCTGGCTGCTCTCCAGCCACTCTGTGCCCAGCCTGTAGCACTGCAGGGAGTTGTTGTGGCCAAAGTGCAGGAACCGACACTTGGCCTTGTTGAACTTCATCCTGTTGGAATGAGCCCAACTCTCCAGCCTATCAAGGTCCCTCTGCAGAGCCCTCCTGCCTTCCAGCTGTTCAACACTCCCCCCCAACTTAGTGTCATCTGCAAATTTGCTCATGATGGACTCAATCCCCTCATCTAAATCATCGATAAAGATATTAAACAGTACTGGGCCCAGCACTGATCCCCGGGGGACACCACTAGTGACCAGATGCCAACTGGATGCAGCACCATTCACCACCAGTCTCTGGGCCCGGCCCTCCAGCCAGTTCCTCACCCAGCAGAGGGTGCCCCTGTCCAAGCCGTGGGCTGCCAGCTTTTTCAGGAGTATGCTGTGGGAGACGGTGTCAAAGGCTTTGCTGAAGTCCAGGTAGACACATCCACAGCCTTCCCCTCATCCACTAAGTGGGTCACGTGATCATAAAAGGAGATCAGGTTGGTCAGGCAGGACCTGCCCCTCCTAAACCCGTGTTGGCTGGTTCTGATCCCTTGTCCATCCTGTAGGTGCTGTGTGATTGCACTCAGGATGATCTGCTCCATAGCCTTGCCAGGCACTGAGGTCAGACTGACGGGCCTGTAGTTTCCCAGGTCCTCCTTCTGACTCTTTTTGTTGATGGGCATGACATTTGCCAACTTCCAATCATCTGGGACCTCCCCCAGTGAGCCAGGACTCTTGGTAGGTGATGGAGAGCAGCTTGGCAAGCTCTTCTGCCAGCTCCCTCATCACCCTTGGGGTGGATTCCTTCTGGTCCCTTAGACTTGTGGGGATCCAAATAGCTCAGCAGGTCGACAACTGTTTCATCCTGGATTACAGGGGCCCATTCAGATTCTTATCTCTTTCTACAAGCTCCAGAAGCCAGCTGTCCTCAGGACAACCTGTTTTCCTTTTGAAAACTGAGGTAAAGAAGGTTTTAAATACCTCGACCTTTTCCTCATCTTTGATAACTATGTTCCTGCCCATGTCCAGGAAAGAGTGGAGGTTTTCTTTGCCCCTCCTTTTGCTATTGATGTATCTGTAGAAGGACTTTTTGTTATCCTTCACAGAAGTGGCAAGATTAAGTTCAAGTTGTGCCTTCATCTCTCTAATTTTCTTTCTACATGACCTAACTATATTCCTAAACTCTTCCTGAGTAGCCAGCCCTTTTTTCCATAGTTGGTAAGCTCTCTTCTTTACCCTAATTTCCTTCAAAATCTCCCTGTTCAGCCAGACCGGTCATCTTCCCTGCCAGCTTACCTTTTGGCACACTGGGACAGCCTTTTCCTGTTGCTTCAAGACTTCCTTCTTGAAGCATGTCCATCCCTCCTGGACCCCTTTTTTTTCAAGGGTTGTTTCCGAGGGTACACTCTGAACTAGTCTTCTGGATAGGCCAAAATCTGCCCTCTAGAAATCCAGCATAGAGGTTTATTGATGGCCCTCCTTGCATCCCTGAGTATTGAAAACAAGTATTTGTATCTGCATTTAAATATGTCAATATATCTGTCTGAAAGGCAGTTTATTAAAATTGTTCTGTGTGTGAAACTATAAGGCTTTAATTCAAGACTGAACTATCTTCCTAAAATATTTACATCAGCTCAGACAGCCGTGATTGGCTTAATGCAGGAACTATTTGTGTTGTACAAGATCTCACATTTTCATAAAGTCACATCTATTCTTAAAATCTCTAGTGTTTTCTCACTGAAGGAACATTGCATGCTGCTAATAACAACAGTGACGACTTGAAAGGTCATTTCTGTCTTCAGGCACATTCAATGCAGGGTTTTGTGCCCATGATGGACAGTGAGAAAACTCTCCCAACTTCCCTAGATGCAGAAATAGTCTCTGATATGATTTAACCTCATATTTTTTTTGCACCTGTCTTCAATAGTTAGGTACATTTTAATGTCCTCACTTTACCAGTGAGGGCAAACTGATAAAAATGGGGATGTTGACATGTTCTTTGCTTTGAGAGACAATTTTAGAATAAGGGCTTAACCCAGGGAAGATTTCTAGCTCCTGTAAACCTCCTGGGTTGTGAGTCAATGTCTGTGTCTGTTATTTCTATTTTAATTTTTTTGGTTAGTACATTTAGTTTAGACTACTAGCAGCTGAAATCTGCTCAGTAAATCCACTGCTGGTGCTAGACGTAGCAAGAGCTGGTGGTGTTTTGACAGGCAGACAAACAGATTTACAGTTTTAAATTGAACATTTCATTCTTTGCAGCTATTATGAGAACTTGGTTAAAACATTAATGGGATGTTAAAGTAATAGTATTTTGACTTTTCCTGACAAGTATAGCAAATTTCCTGAGTGACAGTTCAGCAAAAGAGATTCCAACCTGCAAGTATAATTTTCTAAGGGACATTTTGAAAATTAACATTATAAAACAATTGTTGAAAAAGCATTTTCTTGATAGTAAATGGAAAGTGTCAATTCCAAATCCACAGTACGGTATGTTGTTAAATCAGTGGCTATGTTTTCAGACACAGTAACATTTTGAGCTTGGTCCTACTTTAATGAATAGAAGGCTTTCTTGCAACTTTATAGAATCTGAGGCCAGAACAAGCTCATTTTTGTGGTGGGAGGATGCTGAGCTAACAAACTGGCTAATTAGAGAGACATACCTACGCATGTGTAGTAAATGCAATAGGGTGCTAATTTTAGCTGATGCGAGCTGGGAGCAAGCCAGTTGTGGAAATGCAAGATTTTTTACTTGTTAACTTCCTTGTAGTCTGCCTTGCGTATGAGTAATGAATGTTTTTTTCATACTTTCCTGATACTCCTTTAGCTCAGGGAGTTGCTGATCTTCTTTGGTCTCCTTCTGAAGGGAAAATATAATATATAAATGGATGGTGAGTTGGATATTGTGTACAGCCCTCTGATAGCTTATAAGTTGACCTGGGTGGAGTCTTTCTTAGGAATCTCCCAAAACGGTGCATGCGTGGATGTGTCGTACCCTGGGGGAGATCATCCTTCCCACCTCTAGAATGCCAGAAACACTCTAGAATGCCTCTAGAAACCCAGCTTCCATGGTTAGGAAGACACATCTTTGTGTCTAGATTTCCATCAAATCAACTTCTCCTGCTTTTGTCATGTTCACAGTGCCATTTAGTCCCAAAAGAAAGACCTGCAGTGCAAGAGTTTTCCTACTGTCTTTGCCAAACCTCCTGTTCCTTTCTCTATTTTTAAGTAGTGTGGTTGTTAGGTGTGATCTCTTTCCTCCTTTTCTTTCCTCCTCAGTTGCAACAGGCAGTATGGAAATTGCTCCATTTGATCCCTACTTTTCAAATGGACGATTATGTTAAAGAAATGCAGAGAATGTGACTAAGGACCTAGTTCTGTTTGAACATCATTATGTGCAAGGGTGATTTAGTTAACATCTTGTTCCTTTCATTTCTGTTTTTTCCCCTCAGACCCATGTTTGGGCATTTTATATTCAGTATCTCATCTGACCATGTAGCAGTTGCTCTGTGCTGATAACTCTTAAACTACCTGCTGTTTCATGAGCCTGTCTGTCATTCTGTTTTCATGGCCTTTCTTCTTCAGTGTGTTAGAGGTAGAAGTTGTTCTAATGATTTGTTAGCCAAATCCTAACTTTCCAGTAACAACGGGACATCCTTAAATTACAAATAGGTACTTTAGTCGTGAAACTGTTGACAACATTCCATGACATTCAAAGAAAATTTCCAGATGTCCCTGAGGCATTTTAGTGAATTTAAACAGCTTTATTCTTACATGGATAACTAGGTGGAATTGGTTTCTGCTTAGGCTTTGACTGGGAGCTCATTAATTTGCCTTTACAGAGACATCCTGTCTTTTTGCTTGTCTTTGGAGCGCCCAGCAAGGAAGAACTTCTCAGACTGGGATTGCTGCCGATGTTAGCTATCATAATGTCGTTTCTCCACCTGCTCCTAGCCAATGTCCTTTATCTTAACAGCATTTAAGATGTGATTATTTTTCTTAGATTAGTATGAAGGGTTCTGTATAGATTAGGAATATGGAGATGTTAAAGGGCTGTAATGCACAGTTATTCTGTAAATGCCATAGGGCTACTTTTCCGCATGTTTAAAAGACTGTAGTATACGCCCTTGCTGAATGTTCATATATTGCCATTTTGTGTGCGTAGTTAGGCATTAACCATAGGCTATGTGGTCAGTGTCTGCTGTTCTTGCATTGCCTTTCCTCTGTCTTTCAATGTTAAGTCCTGTGAAACTTTACAGTGGTTCAGCCTCTGCTGGTTTCTTTACACACATGATGGTGGGAAATCTTGATCAGTATCAAATGTCATGTTTCATTTAATGCGTTTCATACTGGGCAAGAAATTAATTCTTTTGGGGGAAAAAAATAATCCTGTTTCACTTTGGTCAGAGATTTTCAAATGTGCTGAAATGTTGCATTTGATTCCTGTTCACATATGGATGTTGGCATTTCTCAGCTGAGGTTCTCATGTTAGCCTCACTTGTCAGATGTTTATTGCTGTTTGACCTTCATGGTCTTCCTCATCAAGCATGCTGATTTTATGGGTAAAAATCTGCTGATTGTTTCTTTCTTCACTCAAGTCAAAATGCTAAATGCACAAAATGAGACCAAACTCTTGTAAAGAAGATATTTCTTGGTCTTCTTAGCATAGGGCAATTATGTCCTTACACCCCATCAGAAGTCAATGTTGTTTTGATGTGAGTATCCATGACTTGAAAAGATGCTGCCAGGAAGACAACCCCAGTCTGCAGCTTATCATTTACTCTTTACCTGTCCCAAGGCCAAACAAGAGTTGACAGGCTCTCACACCTGGGATGAAACTGTATCACTGGGAGCTTCCTGATAAGTTGAAGCTGTGCGCCTCTGGGCAAAGGTGTCTCCCTTTCTGTATGCTAAAATGTTATTGCGCAATTTATAAAGCTAATCTGCCCTGCCCTTGCTATGGTGCCAAAGTATTTCACCTAGTGTGTGAGGATTAGCCCAGAGGATGCCTTTGTGGCTGCACTTACAAGGTTATATGCGTTCTTGTTTCTTGGGGACGAACCTTTTATGTTTTGAATTAATGACTGGATCATATCTGTATCTCTTCACCGTACCTTCAGTCAGTCCAGAACATTATCCTCCCTTTTCAGCTATAGTGTAACTTTGCAGTTCAAACACTGGTGAGAGAGATGCTGAGACCTGAGGACTGAGGAACCGCTTGCTCACTCCACCACCAACTCCTGTCTCCCTCACACTAGTTTGAAATACAGGCAGGCCTATTATTTCAGGGAAACATTACTCTAAGGCAATAAATATTTCTTCCTTTTCTCAATGTTACCTTCAAAGTGTCAGTTCACTTCTCTTAATATAGAATTAGTGGAAACAATAGATTTTATAGTTTAAACTTTACCATATGTACTAAACAATGTTAAATATTTGCCAGTTCTTAACTATTGCTTACTTTTTGATAGCCAGTAATACGGGTATTTCTTGCAACATGTTTAGCTGAAAACCCAAAAATTACATACGAACAGAATGTTTTTACTTTGCATTGGTTTTGTTGAGGTGCCTGTTACTTTTGCCATTACTAAGATGAAATGTGAGCAGAATTTAGTGATATTTGGTGGAAGTTGCAAGTGGGAAAAGGAATTAAGCAACAAGAAAAATAGAAAAGCAGGATTCCTGGGGATGCTGTTCCTGGTGCAGCAAGAGAATGTGTCATTGGTGTGTATTCTGATCCTGATGGCTTAATAAGATGAAGACCTATGGAAACATGCCAGCAATGTATTGAATATAAACATGAGCAAAAGTACTTTTAGACATTCAGCTTTATATATTCCAGTCTCATAACAATGGAAATCAATGAAAGCTGTGATGATTATCATAAAATAGTCAATAGACTGCTATGATAAAGTTACAAATTTTGGGGACGAGGGGACACTGGATGTCATTTTTTACCTTGACTTTAAGGATGTTTTTGACACTGTCTCCCACAATATTATTGTATCCAGGTTAAGGTGGTAAGGTCTGGATAGGTGGACAACCAGGGGAAGAGTTCAACAGGTACAAATGCAAAGCCCTGGACCCAGGCAGGAGGAGCCCCAGGCTGGGGACTGGCAGTCCAGAAGCAGCTTCATGGAAAGGCCCTGAGAGTGTGGTGGGCAGCAAGCTGGACACCAGCCAGCAGCATGCCTGGCAGCAGGGGAGGCCACAGCATTGTGAGCTGTGTGAATGAAAGCACAACCAGAAGATCAAGGGAAGGAATTATCTTCCCTGCTCATCAATCCTTAGACCACCTTTAGATACTCCAGTTTCGCCCCCCCTCCCAGTGCAGGCTGAACATCAGAAACCTGGAGTGAGTTTAGTATTAAGGGACCACAACCATTCAGGGCCTGTAGCACTTGTCCTCTGAGGAGAAGCTGAGGGACCAGGGCTCATTCAGGATTGAGAAGAGGTGGTTTTGGAGGGGGTTGTCATGAAGATGGAGTCATATTCTTCATAGTGTAGTGTGTTGAGAGGATGAAAGGCAGTAGTAACAAGTTCAAACAAGAATGGCGTGGACTGGCTTGTTCCTGATAAGGACAGTCAGGCAGCTGAAGATGCTGCTCACAGAGGCTGTTTAGACTCTCTCCATGGAGGTTTCCAAGATCTTATAGGACAAAGCCCTAAAGACCCTAGTCTGATCCCATAGCTGACCCTGATTTGAGCAGGAGGTTGACTAGAGATTTGCTGAGGTCACTTCTCACCTGAATTGTCTTGTGATGGTACGAAATACTGACTTTTAAATTTGGAAAATTTATTTAGTCATAGAGGTACAGTGTATGATTTCTTGGTGTATATATCAGTATACATTTTCTCTACATTTACTTTTAATATATAAGCTTGACATGCACTGATTTTATGGGCTTGCCAGGATGTGATAGTAGGGAGCAATAAAATTTGATTTGACTTTACAAAAATGTGTGCTGTTATTGAGGTTAATGGCACTACTCAGATGGGTGCTGGTACCACATATTAACAGAGGTGCACCTTTCCTGGAGCTTGTGTTAGTAGGATGTTTGCTAGTTTGGTTAATAATGAGAAATTATGCTAATAAAACAGTCATTCCAGTACAAAAATCTAGTGTGAAATGACCCTTTAAAGAGGCTTGGGGAACCCCTCTCTGCCTGACAGCCAGTATAATACCTTTGATGGGTCACATATCAACCCAGATCTTAGTGCTGTCTATTAAAAACACCAAGAAAATAATCATGTGTTTACAGGCAGCGTGAAATAAAGGAAGCCATATTCACCTTATCCCTGCCTTATCTAATTGTCTGCTATTTGCTGATATGAACAAAGGGACAAACATTGGCACAGATGAACACTTGATCCAATCCCTGTCAAAGGCTTTGGCTTTTGAACTCCTCCCTACTTTTCTTTGCAATTAATTCATGTCCAAATGTGCTTTACATTTGATGATCAAGTTTTTTTAAGAGTCTGGTGTTAGGACTGGTGTTTGCAGTAATAAAAGTACTTAAGCATACATTAACCTTGCTGACATAGGTTCTTAAATACCACTGCTATCTTGGAGTGCCCCAGGTTCTTTGACTTGCCTCCTGACTTCTGAAACAGGGAGTGACCACCCTCTGGCAATCTCAATAAGTCTGAAATTATGAGCCTGAAATAAGACTTCTAAAATTGTTGGTGATTGACTTTAAAATCCTATTCTATTTGTACTTAAAATTAAGCATGGTGCTTGTGTTAATCTTGTTCAAATCTTTCTGTTGACTTGTTGTCTGTGAACATTTTCATAGTTGTATATGTGGTTATGTAATTAAGATTTTGTTGTTTGGGATTTGGTTTACGCTTCAGAAAAACTATAATTTCAGGAAAAATATTTATGGCTGTACTTAACACAAGAAGGCAGTATGAAGCTAGAGAGGACATTTAATAAAAAATGAAAGTTTAGTTATTCCTTGCTGCATTTAATCTAAGTTCTGGTGGCCTTATATTTGCCGACAAGACTTATTTCTTTATCTCGTAATGATGTTCTTTATTCAAACAGACTCAGTGGGGTGATTCATGACTGCTTTTGATAGTTTCAGTGAAATCAGAATTAAATAAGTATAAGATGTCAAGAATAAGAATATTTGAAGTATGTAAAGACACTGGGAAGCTGAGCTTTAATCAGAATAAGATCCTTAGTAATGGTCTTTCTCTTTTGGAAACCTTTCCATCTTTGGTTGCTAGCATTGTCAGGTGTCAGAGGAACCTGTTAGCCGTAAGTTTAAGGCTTCAGTTAGTAGCTGAACACTTTCAGAAGAGACTTGATCTTACTTGCAGTGCCCTGGCAGCTGAAGTACACATTAGGAGCTAAAGATCAGACACTTGGATTTGAAAATCTGGTCTCTTGTATGGAAGCCTGCAATGATTCTTTTAAATTCTGCAGCATAAAGTGAGTGCATGAGATGAAAATTATGCCGTTCATTGGGCTGCAGGGACAGATAGTGGTTGCTTGCTCCGTGCTCACCGGGAGGCACTGAGGGAGAAGGGAGCTTGCTGCCCTGCTTCGGTTCCCTCTTACTCTCTTCCTTTTTTTGAAGTGCAAGCACGTAGCTCTATTAGAAGGGAAAGAAAGAGAGTGGGTGTTGTAATAACATGTAGGCTTTTAGACAGGCAGTTCTGGAAGTTACTTAAACAAAACCATTGAGATAATTTTGTCAAGACACTGTCTAGTTCACTAGTAAATGCTTTGGAAGAAAAAAATCAGATCGCTTAAAACCTCTTTTTATTTGCTGCATGAGTTACTTTGCCAAATTGCTATCTACACCATCACACCTGTATTCTTTTGCTCTATCTCCTATGCATAGAGTGACGTGCATCAGAGAAATTGTAGGTGAAAAAAATCATGTTTGGAAATATCAGTTTTTTCTTGTCATGTTTTGAGTGCAGAATTCATACCAAAGCAAAAGAGAGCAAACAGAACAAAGCCAAAGCAGGCAAAGCGCAAAAGAGATGCTCTGATGTCCCTGGGATATGAAAGACAAGGTGCTGAGAACAGTGGCATTGTCCCCTCTTTTCCTGGGCTAGGTAACTTAATCCTATTTGATGTAATATAACTTATGAGAAAGATTTTTTTAGACGTCTGATTGAGATAACAGCACTTCTCAACAGCACCACTATACCACCAGGGAAAAAGGGGAATTACCACTGATGAGAAGGGCTTGGTGATTGCAAAGGGAGGTGAGCAGAGCACACAGAGCATAAGGGAGAGAAAGAAAGGCAGAACTACTTCTTTTTTCTGTTTTTTTTTTCCATATGAGGATGTTTTTACATTCTCTTTGTTCAGTGTCGGTTTGTTGATGTGGGTATATGGCCCTGACAAGTCATCACGCTCCTGAAAGTTGGTAGCTCTGGAAGGCAGAGGAGTGTGTAGCATTTCAGGACTGGCACTTTCCACCAGTGTTGTTGATGCCTCTGGAAATACTGATGCAGTTGACCTTTGTGCAAGCATGTAGCTGTAGATTAAGAAACGTGTGGTGGAATATCTTCAACATAAACTGGAAATACAAAGCAAAGATTTATACAAGAAGAATGACAAGCTAAAAATAAGTGAAACAAAGTTGTCAGGAGTTCCTTTTTTCCCCAGAATATGATAGAAATTTGGTTGTTAGCAAACATGAGGTGAATATTTCCATTGATAATAATAAGGATTTGTAAATTATCCAGGAGTAGGGCACAGGACTTAAACTATCGTTAAGCTTTGTTAAGCCGTTGTCAAGAAAGTACAAGATTTTATAGACAGGTGCACTGAAGCAAATCTGTTACTCCACCTCTGGGATCACAGAAGATGCAGAGTCAGAAATATACAAACAAGAAACTAGTTATCATGATTTCTGTAAACTGGAATTTTGTTGGTATAGAAGCAACCAAATTAGTGGTTATGAAGACTGAAAAGAAATTACTATTTCTCTACATAATGCAGTCCATAAATTGCCTTTGTTTATTCTTTTTTCTTTCCTTTTCCATTTCCCAAACCATTCTTATGCTCTGGCATATGTTGAACACTATTTTTAAAAAGTAAAGCAGAAAAGAGATTATGGAAAATTCTGATCTTGTAGTCATAATGAATTAATCTTTTTAATTGCTTGATTGGTAGATTAGAAATACATTTTTACTTTCTTTAAAGGCTTTTGTGAGCCACATTTCATCTTTTATCTGTGTTGGTTTCCATTTCGCCAGTGCAACTTGAGTATGCTTTTTGTTTTGCACTACATGGTTGGAACCCAGAAACAGTAGTTATTGAATATTCTGAGGCATCAGGAAGCAGCACATCATTTGATTGTTCAATTGCTGCAGTATGAAACACCTTAGACTTTTTTGCGTACATTTACTTGAATGTTTGCAATTCCTGACACTCTTACCTTCCTAGTTATGTGTAATCTGCCCAGCTCTTCCCGTAGTGCTCTGGTACAAACGCTGGCAGTATGATCGGTGTGGGGGCGTGATTGTGACAGGATAAAAGCTACAGTGTGTGCATAAAAGGAACCAAATTACTTACACTCAATTAACATGGCCATGTTTCAGAGAGATCACCAAACCGTGGCTAAAAGCACCCTTTTATATAATTACCTTGTTATTTTCTCTTCGATTCGCGTAAAACTGTTTTTTATTGTTATTGAAGAAAAAACTGTTGCAGTAAACTGTGAATTTTAAGGAATTCACCATTAATAATATCAGTGATAACTTATTACTGTAAGCCACTGTTTAATTGTGAAGCAATGAAAAGTAAAAAACACTGTGATGGAAGACTGCTTGGCTTTGAATATATTAAATCCAATCTAATAGGAATAGGTTTTGGTGATAAAGCAATAAATCTAAAGTTCATGTAAGTGAAGAATTACTGCAGAAACTTCTTTCTGGATTCACAAGAGGAGCACACAGTCCCCATAACTAGGATTTGGAGCCAGTGATTCAAGCATCTTTTGCATAGGACTGCTGAATGTGACAAAACAGGCTCTTACTCTTCGTAGTTATGCTTTCCGTAGTAGGACTGGGAGAGGAATAGATTGGGTTCTGCAGAGCTTCCACATTTGCTATAAATTATGTGTGTTGCGGTTTCACCCCGGCTGGCAACCAAGCACCACGCAGCCAAGAAAGACTCCATAATTCCCAGCCACTGTGAAGATAGTTAACTGTACCCCAGCCAAAACCAGCACATTGTGTGATGTGTAGTCTCTAATCTTTCAGTTTGCAAGGTAATCTCCTGAATATCCATTCACCCTAAGTGAATATATGCGTACAATTAAGTTGGCATGGAGTTGGAAATTGGATTTTGAATTTCCAAGTGTCTGGCAGTAGCACATATCCTAGTTGGGTTGTACTCTGGCATGGATAAAACATAACATCTTTTTGCCTTTTTTTCTCCTGCTGGTCACTTTGCATTCTGTTCTGCTAGACAAGCTTTAAGCATTGCCTGGATTTCCTCTCCGTGGAGCAGGAATTCCACCCTGGATTCATCAACTGCAGTATCTCTTGTTAGATGCACACGATGCTTTGGCTTTCCTCCCACTGCAGCACGGAAGCCAGGTGGTGTTTCTGCAAGGGGATAATTGTGCCGCTCCAAGGGCACCATAGGGTTGGTGGGTACTGGGATGTCAGAGCTTTCTCCACTTGCCTCCTTGTGAAGTTGACTGTGAGAATTTTGTCCCTTTATATGTTGTCTTAAGGCTGTTCTTTACCTAGAAGTGCACATAAACCTCTGTTACTGAATGTGCAGGTAAACATACTGCATGGGGTTACTCAGTGCTGCTTCCCAAAATGTGTGTGCAGCTGAACATTCTCAGAGCCATCAGCCCGCTAGTCACATCAGATTCTTCCTTTGCTTTTAATATTGGCAATCAGATGAATAGGGTTTTGGCTAACAGCCTGATGAAGGAGTGTGTTAAAGCTTAAGAAAATGAATTTACATCCATTTAATATTCTTCTGCACTACCAGTGATGCTAGCTGAGGCAATGGCTATGACTGCGTGTATGTTAGGAAAGAAGTGAGACAAAAATAAGAATTAGCTGATAGATTAAACATCACTCATTTGAGGTAGACAAAGGTGTGTAACTCGGGTATCTATAAAAAAGAAAAGCTTCTAAATATCAACACTGAAATTCAGTCTATAGGTATTTTTATTATAGAGAAAATTGGACTATCTACAAATATAAGTACTTGCTGCAAAATTATTCTGCTGAATAATACTCCAGTTCGTTTACTCTTCACTACCCCCCTGAAACTCTGTGTGCGTATCTGCTTAAAATCAGCAACAAGTGTAGCTAGTTTTAAAATAATTCAAATTTAGTTTATTTTGTTTCATGATGCACAAATAGAAAGTCATTTAAGTGTGACTGATTTTATTCATCCGCAGTAGTTGCTCATCTGAAATGCTATTGAAGTTCAGTAATTGGAGCTCTGAAATACAGTATTTGACGGATGGTGTGGGTGGTTGTGCCATTTCCATGATAAATCTACTTACAAATATAACCGTAAGGAAGTTGTGTTCATTCCTTGACTACGGGGACATACAGATGGAAAAAGTGACAAACATGACATATGTGTCTTGGTTCTTCATTTTCCTCCTATAACAATTTGGATTTTTAAACTAGTGCAAGAGAGAGGCTTCTTTTACTTATCTGAAAAGCAGTTGCTAAAATATTCCTTCAGTAGCCTTTCTTTTCTTATGTTTTCTTTGAAGCCTTTCCTACAGTGAATTACTTTTGTAATGTCTTTGAGCATCAGTTAGAAAGCATTGCTCATTTTTGATGAAAACAAAATAGATCTTCACTAAGATACATTTACTGTTAAAAGAAAGTATTGGAGGCTGGAGAGACGGACGTCAGTCCTGTTGCCCCAGGGCTTACTGTTGAAACCTAGAGATGCTAAAGTGGTATAAATAAAAAAAAATACTGCATTATCCAGTTTGAATATTCTTTTTTATTCTCTTTTTGTGTTTTAACAGAAATCACCGATGCTGGTACTAGAGGAACCCAAGATACGATTAAGGGTGTGAAAAGAAAAAAGATTGTGTCTGAAAACCATCTTAAAAAAATACCAAAATCGCCTTTGAGAAGCCCCACTGAAGCCAAGGTTAAGCAAAATATAGAGCCTTCACCACCAAAAGCTCTTCCAGATGCCTCTGAACACACCATGGCACAGGATCACCTGCCCGTGCAAAATGGAAATCAATGTACCAAACAAAATGGGGGAGCACTTAGTAGTGAGATAAGTGTTGAAACAAACAAATCTGAGGTATCAATGCAGACAAAGCTTTCGCTGATGCATCCGTCCTTAGATTTGTGTAAGCAGGCAGCGGGGGATTCTGATGCAAACCAACTGAACTCGGCAGAGAGGAAGCCTCCCTCAAACTCCTCATCAAGTAAAACAAAGACTGACAGTAATGAATGTATTAATTTTGTTGATTGCAGTACGTCGTCCCCGTGTACGCGTACTGCATTCGATGTCTTATTAAAAGCTATGGAGCCTGAACTGAACACCTTAGCACAAGAGTGCCCCCCTTATGGGATGCAGATAGAGAAACTGAGACCAAATAAAACTGTAAGCACCTCTTCTAGTCTCACGTCCAATACAATAAGCGTCCAAAATCAGTCTGCTTTGTCACAGCATGAGTTTGCAGCTGGACCTCACTATTACCCGTGTACATTGAACAATGTGCATGTAGCAACAACAGCCAAGACTGGACAAGCACAAGGCCAATCAGTTTCTCATTCACAAGACCTTATTACTAAGACCAGTCAACAAAATCACCAGGTTGTTATGTGTCCAAGTTTAACTAGGTCGCTGGTGCAACAGCAGAGTCAAGAAAACCCCAAGCTCCAGCAGATATACAGCATAGCAGTAACAACTTCTGTCGTTCACACCTCATCTTCCACTGTAACTCAGGTTTTTTCTCAAAACCAGTTAGTAGCTAGTTCGTCTTCACCTTTGTCAATTAGCACATCGAGTTCAACACACTTGCCTATAGGTCCAGTGTATAATTCAGCCCAGATAGCATCAGTCGTAAACCATGGTGTAGAACAAATATGTAACCTCTTAAAAGACCAGAAGCCTAAAAAGCTAGGGAAATACGTCTGTGAGTATTGCAATCGGGCCTGTGCCAAGCCCAGTGTTCTCCAGAAGCACATCCGATCCCATACTGGAGAGCGACCATATCCTTGTGTGACATGTGGGTTTTCATTTAAAACCAAAAGCAATCTGTACAAGCACAAAAAATCTCATGCACACGCTATCAAACTTGGACTTGTTCTACAACCAGATTCAGGTGGCCTCTTCTTATCGCATGACTCGGACAAAGCACTTAGCATTCATTCAGATGTGGAAGAAAGCGGTGAAAGTGAAGATGAAGGCACTGCCGATGAAAGACAAGATGATCAAGAACTGGAACCTGCACAATTAATGAAAGTCATTTCAAGTGCAGAAACATTGCAGAAAGGAAGTCCTATTCCAGTAAGCAACCCAGATTGTATACCAGGTGACTCTTCATTGCATGATGCAGAACCTCAAGTAAGGGCAGCTTTACCTAAAGTAGTAGTTCATCCTGTAAATGTTTCTCCATTAAGGGCTGATAGCCCAAAAGTAACAGAACCCGCACCCGAGCTTGCTGCAGCACAGAGAAAAGGAGATTCTAAAGTGACAACTCTTCAGTCAAATGTAACACATACAGCCTCATTCAAGGAGAATGACATAAAGCAGCATCAGAAAGTAGAAGTGGGCCTATTAGAGGAACAGCTGGGATCTGCAGTAGGATCAGTGCATGCCCAGCTCCAGAGACAACAGGCAACTGATGGTTCTCAAGATCAGCAAGGAAAATGTCTTTTGAGCCCCAGAAGTTTAGGTAGTACTGATTCTGGTTATTTCTCTCGTTCTGAAAGTGCCGATCAAACAATGAGCCCTCCAGCTCCTTTTGTAAGGGGATTGTTGACCTCTGAGAAAGATCCAAATAAAAACCTGCCCTGTGTGCCACGAACAAGTGGTGTGGTGGCATCAGTGGTACAAACTGTTTGTGCCGAAAAAAATCTGATTCTCTCTGGCCAAATGCGACCTCCCTTGGCAACAAAAACTCTTGAAGAGCGTATCTCAAAGTTAATTTCTGATAATGAAGCTGTTGTAGATGACAAACAGTTAGATAGCGTGAAACCAAGAAGAACATCTCTTTCGAGAAGAGGAAGCATAGATTCACCAAAATCCTACATATTTAAAGATTCTTTCCAGTTTGATTTAAAGCCCATGGGAAGAAGAACTAGCTCAAGCTCTGATATACCAAAGTCTCCTTTTACGCCCACTGAGAAATCAAAGCAAGTTTTTCTTCTTTCTGTACCATCCCTTGACTGTTTACCTATAACACGAAGTAATTCCATGCCTACCACCAGTTACTCAGCAGTACCTCCGAATGTAATACCTCCCTCTCATCCCCTTCGAGGAAGCCAGTCATTTGATGATAAGATTGGCTCTTTATATGATGATGTTTTTGTATCAGGACCCGCTACTCCACTGAACCAAGGCGGACACCCTCGAACCCTTGTTAGGCAGGCAGCAATAGAAGATTCTTCCACTGGTGAAAACCAAGGTCTTGGACTGGTGCGATCTGTAGAAGAAAGTTATCTGGGGTGTAATTTATCAAGTGAATCCTTATTACAAAGGAGCAAATCCTTGGCACAGGGATCAAATTTAGAAAAAACAAAGAAGTCCCCTCAGGTGCGAGGAACAATGTTTGAATGTGAAACCTGCAGAAACAGATATAGAAAACTGGAAAATTTTGAAAACCACAAGAAATTTTATTGTTCAGAGTTGCATGGACCTAAAACTAAAGCAGCAATCCGGGAGCCTGAGCATAAAGCTGTTACAAACAGTACACAGCCTCAAATTCTACACTACAGGGTCACTACTTCAACTGGCGTCTGGGAGCAGACACCCCAGATAAGAAAAAGAAGGAAAATGAAAAGTGTTGGCGACGATGATGACCCACAGCAAAATGATACGAGCATACCATCGAAGAACACAGAAGGCCAAAGCAAGCCAGCAAATTCTTCCAGTCTGTCAAAATACAATGCGACAACAGTGGTAGGATCACAACAACCAAGCAAACTTCTGCTTCAGAGTTCCCAAGTTCACCTTGTGGCTCGAGGCACAGATCAGACTATTGAGCCAAAGGTGGCTCCACTCATTGAAAAGCAGGCAAGTTCAGCTGTGCAAGAAAAGATGGAGTTGAAAAGACAAGGGACTGGCATTTCAGTAATACAGCACACCAATTCACTGAGCAGAAATAGCTCATTTGAGAAATCAGAGTCGTTTGAAAGACTATCACCAGTTTCTTCTCAAGAGCCCAACAAGGTTGCAAAGCATCACTCTTTGAATACAGTTGTAATCCAAGAAGACAGACAGTCTTATCTGAACAATCCCCAGCATCATCAACCCTTGTCGTCAGAATCACCTAGAGGGGAAGTTCAGGGAAGCCAGTTGGTTTCTAACGAGAGAAGCACGCCACTTCAGCCGTCCAGACTTGTTCGACAGCATAACATCCAGGTTCCTGAAATACTGGTCACAGAAGAACCAGACAGAGACCAAGAAAACCAGTGCAGTGACCAGGAAAAGACAGAAAGGTTTAACTGGCCACAGCGCAGTGAAACACTGTCAAAATTACCAACAGAAAAGCTTCCACCGAAGAAGAAAAGAATTCGCTTGGCTGAAATGGAGCATTCATCTGCTGAATCGAGTGTTGACTCCACACTTTCTAGAAGCCTAAGTCGGGAGAGTAGCTTGTCTCATGCCTCCAGTTTCTCAACTTCACTTGATAAAGATGAAACTTTGAAGGCTGAGAACCCTTCCAAAGCAGAGCCTGCTAGTAAGTCGTCAGAATTCCTCATGATTCCTGCTGGTTCACACGCACTGTCTGTTCCTGGACCTCATTACCGGGAAATGAGACGTGCTGCCTCAGAGCAAATCAGCTGCACACAGCCCTCAATGGAGGTTGTGGACTACAGAAGTAAGTCTTTTGACTGTGGAAGTATGTCTCCGTCAAAACCTGTCCCGCTTGTAGAGATAGCCACTCCGAAAGTTTCGTCTGCAAATGGAGCTGCTGGACACGTGCCTCTTCTAGAAAGGAGGAGGGGGCCATTCGTAAGACAAATATCTTTAAATATTGCTCCAGAAAATCAACAGCCTCAAGTGAAATCAACCTCTTCATTGCAGACAGCTCATGCTACGGATGTGCCCACAATGCCATTACACAAGCTGCAGACCTCTGACAAATCTTCAGTGGACTTTCCTTCAAGTACACAGTATTCACAGACTAACTCCAGGCCTCGCTCAGCAATTCAAAGTTGTAATTCTGTTAGCCTGTCTTCGGTTCAGCAGCCTCTAGATCATGTGTTGAATAATCAAGGACAGCCATCCTTGACTCATCAGCCTTCTCAGCCATCTACTAAAACATCAGCCCAAGGGGAGCAAGCAAGCACAGACTCGCTTTCTTGTCATCCTGATGAAAAAAAGGATTGTTTTGCTCCAAAGTATCAACTTCAAGTTAAAACATTACATATAGGTCAGCCATGCTCTTCTAAATTGCTAAAAAGTACTTTATCAACTCAGACTGGTCCAAGTCAAGTTGGGGTGGATCAGAATTCATCCTCCTTTGAAATGCAGACTAAACTGTCTGACATGTCTAATCCATACTCTGTGCCTCCTTTAAAGCAAATTGTCCCTAATAACTGCAGCAGTCAGATTCCTCCTTTTGTGGTTCCTGTCCGTATTCACAGCAGTATGCCATCCTATGGCTTCGCAACTGTTACACCCCTTCCTCACATTTTAGTGACCCAGGATCAGGTAAATCAGTCCATCTGCAATACAAATGTTGTGACAGTGCCAACGCTTGAAGGCAAAACTCAGCTGCCAAAATCTCACAAAGATTATCAGAGGACTTTGCCAAATTCATTTGAATTTGAAAATTCACAACCAGAAAATGGAACCAGAAACTCACCTTTGTCAAGCTCTTCAAATATCATTCAGAAAGTGCCAGTTAGTGGACTCTTCCCTCAACCAGAAGCTACAGCTTCAAGTAAACGAATGCTTTCCCCAGCCAACAGTTTAGATATTGCCATGGAAAAGCAGCAGAAACGTGTTAAAGATGAGAGTGGAGCTGCTTGTATGACAGATGCTAGACCATTGCATTCAGTGAATGTTAGATCTAATGACCCTACTAGTAAGCAAAAGAAACCAGTTTTGGTAAGACAAGTTTGCACCACGGAGCCTCTTGAAAATCACCTCTTGGATCCTGACAGTGTTACACAGGATGAAAAAAGCAGCAAGGCCAGTACTTCAGACCTGCCTTTGCCTGACCATCATTCATCTGACACTGGGGTTTCAGAAACCCTAAAGAAGTCACCAGAATCTGAAGACCTTAAGTCTTCAACATCGCCAGTGTTTGCAGTTAGAAAACCATCTGAATTGTCTCCAGTGAATAACCAGAATTCTCTTCTCAAGGCTGTAAGTAGCAGTCAAGAAAGAAGGTCCCCAAGTAACAATAGTGAGAGCAAGCACATCAACAGCCCTGGCCAAGCAAAGTCTGTAACAACACTGGCTGCCATGAATGCAGGAGAAATGCAGAGGTTGTCATTTCCAAGCCTCAAGACCACAACAAATTTTACCTGGTGTTATCTCATGAAGAGAAAACCATTGCATCTGCTGCAAAACGATCAGAAAATCTCTGCCTATTCTACATGGACCATTAATCCTAACAATCCCAATCCGCTTGGTTTGTCGACAAAGGTAGCTCTCTCCCTCCTCAATTCCAAACAAAAAGTTGAAAAACCACTGTACACTCTAGCAAGAACTACTCATCCCAGATCTGATGTACTGGTCTATTCAAGCAAGTGGAAGAACAGCTTAACCAAGGTACTTAAACGATGTTTGATGTATACTGATCATTTACAGAGGATTTGCTTTGGAAATTGTGCTTCCTCATATTTTAGAGAATGTAATATGCCTGACACATACAGTATATGTGCTTATTTATTTTAGTTATGCTGGATCAAACTGCTAAAAAGATCTTAAGTAATTCGATTAAGAAACCTGTTCATAAGGATTTATCGCTTTTCATGGAAATTAGTTCCTGGGTTTAAATCCATATATGGAGTGCTTATTGGGGCAGGAATATGTTTGACTATTTTTTTGTCTTGCAAAGGTAGAACAAAAATAACTCTGATAGAAATATTTTTAAACACTTTTAACTTAAAACAGGTTAATTTAAGATCATAATTGCATATTTTGCCTTAAAGGTCAGTTGGTATTTTCTGTTACAAAACAGTGCTCAGCGTGAACATGTCTGTGGAAACATCGTGAAAACAGTTTTCACAATTGCTGATCATCTAACTGTGCGAGGAGGAGTATACCATTTCCCTTTCTCCCATCTAGGTTAATCGGTGGTGTGAAATAATGACAGAAATAGCAAAGTTTATACCAAAATTTACACTGCCGTAAAACCACCAACAACTTCTTGGATAAATATGGCTCAAAAGGTGATGTTAAATCTTGCGCTGAGGAATATAATCCAGGCAGAGGTTGTGACCCACATAAAACACTATATCATTCCAGAGTCCAAAATGTCAGAGCAAAGTACCCACCTTTTATTTCCTTAGCCGTCTCGGGGCTGCACAATTGTGATCAGGATTTTACTTGCTGGACAGTTTTATTATAGACAGGACGAAAACTGTGCTGGTTTGGACTGGTTTTGGTGTTTCTTAGTGATTGAACCACTTCTGTGAATGGGTAAAGGTGGCTCCTTGCCCAATAGTATGGCAGCAGCTGTCTGTTCTCTTTAATGGACCCAGTACCATATTTTATTGTCTCATCTAGTGAAATCGTAAAGCCTCCTGAAGTGTGCTTGATTTCACACTTTTCTTTCCTCTTTGCTGTGTACACCATGTCTTTGGTGCCAAACTCTTCTTTGGAGCTGGCAAAAACGCAACATCAGTCACAGACCTCCCTTTCTCCAGAATCCTTCAGGGCATGGAAGTGTTTTGGTGGGGGCATTAAAGCAATTGTAACTTGTCCTACTCCTGCAGGCTGCCGTCAGCAAAATCCCTGGTCATTGGGATGGGACTCGGGGTCCGTACTGCCAGAGGTCCCTCTAGAGGAGACATGCCACAGCCTCGGGAAAAGACCCATATCTCTGTGGGTGTTGAGTGACAGAGATTTGCTGTCAGAGGTCACCCTGGAATGCTTCTGTGTTTGCTAAATGTTTTGCTAAGATACAGAATTGTCAGTGTGGGGAAAAAAGCAATAGGATGAGAGGAAGCAACTGTATGAGAGGAAGAAATAGTTTCAGAATTACAGGGCGAGTCGAGAAGATGCACTGAAACCCTTAAGGCCAAAAGAGCCGTAGAGTTAAACCTGGTCCTTCTGAAATCAGTGGGAGATTTTGCTAATATTTATATTGGAGTTCAAAACTTTATCCGTAATGTCTCATGCAGAAAATACATACAGGCTGCCGGCTTTGTTATGGTGCTTTAGTTGAATTGAATTGTTGGTTCCATGTTAGTGTACTGCCTTGGTTTAAACTCTTACTACCTGTTTTTTTAGGTCTACTTCTTCATACATTTTATGAGGTGTTGTACTTAATAGTGCCAAATTAAAAAAAAAAAAAAGAAAAAGGAAAAAAGGAATCAAACCTTTAGCCTTTTTCATTGTACATAGTTGAACAAGTCCTTCTAAGGCAAGTCTCACATCAGTTGTGTCATTGACTCATGTTTGTTTTATTTTTAAAGAACAGTCTATCAGAAGAAACTCACTGATAGCGAAGCTGCAGCATACCTCTTGAAGAAAAGATTTTGTCTACAAACAAACTCTGTTTAGATTATAAATAATGGATAATAATTTTTTAAAAAAATATTTTGACAGCACCCTTTTAAATGCTCCAGGAGTGCTTAAATGCTGTAATAGGCAGCTGTCAGGTACATTTACAGTGCTTCTGCCACAAAGAACCACAGTTACTAATCTTTCTTCAATCTTGCTTGCTGACGTTTTGAATGAAGCGCATGAGCATTGTGAAAATGAAGAGTTCTTAAGCTCTGCTTGTGGCTGATTTACAGGGTTTGCTCAGAGCCACTGTGAAGGAAGAAAGTGAAGTAAGAAAGCACCAATAAAAGTTTAATTGGCACTTCAGATGGTGTGAGTGAGGTATAGGAAGGCAGAAATTAAAAATTTCTAAGACTTGATAGGTGCTTTGACCTAACACCTCCAGAGCTTGTCTGCTTTCCTTTCTAATGACTCAGGCAGCAGGATTTCAGCTGCTTTCCAAAATGATGCTGCTGCTGTTGCTAGAATATACTTCTGTGTTACCAGTCTCCAGTCAGACCTGGTAATGGAATAGGTCATGCCATCTTGAAAACTTCCTCACAGAAGCCATGTTTGAAAAAAGCAGAAACTGAAATTCCTCATTCAATTCAGGCCCAGTAACTCTACTGTTTTGGTTTTTTTATTTGAGACTGAGGATGGAAAATGTTGGAGGTCCTTTTGGAAATTAACATTCCATTAAAAAAAAAAAAAGCACAAAGCCAAAAAACAAATTATTAAGTAATTCTAAAAAAAATGTGATTGATTTTCTGCTTAAAAGGTTGATGGGGTTCTGAGTTCCTTCAGGAACCACAGTTTAGATTGCAGATCTCTGGGAGTTGTGTTTTTTCAAGTGTTTTGCACATTTTAACCCTGACCTGATGAAGAGCTTTAAGTGCTGCTATAATCCAATTTATAAATAATAAAAATGCAGTACCTCCTCTCTCACAGACTGATTTGGCATATTCTGCTCATAGGGCTTTAACTGCTGATCTTCTCATAGAGATAAAGCGACTTGCTGAACTGTTCCTGAGTTTGCCCCCAGAACTAAGTCATGTTTACAGAGATTTCATGCTACTGCATAACCACTACTCATCAGTGTCACAAAAAAAGCAGTTCTTTCAAAAATAGGTACCATGGGAAACAAAGATACACATGAACAAAATGCAAACAATAAAGAACCCTGGGTTTTATTTGCTCTTCACAGTTCACTGCTCAGAGGCAATAGGTGAAGTTGCCACGTTCCAGTGATTCAGAAAACAAACCACAAAATATTATTATAAAAGAAGCTCCTGGAATGAGTGCAGCACGTGAAAATGTAACAGGCGGTTTCACCTGCACAGAGGCTTATATAATCTCCCTGCTCTTTTTATTTTGTTGTTCCATTTATTATTATTTTTCACCAGTTTTCCTCAGCTGAAGTCATTAGTGTTGTATCAGGTCTTCTTCAAGCCCCCATATTGATCTTGGCTCTGCTTCCTGAAGTGAATCAGTAATGTGTGCAATATTCCAGGGTGATGATTTTTGAGCAAGAATAGGCTGAAGAATGGAAAGTTTCTCTTAACTGTGGAAAGCTTTCCCTTCTTGGATGATGTTCCACAACAGTCCAGCTCACTACTAGAAAGTAGTTAAATGCAGAAGATTTTTATGTGTAAACTAATAAAAGTTTAAAGACATTAAAAACATTTTCCCCAAGTGGCTGTGTGCCAATGGGAGAAATGTTTAATGAATATTCTAATCTGAAATTTATAATGTTGATGATTCAGGCTGTGAGCATGTTTTTTTTCCAAAGGATGTTGTAAAGTACCAGAAGTATCTATTGAACTCTGGTCTCTGGGCAGCCCTAAGAGCAATTTTTTTTCAGTTTTATACCAGTAATTGAGGACAATGGAGTTAAATCGGAGCAAAATGAGTGAAGTAGAAATGAATCATGGTCCTTGTCTCTATGGGAGAAGAGAGACAAGACTGTATGAGAAACAGAAAGCATAAGCAATGGTAGAGAGGAATATTTTACAGTGCTGCTGTTTTTCTGCCCTTTCCACCGGTATGTGTGGGGGTTTGGTGGATTTTAGGTGAGGTACATTAAAGGATTTCCACACAAGAAACCTGTGCTCCTTAGAGATGGCTGCTCTTTAAAAGGTACAGAGGGCCCAAATCGTTATCATCATCCAGTTGGAATTTTTCATAAAAAACTAAACAGACTGGTTTTTTTCATTGCCAGTGAGCATTTCTGTAGATTTCTGTGACAGAAACTCAGTGTTTCTGCTAGAGCATCTTTGATAGCAGCATTTTGCATGTTTAAGACACTGAAGCAATTTCTAAAATAGCATATAACCAGTAAACTAAAGTACATCAGCAGAGGTAAATAGTAATTTGAATACCTGTGTCAGGCTATCTTATGCCTGTACATAAATACATGTGTTTAAAAAAAAGAAGGGATGGTGAGAGAATCAGAAGTATTTGGCTATACTATATTGTGTTAGTTTTTGCACTCCGGATGCTTTTGTGAATATACAATTTATTATAACACTGTTTCATCATAGTTTGGATAACAACATGGGCCAAATACTGCTGGAATCTTTCTTTTTCCTTTGTGTTTTCATTCCTAAAAATTAAATCTGGAAAAAATACTTAGTATTTAGGATTGAATGATCAGGAACTTAGAGATTGCATTATTCCAGCTGCTGTGAATATTTATGTGGTATTGGGTTTATTGTGTGTATTCTGTATTTTCCATGGCTTTTCCTGTTTAACTACAAATGTCACCTTGTTATTCTTTGTTTGCAGTGGAAACAAAAGCAATTCGTGTACCAGGTAGTGTATAGGAACTACAGCATGGCTGAGTTGCCAGGAATAAGCTTCACTTCTGATATTTCTCATCCACCTTGTATGGGTGCTGTTAAAACATGCAGGGTGAAATTTCTTTCTTCCTACACACAGGCAGAGTTGTCATGTGTGCTTTGGTAGAACTGCTCGGATATTTGAAAATGCAGCCCAAATCAATCCAGAGGTCTGTATGCAGGCGTATGGATTGGAGTAGTGCTTGTGTATGTGCATATTTCTAGGACTTTGAATTGATAGGAAGATGCTTTTCCTCTGATCTGTGTTAATTCAGATGGGAAGTAGAAGTAAAGGTAGTCTCTGAGGCTGTGTGAAGGACAATGGGCAAGGACCGGGTGCCAGAATGATGTCACCTTTCAATATATGTAATGAACAGCATAACTGATCAGTCATTTTAAGTCAGCCAGTGAAGTCATTCCTCTTGCCAAGAATTCGCAAGCTTACAGCATTAAATTTTATAATGAGTGAAAAACATAAGGCCAGACTTTTTTTTTTCCTCTCATAATTTTATTCACTTATCAATATGAGCAAATGTGGTAAATGTGCCAGCTACGTGGGTAGAACAGTTTATAAATATAGCAGTAATAATTGCTGGGTAATTGGATCGTTCCTTCATTGTTGCCCATTTTATAAATACCCTAGACTTGGAAGGAGTAGATTTCAATTGGGAAATGTTCGGGGAACTCATCCTCCTTTAAAAAAAAAAGTTCCCTTTATTAGTAATTTGGGAAAATGGAGAAATGTAATTTTGTTCTGCTAGGCAACTGGTATGCTTTTTCTTGTAATTTGGTCTGTTAGTAGTAATGAACTGTGGAGCCTTGCTTTGGAAGGGTAACCTCACCAAATTGTGAAGTCATTTTCGACACCAAAACAGGTATATTTTTTAGAAAATATTAGTACTCAGAAATGTTACTTCTTAGTATCTTCCCTTGGTACACCTCTCTTTCCCACTCTTCTTCTCTTTGCTCTGCCATGGGAAGGCGGCTCCTTGCCTGGCAGGCAAGTTGGTCCCACTGCCACATCAAATACAGGGGAGCAATGCTCTAGCTGTTTAGGAAACACTTGGATTTGAAGGTACACATCTTTCTCTGTAGAAGGCTATCTGTAGCTAAAAAGCATCACCTTCACCTTCCCAAAAGCAAAAAGAGGCATCTCCTACTGCAGATTCAAAGCATCCCTGATTTCCTACAGAGCCATAATCTCCATGTAGATTTAGCTGTCCACAAATAGACAATGCATATTAGAGAAGAAGTTTGGCAAAAGATGTATTTTGTTTCATGTATCTTAACAGTTTCAAAAACCAGTTATTAGAATTGTGGCTTTTATGATGCTTTTATTCATCATAACTTGAATGTTTGAATAACATATGAAAGACACTAATTTTAATGATAAGCATATCTCGTTTTCTTGCAGCGAGCATTAAATAGAAAAAAAATGACTGCAACTGAATTCAGCAATAAGGAAAACTCTGAATCAAGCACTGAGCACGATAAAGAAAACTCCTTTGTCAAAACTGTACCAAGAAGAGTTAAAATATTTGATGGAGGGCAAGTATTGTACTTTGTATACTACGTATCATCTGAAAGATATTTTTCCTTGATTCTAGACTTTGCAGAGATATTGCTTCCTGATTGATTTATTTTAAGCAACAGTTCCCATATTGTGGTCTGTGGATGTTGTTATGTTTCCAAGAAAAATGGAAAGTCATCAGAATCATGGAGCCATGAGAGTTACGAGAAGAGATAATAAAATAAAGAACAGTAGGCAGTGCAATTCAATTTTTTTCCAAGGAACAAGCATTAATCAGCAGTAAAGGCAGCTAAATACAGCCAGAGATGTAAATTCTTTTCCTGTATTTCTCTTACATGATAAATAACAGCTATTCTGCAGTAGGGCTGTATAACTGTAACTAGAGAGGATATAGTCCAGGGGCTAAACAGCAGCCTGTGATATAGGCTGTCTGGCAGTTTGCTGTGGCATACATAGCCTGGAGAACTCCTGATTTGAAAAGTGCCATGGAAATATTTACTGAGAGCCCTAGTCCCTGCACCATAATACTTTAAATCTGTTGCCTGATACGAGTAACAGTTACTTTAGCCACAGTGTTGCACTATGTACAACGTGGTAGAAAACAGATTTTTTAAATAGAAAAATGCCAGTGACACCTCTACAGTTTTGGAGCACAAGTGGTGCATATTTTATTGTTCTCATAATTGGTGGTCCGCTCTCGGGCTTTCCATTTATTGGTTCCCAGTTGGAATCTAGTCTAGGCAAGCAGTTAAGCTATTACCAGCATTGCTGTGTCTCTGCACAGATCCAAACGTTGCAGGGACCAGGTCACAAAAGCTAAGTGCAACCTTTGGCATCCTTGAGTGGAAATATGAAGGGTGTAATTGAATCTGAATGACTTTTTTTCATCTAGAGACAGTCCCCATAGTCTGAGTCCAGAAGACATTGACAGGGAATTTTAAAGACTTTCCCATTGTCGTAACCAATGTTGTTCCTTTTCTGCATCCAACGCAGAGCCTTAAAGATGCTCTTTTAAAGCTTCCTCATGGTGCCCAAGAACTGACACCTCTAAAAAGTATGTTCCTGTGTTGCAAAGAGGAAATTTGAAATCTTTAAATGCTAACTATCAATGGTACCTTTATTAAAAAAGATAAGCTGTTATTCCTAAACAAATCTGATTACCTAGAGAAAAAGATTGACATGAATTTAACAAATAAATGCAGAAGCTGAGCAGAAAAAGAGCATGATTGGTTTTCTCAGTCATTCATTTTCATCTACTGTGTTATTTTAGAAATTCTAGTAGATTGGTGTTTCTAACTAGAATAATTTTCCCATTACAACTGATTGCCTTACTCTTATGGTACTGTTACTAGGTACAAGTCAAATGAAGACTATGTGTATGTTCGAGGAAGAGGGAGAGGGAAGTACATCTGTGAAGAATGTGGAATACGTTGCAAGAAGCCCAGCATGCTGAAGAAGCATATTCGCACACATACAGATGTCCGTCCTTACCACTGCAATTACTGCAACTTTTCCTTCAAAACTAAAGGCAAGTGCACTTTACTGTGTACATTTTTCCCCTTTTTTCTTTCTGCTTTAAAGTAGAATTCTTTTCTTCTCATAATTGGCTGTTCATGAGCTAAAGAGGTTGCCTCTCTGTGGAGTTTTATTGTCTAATGCTTCAAAATATTTGTAATTTCCATTTTCCTGCTTTTCCTTTATCTTCTGTATGTTTATTCAGATAATCACATCTACATATGAATTAACTGTGTGGCATGCCACAGTGGGTGAGAAATTGGAGTGGGAGAGGGAAATCCTGGGAGTATGATGAAAATTAGGTGAAGACAAGTGAGATGGTTAGCTGCTCATCCTAGATAGGGATGGGACACAGAATTTTATGTCTGAAGCACTGATCTTTTGGAGGTATGAGGTGGACATATATTGTACTCATATTGACGCTCAACCAATTGCTCTAGGAAAGAAATTAGCCTTTATTAAATTGCTATATTGAAATTATTTTTTTTACCCTTGAAGAACAAGATTCACTTTCCACTTGACCTTTTAAGACCCAGAGTTGGACCCCTACTTTCTAAAGCCTGTTTACAATAGAGACTTAACTGCATCCTAGTTTAAGCAGGCAGTATAATAAACAGTGGTAGATCCAGGCAAGAGAAATTTACAGCCAAAATACTTTCAGCAAAAGAATTCTAAGCCGTAAAATTTTTCTTGGCCTTGAACATAATTTAGCAATAATCCCCCCAGCTGTAACCTCAGAAACATTTGTATTTTTAGTGGGTTCAATGCTATTCAGTGGTTGGGTGGAAAACTTCCAAGAAATAACCCGGTGCTGCACAAAGTGGGATGAATAGGCTTTAGATGTGTCAAAACTTATCACTGCAAACTGGCAGACTGGGTCATCATATTGCCAATACGATGAAATGCTGGAGTGCAAACCCAATAAATTCTCATTATGGTTTTTGCAGAGTAGGGATGCTGGCCAAGTTCAAGTAGTTAAGTTCTGCCCATGTGAAGTTCTCCGTCGTTTCAGTTGTAGCAGATTCTTGTATTCATGTCCTCTTCTGCAGCTGGTATGCCCAGCTGTTGCCGTTTCTGCTGGCAGAGTCAGTCACACAGTTGGGTGCTCGATGTTTGGTAAACCACCCTTCATAACAAGACAGTGTAGTCAGCAACTTCATGCAGTATGTAAAACTGGAAAATTTGCTATTTGTGAGTCAATATGTTCATAACAATTATTTCAACATTTGGGGTGAGTTGCTACCTTCATTTCAAAGCAGAAATAAAGTACTCCATAACCGTAGAAAAGTCACCATTACACTGTAATTTCTCCCATTTAAAGACCTCAAAGAAACTTTTTTGAGAGACAATAGGAAGTTTCAGTATAAAGTAAGCAGTTACTTCTAGTAACATGCATTTTATAAATCTTGTCATTTACAGATCTGAGCCACTCTTAACTTTTTCTTGATGGTATTTGCCATATTTTGTTTTCAAAGGACAAGGGGGAGCAGCCTGTTGGGCCTCTCAGCTACGCATTCACTTTTGAGATTCAGATCAAATATGTTCATGTTCTGATTTTGAATAAAATTGATGTGTTTGCTTAAGTCGGCAGTGAAAATGTTTACACTAAAAATAGGATTCATCAAATACTAAAAGAACGGCAAGATATGAACTTTAGTTTCATGTAACAGTTTTGTCAACATGACTTTGAAGACTGAATCAGCCTTTTTTATACTTTGCCATAAACAAAGGAGGGATGTCTTACACAGTGCAAAATACATCATCATCTAGGATTTCCATCCTATTCTATTGTATCTCAATAAAAAACTTCTGGAAATGTAGCCAGAGAGCTAGTAGCATTCAGGATGGTGAATCTACCTCAGCCCTTGACAGCTTGCACTGAGGGACAAGGTTCTAGCAATTGTGAAGTCAAATCATACAGGTTGTTATAAATGTACCTGAAGAAGAGATAAACACACTGAGTTTATATTTGTAGACATTTATAGTAACAGCGTAGTTACTGTTTTATTTTTTTTTCCTTAAGGAAATTTAACAAAACATATGAAGTCAAAGGCACATAGCAAGAAATGCATGGATTTGGGAGTCTCAGTAGGCTTAATAGATGACCAGGATGGGGAAGAAGAATTTGGTAAGAAATAAGTCTTCTTTCTTTACTGAATTATTGTGGTTATTTTGTCATCGCAATTTCTTACCCTTTCTTTTCCAAAGCTTTTCAATTCTTGTACAGGGAAAAGATACAGAGATAAAAATTTTAAGAGCTAGTCCAAGGGAGCAAGGAACACTGGAAGAACTTTCAGCAAAAGAAATGACAAGCATATGCTAAGGATAAATTGCTGCTGAATTTTTCACAAAGTGTTATGCAGTTTAACTTTATCACTTTCACAGATAAATTTGACAAGACTGAAAATACCAGAAAAACAGCTGTTTGCCTAGAAAAAAATGTAGTCAAATGTAGTGCTTCTTTGAAAATAATTGTGCATGAAATGGTCCAAGTTTTGAGATGCATATTTCATTAAAATGATATCACTAACATGCAACACAAATCACAACTATGTTGCTGAGTGCTTTGCAAGAAGGCTAGTCATCTTCCAATGTAGCGTTCTGTCCTCCTTCACAAATAATAGGGATAAATCCGCAGATAGAGATCACTTAGAAATTAAAAAACATTATTCATCTTGACCTGTTCTACTTCTTCCTTACTGATGAGAATGTTATCAGAATGAATGCATTTGCTAGTAATTGGAATTCTGCACTTCCTGCATCCGAAGAGATTTCCAGTGGAGAGGAGATGAGATCAAAGAGAGCCAAACCAGGTTCATGAGGGATTTGCTCAGAGTGATAAGAAAGGTGTGCCTGCACCAGACGCAGTGAGACGGAAAACAGGATTGTGCATTAGGACTGTTTTGGATCTCGGCATGTCTCAGTGCAGTGGTGGCATTTTTTCCTTCCTCACATTTCTCGGTGGCGAGATGAGTTGTATTGCCTTGCCTTGGTGTATTTTTCTTCCTCCAGTGGAATAGTTTATTAGATTGTGGATGAGGTTTTGAGAAACGAAAGCAGTGGGGGTCTTTATTTAAATAGTACAGGGAAAGAAAGATGAATGCACTTTCTCCCGTATGACAACTACTAGCAGAATAAGCGAATCAGCTTGAATCTAATTCTGAAAAATGATGGCAATATGACTCAGCTGGTATGATTCAGTAGTGTGCTAGGTAGAGAGAAACCTGCATTTTCCCTTTTTTGGCATTCTTTGATACACTGCTTTTTCGTAAGCAAAAAACGTCTCCCTTCGCGATTTGAGGTACCAAATAAATAACACAAAAGATAAGTGTCAGGACGAATTACTGTCCTTTTCTTACAGAGGAAGTTTTTATTAACATTTTCAGCCTTCGAATGATAGAAAATGCATCACTTTTTTAAGTGGTGTTCTGTAGCTTTTGACATTTTTGTTAGTTTTAGAAACTACAGCTGAACAGATATTTTCGTTTACTAGGAACTAAAAACATTTGATTGATTGATAAATTGATATTCGCAATTGCATACATTAAAAATTGCATTTGTCTTAATAACGTAATGGGAAATGTTTCAAATCTTGACTGAATTTTCAGTAACTCTGGGTAGAAGGAAGCCATTTCAAGCATTTGTTGAAAGAATGTTTTCCTTTGACTTCATGACTATTTAATTGAGAAAGAGAGAGGCTCTCTCTTTTTACATAACATGTACAGGCATGTTTAACCATAGTATAAATATATTATACATTTCCTGAAATATGTTCTTTGCTTCAGCACAGTAATTACTTAATAAATTAAATATTCCAATTTGGAAAAAAAAAACCAAAAACCCAGACATTCAACAGAATTTGCTTCATAATCCTTGAAATTATTCACAGAATTTAATTTTATGACTGCAATGCCTTTTTTCCCCCCCCCCCTAGAGTAGAGAAGGTAACCTTTCTTTAACTGGAACCCCAAACAAAAAACAACTTGGTGATAAAATCCCTACCTTCTCCAAAGAATCTGGCTCAAGTACCCATAGTAAAACCAGCTGTGCAGCACAAAGCTCAACAGTAGAGCCCTATCCAAGAGGCAGGGTAATTAAACCTATGATAAACATTCATTTGCTGCAGCCAAACCAGTCCAGCCTCTCCAGTTGCTGCAATGCACAGGGCATTTACAATTATCCATGTAAATTCCGTGAGTAACTGTACACTTCAAAAATGTTATTTAATCTGTCAGCTCACCTAGCCACGCCTGAAGGTATTTTTCACGATAAATCAGAATCTTGGTTGTCAGCCTATTTTTAAGGCAGAATCAGGAGGGAAAAAAAGTGTGATATATTTGCATACATACTTTTTTAAGTGTAAGTGGTTCTGTTGCCCTATCTGAAATCCTTTATGTGCTAGTTTGGGCTAATTTGGGCTATATTCAAATGTGATTGAATATTTTTTTGAAGTGTCTAGGCCATCGCAGTTAACGGCTCTTTGGCTGCCCTTTCCCCACACCAGTGCAGGAGTATGTAACCCACAAAGGAAAACATGATGGGCCGTGGGTATTGAGCTGCACTTGTGGTGTTATCTCTTTGGCCCTTTCACCCTCTCCCTCTGATGTGCGTTGCTGGCAGGTTTGGGCCATATATCCTTCAGTGTTTTAAAAAACCTCTTTAAAAGCATACATTTTTGTTGTGTGGTTGATAAAGAAGTTCTGTCTCTTACAAAGTGTTCTGCTTAATCCCATCCCTTTCCTCACTTGGAAGGCAATGTGAGATGTGGAAGGCAATGTGAGATGCAGTAGAGTAAGGTGCAGAAAATCTGATAAGAAATAATTATGACCTCAGAAAAAAAATTTCTTCCTGTAAACTGTGTGAGATTGGCTTGTTTCCTGACCTGTAGAATGTCTGTCTGTCTGTCTCCACCTAATTCATTACCCTAACATTTGGAATACTGATTATTTAAGCACCTTTGCTTAAAATAACTAAGCTGTATGTTTTTGATTTTGAGTTAGAGAATTTACACAGAAATTTAAGAAAAACACCAATCCTTTTTTTGTGAAGGAATTTGCTGATTCTATTTTTATGTAGTCTTTTTTAAAGGGTAGGCAATCACAATTATTTAAATACATAATTCTTTAGATTCATAGGGGAAGCCAGCTTTGACCGACAGCAGTAGAGATGAAGTGCATGCAGATTGAAGAAGCAGTGCAAAATTGTGCACAATTCTGAACACATGCACACACATACACACACAGAGAGCCTGGTTTTTTCAGTAATCTGAGAAGCTGAAATTTTGTTGTGCTGTAGAGTTTAGGAAAAAAAGAAAAATGCTCTCTAGCTGTCTGAGACTGTATATGATCAGAGCTTTTAACATAGCATTCTTTGTATTTGGACTTGTCATCATTTGGATATTAGTAAATACTTTCTGGCCTGGGTTTTTGTATGCAAAACCATTCCCTCATCCATTTATCTTTCATCTTCTGCTCTGTGGAATGTTCTTGTCACCAAAATACAGGGTTACAATGTGAGGAATGTTAATATCTGAATTAAACTGTCAGAGGAGGTGAACTGTTTAGTGTGACAGACCACAACTGGGGATGTCCTCTTTGGCTGTGCTTACCCAACATTTTGCCATGCAGTCTTAAAAACAGCAATAATTTGTGTTCAAATTAAAATACTTACAAACTTTAAACTTGTAATATTTCATATGTAGGCTAAAATATGAGTACTATGGTATGCCTGAGTAAACTTGCACAAGATAGTTATTTAATAATGAAATCAGTAGATGGGCAGAACTTACTAAAGTGGTCTCTGTGCAGAAATTTTATACCAAAATGTCTATTATTTTACCAGTAAAAAGACCTAGTTGTAAGTTTCAGATATGTATTTTTATATATGTGTATATATATATGCACACATTAAAAAAATACTTTCATTTTCTGCAGTATTAAAAAGGCTCTTCTGAAGATACAATAGTCCTGAGTTAATTAGCTATATGTTACTTACAGTATATATTAAGTAAGTTTCAATGGCTTTTCATTAGCTTAATCATTACTGTGTTTTCACTGCACCTACATTTAAGGAGTGAAAATAAATGAAAATCCTTGCAATAATATCCTCCTTTTACGAAGAGAATGGAAGGCTGGTTCTGTATAGATTACAATAAAATTATTTTTTTGTTGTTAATATCAGTGTCTAGCCTTCAACTAGATGTGTTAGGTGTGCTGAACCCCTACACCTGCAGCCTGACAATAGACTACCTAGTGCTAGGCTTGATTTACAATATACAGGTCACTTAGGAAGGTTTTGGTGTAAATAATCTGTTTAAGCAGTGGCTGCTGTTCTTTTGGTTTGATTTACTTCATTACTTCTCATGCTTTTAGGAGTGAAAGTCAAACGCCCACAGATTTTTTTTTCTCATTTCTGAGGAGCCCTGGCAATTACCAGTCTGAATTTAACCCAGTAGATGTCACTATGAGTCCTGTTTGAAGGTGGTGAGCAGTGGACAGGAGATGAAGCAAGACTGAAATCAGTTAATTAAAGCCTATGAACAGATTTAGAATGACAGAAAAACAGCAAGGTCAGGGATAGATGCTAGCATTATTTGCTGTACTTTTTTTTACCTTTATAAGAATTTGTTTGAATGGTTGTGGATCAGTCTATTACAAGACTAACACAACAGGTGAAAGGCAGGCCTAAGCTCTAATTATTTATAAGAGTAGAGAGAACTGATGACATACAGACCTTACTTTCAATTTATGGTCATATAATGTCATACTGAGAAATACTTCTGCCTTTCTTACTGTAGTCTACATTTTTTCTTGAGTTTGATGGAGAATATATGATATAAATCAAATTATTTTTAAATGCTTTTACATAGCTATTAATCCCTAACTGAAGATAATTCCAGAATTTGAGGTGATTTGGATTACTCTGAGGCTTTATATTAATCAGATGCTATAAACCAATAAATGCAGTAAATTTAAATTTAGATGTTAATAGATAGTGAGTAGATACTTAATAAGCTATGTCTTTAATCTGCATAAGTAGAGCTAATAGCAATCCTGTCATTGTCTACGTAACTGTACATTTTCTTAGGAATGTGTAAAACTGAACAGTCTGGACTTGTATTTTCAGGTCTTTCTTGTCTTTCTGCGAGTGAAAGAATGACAATGAATATTTTGCTCTTTATGTGAAAATCTACTTAAATATGTTTAAGTTATAACCAAATATGACTAAGTTATAAGCCGTTGAACTTTATCACTGGGTTTGGTAGAGAAATTGCTAAGTCTGTAGCAGGTCCTCAGTAAGTCAGGTTGTGTGGCAATAATATTGCAATTAAAATTAAAAGCTGAGATTCTGAAGAACCTTTGTTTTAGTGCTTTGCAGTATGGTGATAGTTAAAAGTACATAGGGAGACCTATTTCAGTTACCTAATTCATAGCATCCCAACTGGAAAAAGCAGTATGTGGACTTATCAGCTCCAGGCACTTCACTAATGGACATACTAGGATGCTGATAATTCCAACTAATGCTATTGTGCTAAAGAACTTACAGCTTTTTCTGTTCCACTTCGGGGTAAAATACCGGTAATAGCAGAGCCTTAGCCAACAAGCTCATCGTCACCACAAACACAGTACGGAGCTCACTAACTGAGGACCAAAAGCAAAATAAATGAAGGACTAAGATGATTTTTTGATGATGATTTCTATACGTCAATACATAGGATTAAAAACTCAGTTTTCTTAAAAATAATTGTAGCTCGTGTGCAGGCAAAATTTCCAGTCAAAAGTTTAGTCCATGTTTCTGTTATGCCTTTCTTTCCATCTGTTCCTAATTTTTGCAGAGTTCAGGTCTGCAGACAAAGTGCACTTTCTCCTGTGAAGTCCAGGAAGAAGGAAGAGTCTTTCTAGGGGTTTAAAAGACAAGGTTGCAGCAGTTGACAGAGAATGAGAGGCATTCCCTACTCTTCCAAAAAGACTATTCATAAAAAATTGAGGCTGTCTTGAACAGTCTTTCTGTTAAAATGGTGAGAGTTGAGTTACAAATTCAAAAGAGAAGTAGCTTTCATAAACCTTTACTTAATAGTGTGAAACATTTTTCCTGTTTTCTTTTTTAAAAAAAGAAACTGTGAACTTTCATGCCAAAAGCCATTTCTCCATATGTTAGTGGCCTTTAAATTTATGACACATCCTTCATTCTAAAATATCGCACACCGTTTTACAACTTCATACAAAGTTAAACACAGAAGTAATTTTGTTCCCTTTGGAAATTGAGTCAGTTCTAGTTTTATATATATACATATATGTGTGTATATATATATACATATATATATATATAGGCTACATAAGCATATGGTAATAATTGTGCATAGTTCAAGATAGGAAGCAAAGAATTAATTTTTCCACAATTAAAACTGCAAGGGAACTTTAGTAGGCAGTGTACAATTACCAGAATGGATTGGGGCCAGTACTACTTGCTTAATAAGACACTGCTTGGAAAAGAGTCTTTCAGCACAAGGAGTGGTCACAGCCTCAGCCCGATGCCTCCTTCAGAGAAGATCCATTACCTGCCTGGGTCTTCCAGCCTGCTGAAACTGCATCATCAGGTCCTCTCACAGCTCCACACTGCTGCTTAACGGGATCGCTGATTGCAAAAGCTTGGGCACCTCTTGTTTCAGCAACCATACATGCAGGTATAAAAGCCAGAGCAGTGTGTTCCTTTGTGCATTGCCAGAACAAGCAAGTCAGGAATTTTTTTTCTCATCTGATGTTGCAAAGCGGTGTGGGAGTAAGGGAACTACATTCATTGCTGTCACCTCGCCTACACTGCAGGCTCTGGCTCCAGGTAACCACACTCAAATAGAAGCTGGCAAATGCACAAAGGGTGGAGGTAAACAGGGAAACAATAGAGGGAAATGATATCCCATGGAGTTCTGCATGTAAGGAATCTGTGTTGCACACACAGTTCCCCTTTTACTTTCCATGGTTGTATTCTAGAAAGCTGAGATGTATGCAGAAAATTCCTACATAAGCAGCAATTGCTAGTAAATCCCAAAGCATTTTTAAGTGTTGATTTGAAAAAAGATTGTTTCTTCTTGTAAATCGGGGCATTGTTTGCACATATGTTTTCCTTGCTTTGCAAATGTGACAAGTCAGTCTAATCACTTCAGGTAGTTCCGCTTGCCAGTAAAAACAGTCATTTGTGATTGACAGGAGCTTTCATAGAAAATGTGATTCATGTGGAGAGAGGGAGAAAAAAGAATGGAATCAGTAGGATTTTCCAGAGAATAGTTATGTGATGTTGGTAAAAAGATTGAAGTTAAGAGAGAGTCCAGAGTGAATTATAAGACTTTGCAATGCTCCCTGCATTATTTAAGGAGTTGTAGGATCGTGTGGATCACCCTTTAGATGTAACGCACAGAAAAGTCTTTGGGATCTGTTACGGAGGCATTGAGGGAATCACAAGTCACAGAATATTCTGAGCTGGAAGGGACCCATAAGGATCATTGAGTCCAACTCCTCGCCCCCCACAGTACAGCCTGAGGAATCACACCATGTGCCTGAGAACATTGTCCAAATACTTCTTCAAGTCTGGCAGGCTTGATGCTGTGACCGCTTCCCTGGGAAGACTGTTCAGTGCCCAACCATCTTCTGGTAAAGAACCTGTTTCTAGTTTCCAACCTAAACCTCCCCTGACACAGTTTCATGCTATTCCCTTGGGTCCTGTCACTGTTCATCACAGAGAAGAGATCAGTGCCTGCCCCTCCTCTTCCCCTCATGAGAAAGTTGTAGACTGCAATGAGGTCTCTCCTCAGTCTCTTCTTCTTCAGGCTGAACACACCAAGTGTTAGGCCACTATTCATACGGTTTCCCCTCAAAAGGCCCTTCACCATCTTCATTGCCCTCCTTTGGACACTCTCTAATGGCTTAATGTCTTTCTTATATTGTGGTGCCCAAAACTGCACACAATATTCAAGGTGAGGCTGCACCAGTGCAGAGCAGAGTGGGACAATCCCCTCCCTCAACAGGTTGTGCCTGATGCCTGATGCTGTGTTTGATGTCCCCAGGACATAGTTGGCCTTCCTGGCTGCCAGGGCACTGCTGACTCATATTACACTTGCCATTGACCAGGACTCCCACGTCCTTTCCACGGCACTGCTTTCCGGCTTCTCATTCTCCAGTCTGTCCGTATATCCAGGGTTGCCTCATGCCAGGTGCAGAATCCAGCATTTGTCCTTGTTGACCTTCATATGGTTGGTGATTGTCCAGTCCTCTAATTTGTCAAGGTCTCTGTAGGCCCTCCCTACCTTCCAGGGAGTCAACAGCTCCTCCCAGTCTTGTGTCATCTGCAAACTTGCTTAGTGTCTTTTCCAGTCCTGTGTCTAAGTTGTTTATGAAGATGTTGAAGAGCATGGGGCCTAAGGTGAAGCCCTGTGGAACCGCACTAGTGACAGGTCGCCAGTCTGATGTCACCCCGTTCACTGTTACCCTCTGTGCTCAATCTGTGAGCCAATTGCTCACCCACCACATGATGTGTTTATCCAGCTGTGTGCTGGACATTTTGTCCAGAAGGATCCTGGGAGAGACAGTATCAAAAGCTTTACTGAAATTCAGAAAGATTACATCTGCTGGCTTCCCTTGATCAACTCGGTGGGTTACCTTGCCATAAAAGGAAATCAGGTTTGATGAGCAGGACTTTCCCCTCATGAAGCCAGAATAATCTTCTCCATAACCTTACCAGGCACTGAAGTGAGACTAACAGGCCAGTAGTTTCCAGAGTCATCCTTGCCCTTCTTGAAAATTGGGAAAACATTAGCCAGCTTCTGGTCAACTGAGACTTCTCCAGATTCCCAAGACCATTAAAAAATCATCAAGAGAGGCCTCACGATGACATCAGCCAGCTCTTTAAGTATTCTCAGATAAATCCCATCAGGCCCCATAGACTTATAGGGATCCAGCTGGAGCAGCAGATCCCTCACAACTTCAGGGTCAACTGGGAGTTTTTCATTCTCACAGCCATGGTCCTCCAGCTCAGGGCACTGGAACCCCACCTAGCCCATCATCAGCGTTGAAGACAGAGGTAATTGTTTCCTTTCAGAAATCAAACATATGTAGAGGTTCTAACATTTTTGCAAATTAATGGTGAAGAAACACTGTTTGTGTGAAGAATAGAAATGACAGAAGTATATATAGAAAAAAAAAAGTCTAATAAGTCCATGTGTTATTGTTAATAGTATTTTTAACACTCCTACTTGCCATATTTTTGGAATAGACCTCACTGAAGCAATGTTTCTACTAAAATGTATTTTTTATTTCGAACAGCTCTGTCTGTGAATGAGAATTATAAATGAAGACTATTTAGAATTCTAAAAAATATTTCTATTAGGATCATTCCAATGACCTGGGGGATTTGGGGTGTTTTTAATAACGTCTGACATGTTCGTATCTGCCACAGTGAGTGGAGAAAATCTACAGTTTCCGTATTTAGTTAATGTACAAATTACTGTGTAGGCAAAGAGGGGCAAAGTCATTATAGAGGGATTTTTTCAAAGAAGCTATTAGTTTCATTCCTAATTGCATTGCTCATTTGAAACCATAAAGGCTTGTAATGCTGTGTAACTTATTTAAAGGTAGCTCAATTAAACCCATTTATTTTACCTGGAGTTCAAGGTACTTATTTTGGTTTTGGTAACAGCAGCCTAAAGTATAGGTAGTAGGTTCAACTTCTTTTAAGGGCCTGATTTTTTTCAGAATTGTTCATTTTGATGTTAAGTTGCTGTGTAGATTTCCCTAGAACAGGATCTCTGAGATTTTAACTAACCAGCCCTCATGGCTTTTACAGAGCCAAATGATTTTTATGCTGATATTTTTTTTTTTGACAGCTCAACAGACAGACCTTTAATCAAATACAAAATATTAGTTCATTCAAAGCATTTTGTCTTTTGTAAAATATGATCCCAAACAGTCTGGCTTGGAATCAGTACAGCAGATGGGATTTTCTGTCACTTTACTAAAGACAATTTTTTCTTTCCAAGTCATGATACAAAAGAAGGTGAAAAGCTGCAGTAGAACTGTATTTAGTAGAGAAATTTAGCACTAGACAGCAGTTTAGCTTTAAGACTTGAAGTCAGGAGGGCTTCTTCATGTGAACAAAGATTCATGCATAGGTAAATTTTGATCAGATTAGGGCTTTCTTGCCTCCTAGGACGTCTTGGGTGATTTGTTCATAAACCTTTCAAAACATTAGCAAAGTGAAGAAATCTGGTAAAGTCTAATTTTACTCTCTTTTGCCTGTTAACGAGACAGATTCCTGACTAACAGCCTCCAGTCTTTCTGTTTGCGTCCTTCAAAAACCTTTGCAGTAGTGATTCATATTAGGTACAAGGACACCCACCACCCACTTATGAGTCAGAACCAGCTAGAGAATATCCCACTGCTAAGGTTGACAGACCAGCTTCATATATCGTCACTGGGAACCTAATGAACCAGGAATCTGCTCACTTCTCCCCAAGCGAAAGAGTGAAGGGTGACTTTGATCAAATGGTTATAAATGGCTTAAAAGAAAACAGCCAAATCCAGAAGCTTGAAAACAATACAGAAGCAGAAGATGAAAGATTATGTACTGTATAGTTAAATATGTACGGTGGAAAATAAAAATAAAAATTAAAGTCTTCCCTGGTTTTTTGATACAATGGGATGTGACTAAAAAATAAATGTGCCATGTGCTTTTTTAGTGTTTCTAGTTGGTCTCTCCCTTCCCAGTCAGTCCAGGACCTTCATTGTCTTACTTTCTAATTCCCACTTTTGCAGGTGAGAAGCAAAGAATTGGGTATGACCGGTCAGGATATGATGTGGAGGAGTCTGATGGTGGAGATGAAGATGAAAATGACAATGAAGATGATGATGAAGACAGCCAGGCTGAGTCAGTGCTATCCACAACCCCCTCAGTGACGGCCAGCCCCCAGCATCACCCCTCTCGAAACAGCCTGCAGGATGCCACCAGCACCGATGAAGACATCAGACTTCCAGACTGTTTTGCTGGGGTTCACACGGACTCCATGGATGGTCTGCCAAAGGCGCTGCTGACGAAAATGACCGTCCTTAGCACAGTGCAGTCAGTTAGCAGGACCTCCAGTTCACCAGCAGAATTTACCCATCAGGAAGCACATGAGGATAAAGCCCAAGAGAGAGGAGCAGATCCACACGGTGCTGGTGTGGCACTGACGGACATCGCTCCTACGTCCCCAGGTCGACATATGTCTGTGGATTACCCCGATCCAGAAACATCCTTGGGCCATTCCTTAATATCAACTGCAACTCTTACAAAGGTAGGAGTGCCTGACTCCAGGGAGAGAACAGGATTTTAAACCCTCTTTCTGAAGATCTTCTTAGAGATTTTTGAAAGATCAAAATGTTTGCCTTTCCTTTTATTCTTAAAGTTGTTGGATGTTGAGTCTTTCAGAAGAGTTGAAAGTAATCAAAGCACAAATGTGTAGGACTCTAGAAACAAGGATGTTGTAGGAGCACTGCTTTTCAAATGCTTTGATTTGATTGTATTCTTCCTGAAAAGATTAATTGTAATATGGTCATTTCAGCTGATGTTTGGAGCTGGTAGATTGTATTACAAATAAGAAGGAAATAATAGATATGGCATAAACAATATGTTTGTTATTCTGCATGTGTCCACAATATGGGGAATAAACATATGCTGGTGGTTATGAAGTTTTCGGAGAAAAGTGATAGAATTCCAAAGTCTTTTCACTCTGAAATATGATGATATAATAATTGGTGATTCCCAAGGGAAATTAATCTAGTCCCAAAGGTTTTTGCCTTATCACTATAAAAAAATTATGCAATTGCTTATATCTCCTCCAAATATGCTTAATAGTAGAATTAGAAAGAGCACCAGATGTTCAAGGAAACTAGGAGATTGCCTTTGCGCAATTCCAAAAGGAGAGATGAACACAGAACTGAGACCTCTCAGTGCTCTCAGTTTTTCTCCAAACTGAATATTTTAATCAGAAAAGGATAAGTTTTGCCTATGCATGTGCTAGACACACAGCTTTTCAAACAGTGTGCAGAAAGATGAGGTCAGTCTGTGTGCAAGGCTGCGGGACCGTTCAGTAATTTTGGCCGCTGTTGTCTTTAAAACTCTGCCTAGGAAATCACAGAAGGGCACTGGGAGGTGTTAAGCCTTTTTACTATTCAGTAGTAGTTTTAATGCACTCTGTTGGGGATGGTACAAGTCACATACCCGACTGACCCTAAGGTTATCTCTTGAAATTTGAATTCTTACTGCAAACCATGAAGGCATTTGAGCTTTTCAGAATACTGCTCAGAAAAATGTGATGCAAAATGTAGTTTAATTAAAGGGATAATTAAAGTACTGCCTTCTCCATGATAAATGAAACATTATATAGAATCATATCATCTAGGTTGGGAAAGACCCTTAAGATCATTGAGTCCAACCATAAACCTAACTTTGCATGCAGTTATAGAAAAACCAGTATCAGGAAATTTTCAAAAACATAAACAGTAAGTAAAAACTTAATTCTGCTTTAAGTACTTATTGACTTGTTTTTTCTTTGGAAATCTGTACTACTGGATTTACTTTTTACGAAGTTTAAGATAACTAACTATCGGCAAGGAGAAACAGTAAAAATTATTGCTGCATTGCATTGTTTGACAGAGGTTCATTTCTGCTTGTAAGAACTGTGAGTTCATATGGCAAATGTAAATTGGAGCAAGTTTCTGGTGTGACAGAGAATAAAACAAAGTCGTCTCTGGTCATCGTATATACCTTCCAGAAAAGGGGTAGGGTCTTTAATTTGGATTTTGAGTTCCAGTTGTTGCCAATGGATACCAGAAAGACATTTGACTGAGTTTACTCTCTCATTAAGTAGAACCACAGAAACCTCAAGTAAATATTCATACAATTAAAAAAGGTCTTCATTTATATAGCTCTAATAATTGTCTACATTAATATATTAAAATTTACAAAAAAACCCAGAAGGCATGTAAGTAATACAAGGCAGCAGTTCCTTTCCAGACTACCTGCTCCTTTTCCAGACCAAAAGAAGTGGCAGCCTTGTGTCTCTGATGGTTCATCTACAGTCTGTTTCTGTTGTGAATGGGTGTGGATCCCACTTCTTGTGATCAAGACAAGGAGCCAACACAGCTCCGGAAGGCTGTTGTATGTTCCTTTGAAAGTATCCCTACCAGTTTATCAAGATTTATTGAGAGATGTCAGTTCTGAGAAAGATGCTGGCTACATTCTGACACCCGTCTTCCCGTTTAGACTGGTTGTCACTGCACAGTCAGTTAATCATATTCTCCCTTAACCAACATTCCCTACAGCAGTTTTCAGAAGCATTTCTGTTTGTTTATCCGTTTTGTGCCTGCTCTAGAGATCTCTTGAGAGTTCGGTCAAAACTACAGAATTACTGTTTAGGACTATATAAACTAAGTAAGGTTGCACCACTCTTTGTGTGTTATGAATATGCGTAAAACTAAAAGCTAACTGTGACATTGCAGTTGCACTTCAAGACCGCTCATTTTAGGAGGTTTTAGGAAAGGCATTGCCAGCCTTGGTCAGTAAAAGACTATATGAGGAGAAAAGGGATTATCAGACCAGTTGTGTGCACCAAATAAATCACGGTAAGCAGAGGCAGCAACGGGCTGTGAGTCCCACATCTCAGTCCAGCATCCACCTATTACCTCCACCGGTGCAGGAGCTGTAGTTGTCATCCATCTCTTGTAATTGCATATCTCCTGTCTTGCTACTTTAGAAGCACCTACAGACAAATGTGCCATGATGCTGCCTCTGCCTGCCAGAGGCTGTAATGCCTTCAGGAGAGGAACCCAGTGCATCAAAAATACCAGCTTATGCTTATTTAACCTTCTTGCATCAGGTGATTTCCACATAAAACAGTTCTCCAAAGCCTTCTCACTTCTTAAAAAAACTCATAGAAAAGACATTCAGCAATGTTTTCGAGTACTAGTGTTTGAGAGAAATTAAGCAGGCTAATTAGGAGAGGAAAGTTCAATTAGTGGGTGAGGAAGAAGTCAGAAAAAGAAAGGAAGGATATCAGTTCATTGTTCAAGTTGAGCAGCATATACTATGAAGCAGTTTGTTGTTTTTAATTAAAAGGAGGTATGAAGCATTCCAGCTACCTTGTGTTTTCATGGCACTGGGGGGTAGTGGTGGCTGCTGCATTAACACACCTGTGTTGTTCTTTCCCAGAGCATGCCCTCCATCAGTTCCTCCTCCTCGCTGGCAGACCACAGCATGCAGACAACAGCGCCGTCACTCTACACCGAAATCTCTGAGGAGAACCTGGCCAGGTCCCTGCAGCAGGCTGCCGAGCTGAGGGCTCCCCAGACTCACCTCTTCAGCCACCTCCCTCTGCACTCACAGCGGCAAGCCAAGGCACCCTACGGCATGGTACCCGTCGGAGGCATCCAGGTGGTCCCCGCCGGCCTGGCCACCTACTCCACCTTCGTTCCCATCCAGGCCGGGCCGGTGCAGCTCACTATCCCAGCCGTTAGTGTGATTCACAGAACTACCAGCGCCCTTGGTGAGGCAGGTGGCGTGGCCGCTGGCACCACCACAAATCCCATGGGGGTTGCTGAGGTGAACAGCGTGGTGCCATGCATTCCCATTGGCCAGGTGAGCGTTCCAGGCATTCAGGGTCTCAGCACGCCAAACCTACAGCCTCTGCCACCTCTGGGCATGGAGACAGTGAACATAGTGGGCCTGGCAAACACCAACATCGCCCCACAGATGCGCCCTTCAGGAATTACCCTCAACGCTGTGGGCCTCCAGGTGCTGACCGCTGGCACGGCCCCACAAGGCACCCCCAGCCCACAGGCACACATTCCTGGCCTGCAGATACTGAACATCGCCCTGCCGACCCTCATTCCCTCCGTCAGCCCTGCCAGCGCTGAGGGACATGGAGCCTCTGAGGCACCTACTACAGGCAGCAAAGCCTGCGAGGTCCAGCTGGAGCCAGCTCCTGTTGGCTTCCCTGCGACCGAGGTCGGCCAGCCCTGCCGGGATGCTTCTCCTCAGGTGGTGGCTGGCGGCCAGCAGTACGGTGGGAAGAGCCATCCTGAGCCCACCCCACTGACCAACCTCGAGCAACCCATTGGTCCAGGGAAAGCGGATCCTGAAAAGACTGACCTCGTGAACCCTACCAAGCCAAAGCGTGACCTCCCTTCCCACCAGGTGAAGAGGGCTACCCCGGCAGAGCCCCACTCCAAGGTGAATCCCAACACATTAACCAAGTCCCCGGTCCACCGAACTGTCACCCCGGACAGACAGGTACACAGGCCAGCTGCCCCGCCCCGGCAGCAAAACACGGTGCAGTTTAGCGATGGCAGCAGTGACGATGAGGATAGACTTGTAATAGCAACCTAGTTTTTGTTTTGCATTGTGTTTTTATTTTTAGGGATTTTTTGGGTTTTTTTAATAACACTTACAGGTTTCTTTGCAAACCTTCTTTTCCTTAAAGCACATTTTTCTGACACAAACCCATTACTAATCTTCGTGCAATCATGAACTCTTGACCAATAATTGTTGTTCCTTGTCAGCTCCAGCCATTTTTGTACATGTTGTATAGACGATTGTGCCTTTTTGGAGTTTTATGTTTAGAAACCTGTACAGATTGTTGAATATATATATATAATATATATATATATAAAATATGTATAATAAACCCAGGTAGTTGCTTGTGTTTAGTAAGTAAACATCCTATGTCAGATAAATAAAGAATTAAATTATATGTTGCACTGTTAAATGTAAATTTTTATGGCTGTGGGACAAAGTTTCTGTGTACAGATCTAGTATGTAAAACTCCATATTTATTGTATCCATATTAGTCTTGGAAAAGGGTCTGTCCATCTTTCTTGTGTAAGACGGTAGCTTTACACTTCAAAGAGAAATACAGTATCTGTGTTACAAAATATTACAGTAAAATTTTGTTTACTGACTTTACCATTGCTTATGTTGTGCCTTCTTGATGCAGCCTGGTAGTTGGAGAGGCGCCTGACTTGTTCTTTTCAGTACCCTTCAAGCTGCATTCAGCTTGAAAGGATCTGGTGGTGGTGTATTCCCCTGTGGTTCCACCTGCCATGGCAGAGAGAGAGAGAGAGAGAGAGAGTACGCTCATCAGGCTTGCTTGGAGAGCAATCTTCTGTTTCAAAACATCCGGTGATGGCGGAATGGGGAGGGAGTCCTTCAGCTTTTTGTAGAGCGAGCATCCATCCACCCCATGTTTTTGCCTAATTAAAATTTGAAGACTTCCCTGAAGGAAAACAGCAAAAGGGTCAAGATGAAATATTTTTTTATATGTAACCTTGAACTATAAACCCACTTTTTATTGATATTAAAATGTTGTTACACAAGAAAGGAATAATTCTTTGTGTGTTAATTGCAAAATCCACCATACAGTTGGTGAAAATGCCACTGCTGTAATGAGGATTTGGCATTACCATCAACATATTACAAGACTGCTTTTCAGGTGATCTTTATTTACAGGTAGACAAAACCATTTTCTCCCTCAATTTGGCTCTGTCTTATTCATGCAGGGCAAAAAAAAGGGACGAGAGGTCTTACACATACAAATAATGTGCCATTACATCAACAAACCTGTCATGGGCATACAGAAAACCATGGATGGATCCCAGAATAATGAAATTTAACAAAATTCTTCACTATTTTTGCACATAGTGAAAACAATGTAAAGTATACCATGTATACCACTACATTTTTGAGGCGTTCAACTACTGCAGGAGACACTGTCACAAGTTACAAGGCTAAACATTCCTAGAAGTTTCAAATTGACATTGGATTTGTGCTGTAATTTTTAAATGGAGTTGGTTTCCTGCTGTGTCCTTATATCACATTCTCACATAAGTTTATATAAGAACTTTAACAACAAATTCCAGTAGAAAACTGGAAGATGTAAATTAAAAGCATGATCACCTTTATGGAAATAACAAGGATGAGTGCGTATAAAACAACTGGAAGAACAGGGTAGGAAGCAAATCTGGAAAAAATATTGGGAGTGAACCTGAAAGTGAGCTGGGCTTCATTGTGCACAGATTAACTCCTATACTCAGCTCAGAGAAGTAATTCATAACCTTGTACTGCTCGTATTCAAGAACAGCACTATCCTAGATCCATTTTTAACTTTACACCAGCTTTTGTACTGTACTCACATTGTACTCGTTACATTATTCCATTACGGTGTGTTGTAAAACTGTAGGCGATATTGAATGAGCTTTATTAACTTTCAGAAAGAGTGCTTCAGTGCCAAGAAATCATTTTTATTACTTGTGATTATCGGCCAATTGTACTAATCTAGCAATTAGAAACACACATATTAGAAAGGAGAAATTACTCTCGTTTCTGACATAATGTAGGTAAAATTCCTTACTGTTCAGAGCCTCGCTGAGGGCCCAAGCACCTGAACGACAAAGTGCTCTGAACTCACATTGAACTTAATGAGAGTTAAGAGTACTCGGCACCCTGCAGCATTGGACTTCAAATTTTTGAGTGTCTTATGTGCAGCCACTGTGTAATATGTCACTGTGCATTTGTATGTTCTTTTTATAAACATGTAGTAGTGATGTCAACGTGTCTTAAATCATTATCATTTATACCTATGTGAAATTACCTGAACCAGCCAAAGTTGAAAACAAAACACTGCTGTCTTACACGTGCTTTGAGAGCCTGAAGCTTTTTCTAGCAGAATCAAGTGATGGTTTGTAGCTAATGAAATCAGGAAATTTTGCATTAGTTTTAGCATCTTTGAAATGGACACTTACACTTAGCAGTAAACTAGAACTATGCTGATTAATTTGAGTATATTTGTCTACAACATGACTAAAAAAAGATGACTGAATCAGATTTACACCAAAGTAAAAGTATCTCCAAAATTTTGAATGCCATCACAAGTTATTACCATTTCTCTGAGTTTCTAAGGCAGCAGTAGGTAAGAAATTGCTGTTCCACATGCCCTGAAGTATGATTTTATTAAACTCAAGAGATTTACTGTGTACACATCTTAAATATTTACTTGACTAGCAATTTGTGTTGTGCTCATTTTCTGCTCAGGATTAATTCCAGGAAGTCACTAATTTAACAGAAAATTTAACCTGGTGAACCAGGTGATCTGCATCTGTATTTTCTATTCTAGGTGTTTTGAAGACATCAAGGTCAAGAGATGAAAGCAGTATCTTGAAGAGTAAAAATGACATGACAACAGATATGTCATAAAGAGGAATGTTAAGACGTGTCATTTGGTAAGTTAATAGCAGGACAATAGAGAAAAAGGACCAAGAGAATGGGTACTGATTCAGCTAAGGCCCAGAAGTTGTGAGTTGCATCTGAGGATGTAAAGGTGCAGATTGAGAGGTCTGGGGACAGATACTGAATCATCACACTTACCCAGGCAAAGCAGACAAGCCATATTTGAAGCAGTAACTCCACTAACAATCAAAGATTAGGAGGCAGTTGCGGATGTATGTAATGTTGTTCAAATAGAAGTTGAAGGAAATCACTTTTCTAGAAGACAGATGTTTGTGGTCCCAAATGTTATACTATTTCACTACCTTCTAGCATGTTTCCAAATGTATATTCCTTAAGATGCCTCTACAACTTGTGCAAAAGGAAAAAAAACCAACAAAGTAGGAGTGTGAGCAGACCTGGGAGATTAAACTCTGTTCCTCTCCTCTGTTAGTGTTTAGCAGTTCATTTTAATCATGCATGTAACCAACATCTATACTATATGTCAGCATACATATAGTATGTATATATACTATACACGTGGGTGTCCTGCATCAGCACAAGCCTGTGACCGCTGCATTAGCAATTATGTTTTCATTCTGAATTAATTCCTTTTAATTTAAATTTTGTTTATCTTTATTCTCTTGTCCAGAGTCATTAGTGATAGAGCATTCGCCTTGCCACAAGGATTCTTCTGTTCAAAGCAGTAGCAAACATCTGAGATATCTGCCAGTGCAGGATTAGGCTGTTCTTCAGATGGTGTGAATTATCACAGCTGAATTGGAGTAAATATCACCGGGGCTGTTTACTCAGCCATCAATTTTTAACAGCTCTATCACATATCCTCTGGCAAATCCAGCACAGCTGTTTAAACATTAGAAGGCCAAAACAAGTGTTGCTCCTCATTGTACCCAGGCACAGTCTGGCATCTTTACACAACCTGTTCCCATCAAGAGAGTGCAAGCAGGTGCTAGCTAAAGGCTGGGTACAAATACAGCTACAGTACATGGCACAGTCAGCTTCTATGAGACCCATGCAGATGCTTCCCTGTGATTTGCCAAAAGCTCTCACTAGAAAAAGAACCAACCAGTGGCCAGTAGCTCTTCTTTTTTGACTCAGACCTCACCTGATTTCTCATTGCAATACGTGGTGCTTGCTGGTGATGTGGGTACCTGATTTTGAAGGCAGCATGTCCATATAATAATAACAACAGGTTTGGAACATGAACTCTATTAGAAGTGTCTATGTTTCCCATTTGGGCTTTAATAAGCTACAGCATGACCTACTTGTCACTCCTTAGGACAAAAACTAAACCAGAGACGGGCGCTTTTCGTGTAAGTGGCATCAGATCTTTTGACCTGTAGCATTACATCCCCAGACACAACTCCAAACTCCTGGACTGTGGCTGGAATAAAGCAAACTCTACTAGGTTCAGGGATACCCTGCCCTGCATTGATTACTGCTGCTGTTCACACCTTTGCTCCTTTTCTTTCTCAAGTAATTTGCTGAGCTTCAGGTTGCTGTAAATTATGCCCTGAGGCTAGAACAGCCCACAGTTGGTCCATATCACCAGTCCCCTGCCAGAAAGTCTGACAGCAGTGTTTTGCATACAAACAAATTCAAGTGCCCATCACATGCGTTTCATCTCAGACAACCTAGTTAGGGTGAACACAATGTGGCCCACCTCAAAGATATACCATAAAACAAAGACATACCATGCTTTACACTTCACTAAATGTTTTGTGTGGTTTCTTAAACAGATTTATCTTGCCTTGAGTTTACTGACATATATGTTAAACAGAACATAAAATTAATTTGTCACTATACATTTTATTCCAGAAGTCTTTATTTTTTTTGCAAAATAATCCCCACTAAGGCTTTATAAACACTGTAGTTTAAACGTGTAAACTGCCCTTCAGACATGTTTTTAACATGGGGACAGTTTCATCAAAACAGAAAAAAACCCCTCAGTTTTAGCATCAGTGACTTGCCAAAAGCCGTGGAAACCAAACAATCCACAAGTAAGATTGCTCCCTCAAGATACTCTTCAACTGATTTAGCTGATGGGCCACTGCTTCTGTTGCTTTTGAAAGATCCTCTGAGACCAATATGACCATCTCATAGCAGGGAATCCTTTCCTTGCTTTCATGGTTAATAATATGAATAATAGGTGTCACCAGCTTAGGTGACTTGTGGTCAGTGTCTAGTTGTGGATGTTAAATTATGAATTACTTAAAATAACAACTTAGAATTGTCTTCCCATGTCTTAGGGAAATTTCCTTTCCTTGTAAGGAGGCTCAACACACACAGATGGCCTTTTTTTAATGATACATAAAATACCAAAGATTTACACCTGATAGAAACCATTTATGGCTTATATCTTTGAAGATGAGGCCACTGTCTTAGGTCTAGACTCTGGATTGCTAATTCTGTTACTGACTTAGGATGAGAATAAACTACTTTAAAGTACTTCAAATTGATTATTAGGTAATTTTATATGAAACGACTGTGTGTGGATGACCAAACAGCAGCAAGGATATAACAGCATGCAATTAATTGAATGGATGTTCATGTTTTGTTCCAGAAATGCTGAATCGAAAAAAAAATCTTTATGGCAAAGGTGCTATTGCCATCGTGTTTGTCCGTCCACTTCTCCTCTCTATACTGGCCTGACTACTCAAAATGTTATGAGATGGCTGGTGATTTTCAGATATTCCATGAGATGTAAGGAAACCACGCTAGCTGAAAGATGGCAAGGCTTTACATTCCTACAGTTCAGTCATGGAAACAAAACTTAGAGTTCTAAGATGAGTCAATTAGCTAGGCATGCTTAGTTTTCTTTGGTAATAGTAGGCTTGTTTTTCCCAATAAGGTCAAATGTTAAGGCTTGTTTGGTTTTGTGGCTGTACTCTTTAGTGTATTTGAAATCCATTACCACGGGTAAGGCATTTGTGCTGGAAACAGGCCAACCAAAGGCTGTTTGTAAAGCAGAATGCCCCTAGCATTTCCTCTTTTTGTTAAGTTAAGGCAGTTACAACATCCCTTTGGGCTTCAGAAGTTCCATTTGCAGGTCATTCAGGTCTAAGCTGCTTTGGTGTTGGTACCTAAATACCTTGCCCTTGGATTCCTCCTGAGAAGCAAAGCATTTGACATAGGCGACAGCTACATCTCCTATACAACAGCTCTCTAAAAACAATCACTGACTGCTCAGAGTTGGTCCCCACCCCATCAGATCCCTGCTCCAGATGCAGACATGCAAGCGAGTTCACAGCCCTTGCTTGCACAGGACTTGTCCCCATCGCAGCAACAGCACCCCCACCTTCATGAGGGGGTTTCCCCGGGGTGCCTGTGTAAGGCAGGAGTCATCTTTGGATGAGAATGTGCAGGGAGGGACCCAGCATGGAGGGAGCATCACTGTGAACATCCACTCACCTCTCAGGAGCAGAGGGCCACAGAGAACCTCTAAGGATTTTACTCAGTGCCAGGCCTCGTGCAGGTGCAGATTTTGAAAAAGGAGTTAGGCATCATTGCAGGGGCATTGGAATAGATAACCTTTAAAAGGTTAACTCAAACATGATTTCTATGAACAGGACCTACCCAGATCCAAAGCAGCTAAGTGGAAAGCCATCATCTTGAGACTTAACCCTTTCCATTCCTTATGATCAAGGTACATCAAGTCAAAATGAAGTATTAAAAGGCACCTTTTGACAGAAATTTTTGACAAATCAGGAGGAATTTTGACATGAAGCCAAAATTCCCTGCTTGAACAGAAAATTACTATAGTTCCTGTTCCTGCTAATGCTCAAAAATTCACCAGCCTGAGCTGCTGCCTGTCTGGCACCCAGCTCTTCTTCACAGGATTAAGCAACAAGGCAGTTTGCTTCAGGAACACTGTGTCCAGAGAGGTCATACCCTTTATACAATGCAATCACAAGGTCTTCATTCTGAACATATGAGCAGGAGGAGAAGGAGTTGGTGATGTCCACTTCTTACACGCTCCGCCACCAATACTGCAGTGGTAGCACCCTCTGCCACTCCGTCTGTGAGGTGTGAGGAAAAGTAGAGTCACCATCCTCTCGTGGGAGGCTGAAGGGCACTAGTGCTGCACCAGCTCTCTCCTCATCATCCAGGGACTATATAGCAAGGGAGGTGGGCACCTTCGTTGGTTACACCTCTTTCCCAGGAGGCTGCTCCAAGCTCCTGTGCTCTAGCCAGACCAGCTGCAGGCACTTGATGGCAGAAACGAGGCCATGAGAGAAGAAAGAAAAACGAAGCTGCATGACAGAGCAAGCCAGGGAGAGCACTGTGTTGTAGCCAGGCTGTTAGGTTGTTTGGGCACAGGAAGGCAGCTCTTGTATTTCAGACCTGTTACCCAGTGTTAGGTGTGTCCCTCGTTTGCAAAAACAGTTTAGGTGCCAGAACAGAGGCAAATGTTGAAACAGTGCCTCTTTGCAAAACAGAAGTCATGTTTTCATCTGGACACCAGACAGTTTTGCTCCACCAAAATATCAAGTGGGTGGTTCAGAAACCATTTTTGACACTTAGAGGTTTAAATTTTGTTTCTCTCTTTGTTTATTCGCATACCTATAATCATCCATGACTCTTTCTTATTTACAGTGTTCAGAGCAAGAGCTCACACAGCTAATGCTGATTAATTCTGCTGGACTGGATAACTGGCTCCCCTGTGGATATCCTGTTTTCCTGTGAATCATCATTCCTTCTTGAGACATCCTCCAACTCAGATCAAAGATCCAGAATGTATTAGATATGAAGACATCAGACAGCTCAAACAAATTAGAAAAGACACACACAAAGAAATGCATCCCAGTTGTCCCTCCTGTCCTGCTGAAAACTGGTACAGTGAACACAATTCTATGCACTTGATACAAAAGAATAAAGACAAAAGGAAGAAAAAAAAAGAGAGACTTCGGAAATGTAGTTTACCCAGAGACTTCTACAAATTGCCCTTTCTAGGTATTTGCACTTTTGTACTTATCTAGTTCTCCTTGCAGTTGGAAACTCCTCAGGCTAGATCCTCATCTGATGGAAACTGACATCCGTGAGCTTCAGCAAGAACTGCACTAACTGCATCAGCAGAGGACTTGGTACTTTCCATTTAAGTATTGAGCCTTGCCTACAAACACAAATTAAAGGAACATGAAAACCTGTTGTCTGTTTTTTCAAGTTTATGTAGTCTGTTGTGTCCTCTATGGTTTTATTCAATTTTTCATTTAGCTATATGAACAACTGAAAAGATCCTGTAGCAGTGAAATGCCTAAACCTAAGGTCGTGAGGTCAAACTAGATTATCTTAATAGTCTCTTCTCCTCTTGCAATCTTTGAACACAGGTTTTATCTGATAAGGAAGTTAAATTCTTTATTTCAGCAACGTTTGATCTTGAAGATTGCACAAATAATTAGTCTTTTAAGATTCTGAACTTCTTTTAAAATAGAATTTAAACTCTCCTTTTAATGGATGCCTTTTAATCCTCATGTTTAAGAATAAGAGCCATGTTTGATCTAAGACGACATACAATGTGTTTGGATAGTAAGAGAGACCATTTTTATGGGAGTGTTTGAACAATATACTGTGTTTTTTCAAGAAGCTGTTCCTCCAGTCAGTGAAAAGTACTGAATGAAGGACTAAAGGACAGTCCTTTTGCTGTCATTAAGGTCATATCAAAGGAAGATAAAATGTGCTGCTCTTACATCTTAGAGTGCACTGTGTCAGGCTTTTAGTCCTAGAATTCTAAGTCTTCTATTAACCTTCTACACTTGAAGGGGAAAAGAAACACTTTTAACCTTACACACTTTGAACACTCACTTAAAGGCTGTGGAGAGAAGAACACTCAGCAGGAATACACTCTGCAAACACTCATCAAAATCATTAGATCTGCATATTCTTAATCAATGAGGTTTTGGCAAAATAAAGGGGGGCGTTTTTTATCCAGACGATAGTTTGTCCAAGTCCCTGGGTGGGGTTCAGCTGTTTCTGTTTTCTTTGAGGAAAAATGTCCTCAAGGTCTGGTGCTGAGTTGCTCTTTGCCTCCAAGAAAAACCCCAGTGTGGGAGTAGCAGCATATGGCAGGGTTTGAGAGACATGTAAACTGAGCCCAAAGTTTGCCCCTTGCTGCAGCGTCCCTATCTGGGGCAGCCGTCAGAGCCACTGCAACCATCCAAAGGAGTTGGGAGTGGGTTTGAAGGAATAAGGGCCAAATAACATGAAAAAGATAACCCTCTGCATAGAAACAGAAACCTCATTGCCCACTCCTGAGAACAAAGGGATAATCCTTTTTGTTTTCATAATAAGTGGAATTTCTGTTGTTTTCATGACCTTCCCCCTTTAATTGGACCCATGTATACAATACACTGGAAATAATGATAACATCATTTTCCAACTTTTTTAAGAGAAAGGGAGGCAATTGTTGGTCTGTCCAATCTAGAAAGCAATCTGTAGATGCCAGGTGGGAATACCACAGCATACGCTTGAAACTTCACTGGACATGTAGAACATTATACCAGATGCTTTACCTCCCCCAAATTCCTCTCTGTCTGTTCATCCAGGTCAGTGATGAGGGAGCTGGACACTGTTGACTTGTTACCAGGTGCCAGCTGATGCCTCAAAATGGTTCAGACTTCCACTTCATCCTACTAGGGACCATGTATTGAGCACAAGTTTTGTTCTGTATGTGCACGATAATGCAATTTTGTGACTTGGGCTGGAAGGGACCTTAGAGATCATCTAGTTCCAACCACCCCTGCCATGGGCAGGGTTGCCACCCCATGTGGAGTACTGAGCAGACAATAAAGCTGTCTGAATAATGATGGTGCCAAACCATCAATGCCCAGGGGAGAAGTGGAGCTGGGCTAGGTTTGCGTGTGTCTCACTAGCAATTGTCTTGTGAGTTTCTGGCACAGGCTCATAAAAGAGAGAGTTGTCTGAGAAGGGGGTGGACTTTGATGCTTTGGAGGGTGATAGCAAATACTTCTAAAATATTTGTTTGGGTCAGAAAATTAAGACAAAGAAGACAAAGCCTGGCCTCTGTGTTGTCGTTGTCATGAGCAGTCTCCTGCTACCTTCAGGAAAGCCAGGATTTCACTCATGGATTCTTAAGGCTGGCGCAGAAAGAATATGTTACAACAGAGCATCGGTATTTCTGGCACAATGGGGATTGCTTTTAATGACACCAGAAAGTGATTTTTTTTTTTAACCCAGCATTGCTCCTTCAAGCAAATTAAAATCCGATACATTTGCATTTCTATATGTCATTAAGCCAGCCACCTACTGCAGTGCCTAAAGCTTGTGTCTGCTGGAAAGACTAAATCCTACTAATGTGCTTTTCCTAACGCACTGAGGGAATCTGGAGCCTTTCCTTTTGAAGCTGACTTGCTATTTTGACTAATTGCTTCTGGTAACAGTTAATAGCATTTTGCAAAGGCACTTCATCTGCTGACAGCAGATTGATGTAAGGAAGGGACACAGTTCAAGTTTCCAAAGGGAGCATCAGGAAACCCATTTCCAGCTTCATTAATCTGTTAATAATAAAATTAAAGTACAAATAAAATGTGACAAATTGAGTTCTGTTGTGAAAGTCACTTTAACAGGAGGCTCTGAATAAAGGTCAAAACAGACTCTGATTTCTGCTGTGTTCTAATAGTAGAATCAGAGGAGAGCAATGTAGAAACACTATAATTAATCTGCCAATACTATAATTGTCCCCAAATGATACAGAGTTTGAGGAGTGATTTTTTTTTTTCTTTTTCCTTGGGAACATTTACAAAACCTGGAACATAAAGCTCTGTCACAGAACATTTAAGCGCTAATCCAATTTCACAGGAAACTTTCAAGAATGTAGGTATGGTAGAAAGGCTTGCTTTCACTGCCTGGCTTCTTGTGGCTGCTGTCTCAGTCATAACTCAAGTTTACCCAGCACAGGGGCAAAAGAGAAGAAAAACCCTGCAGGTGTAGATCTTGTAGCAGTAGTCAGAGAAATGAGCCTGACGTTGGAAACAGGCTTCATGGAAGAGTCAATAAGCCAAGTCAGACATCCCTTTTCTGGCAAGGGTGAGGTTGGCTTGCCAATCTTGTTTAAAATGAAAATGGTACTACTTTTAGGGTTATCCCCCAAACCTGTATCCCAGTACCCCCTGCATCAGCCTTAGTAGCCACATTCTAGGTTAGCAGGAGATATTAATCTAGACTCTACTCTTAAATAATCCTCCTGCTGGGATCTTCAGCTAATACCATGAAAAAACCCCCACTGAGACTGAATCCAGTCTCTCCAAGGCACAGTGCTAATGGATTCTGTGGAAAAATATCCAGTTTGTCCAAGTCCTCCTTCTTACCATTGAGCAATTGCTCCAAAAGCAGTCAGTCACTGAGCATCATTTGGGAACACAGCTGTGGCGAATGGAGGGCTTCCTGCAGCCCAGCAGAGCAGCCGTCTGCTGGGATCACCTGAACCAAAGGCACACTATTAAAGAACCCAGCCAGGCAAGCAAATACATAAACATGCTAATGTGAAATGTTTGAGGAGAATGTCTCATTAAGTCAGGCAGGATAACGATATGGAAAACAGATAGCTCTATTTTAAAAATCAGCAGGAGGAAAAGGAGAAGGCTGTCTTTTTGGTTTATGGAAGCCAAAAAGAGTCTGTACAACCTCCTTGTCTCCAGTCATTTTAGGGATAATCTCAGACACTGAAGAAATCAGCTTTCCAGTCTGAGAAGCACCACATGGAGCCAGTTATGTCAGGAAAGAGGCAAGGGGGGGGGGGGAGAATAAAGAATAAGGGAAGGAGGACACAGTTGTCACCTGATCCCTGAGAAGAGCTTGCAGTTACTCATATGGGAGATGTGAACGGCGTGGTGAGGAATTGCCCGAATGTTGATGGGTTGAGGGCCTGGGAAGGGCAAGAAGCCTGTAGAAGATACCTGTCAATGTGAAAACGCTTATAGACTGGAAATCAGATATAAACTGGACTTAGAGGCCAGGAACTATGAGCTAAGATGAGCTATTAAGCATGGAGGCAGAGTATGGAAGGGAGAGAGGGGAGCAAGAATGCAGCCTGCTCTGGATGGAGGAACCTTTCAGTAGCACAGTGCTCTCTCAGAGGAAGGAGAAGGACAGAGGCTTACATAAGTGAGCAGATTTTTTGCCACAATGTATAGTGAGAATTCTTCTTGTGCTCAGTCTGATTTTAGCTGCTTGATTTACACTCATTTTCCATTTAATAGCTATTTGTGATAATTATCAAGTCAGATCTCTAATTCTTGTGCTAGTGATTTGAGCACTAGAAGTGGTACTATCAATCTGATTCAGTTTGGGTTCACAGAGAGTTGTCCATGCCTGGACACCACTTGAGCGAAGTGATGACAGGCAGGTCCAGGATTATGGCTGCTTCGGGAGGTGACAGTTGCCTGATTTGAATTTACTTTGTCAAGGACTCTCTCCTGCTAAGAGAGCACTATCTCCTACCTTCTTGTTCCCATTTACTATCAGTATCCCTTTTCCTATACTTCTAAAATGGGCCTCTCTCATGCAGTGTTTGTATTGAGGTGGGGAAGGCAAGCTCCTCCTGGTTTCTCTCTTTCCTCCTGCTTGTCTCTCTTCCATCCAGCAGAAATCTGTGTGTACTTGACCCAGCACAAGTCTGAGGGAGATGGCCACAACAACTATAAAAAACATCCCCAGGTCTGTTTGATACCCCCAAGTTTCTGAGTCTTCCTAAAAGTCTTTGGTAACCACACCTGCTGCATCACAAGGAAGGGAGCATCGTATTGCTATTGCCTATGTATGGGATCCTGCATCTGCCTGTTGTAAAAGTAATCATGCTCCAGGCTTTTATTCTCTGCCTTTTTGTTTAGTATATAACTCTCTCATAATTACTTTCTCTTTCTCCTTCCCCAAGAGTTCTGCCTTGAAAAATATTAGAAAGAACAATCCTATGAAGAGAATTAATATCAAATAAGGAAGATCTAATGCCTGAATGCCCAAACACAGCTCCTGTAGTCCAGTACAGTATAACTCTGTGATCAGCATTTACACTAAGTAATTCCAACTCTGTGATTTAATAATTTTTTTTTTTAGGGTGGGAAGAAGGAAAGGGCTGTTCAAGCTGGCAAATAAAGAAGCAGCAAAGACCTAAAGCTGGAAGCTTAAGTGAGACGTGAGTTGTTACAAAGAGAGAAGACAAATGAGGATATATCCAAAACGAGAACAGTTTAATATGGGATGTTCCCATTCCTTTCAGCCTTTCATCAATATTTGGATAACTTTCTGCATGGCTCAATCAGAACATCTGAGCTTGACACAGAATTTGTTGAATGAGTCTCTTTGGCTCATATTAAACAAAAGATAGCATAGAGAGCCCTAGTGCTCCCCATGGCTGTAAAATTTATGAGCATAAGAATTTATGGGGATGGATTTTGCTTTTAAGATCCCATTGCCTGGCTGGTTGCCTGGTGTGGGGGAAGGACATATCACCTTCAGGGATATGTGCTGGACACTGAGCCATGACTGCTCTCAAGGCACTCAATGTCACCAGTATCCTCAGCTGAGAGCTGGACCTGACTGAATATTTTCAACACATTTTCTAGGGGAGAAAAGTCCAAGCCTGAAACGTGCCATGATTTATGTACTGCCACGTTGTAAGCAGTGCCTTAGAGACACTGGGGGAACAGTCAGCACATCAATCGCAAACCATAAAATCAGGTGTATATCAAGTCAAGGGGGTAACTCATTGCTTCTAAGACTAAAATTCAGCAACATGAGTGAGTCTTTGAAGTTCCAGGGCCCAAAAGGCTCAGAACAAGTACAGACAAGAAAATACCGTTGAGCCTTTTTTTGCAATCATGGGAACTGTGGTCTCTTAATCAGTTTAAAAACACAGATTATACCTTTGTGCTGGAGGTATAAGGAAAGATCTACTGTTAGAAAAGATACTGATGGGGTTTCCTGTTCACCAGTGGAAAGTAGCATCTCCCAGGCTTGGCAGAAGCCCCAGCTGAGGTCCCCCAGGCAGCAACACCAAGCTCTCAGCTGGGGCATGGGTACAGTCTTGTGAGAAGGGGAGCACTGGTGGCAGGCAGAACCATGAAATGCCTGTGTCCTTATGCCTGGAAGAAAGCAGGTGTCATCAGAGCATAGCCAGAGGATGGGAAGAAAGGTAGGGCTGATTGGGTCAAGGGCTTGGGGGTCAGCAACCTTGCAAGTTTTAGAGCAGAGGAAATAAAGCCCTCACACGTTCAGGGAAGCAGGACTTTATAACTTGTCCTGTAAGCAAGTTCACACCAGAGACATATGTGTATTTATCTGTACAGATCTCTGCCTCAACTGTCTTCCTACAAGGAAAAAGAAATCCAGTAAGGCTACCAGTTTAGCAGGTGCTTTGACAGCCCAGCCAGCAAGAAACACACAGCTGGGGTACAGCTATCAAGTCTTCATCAGGACCATGGGAACCTCACTAATGGGATTCTCTTTCCCCCTCCCTCCACTCTCCTTTTACACTTGCGAGTCTTAATTTCATTTTAACTGTAAGTCTCTTTGCTCCTGACATGTCCTCATATCTTCCCTAAGTAAACCTATGTTTATGATATTAAATACATTCGCTGTGTATTGGTATCAAGCAATTGCTTTTAAAAGATAATCCTCCATTTTCTGTTATTACCCCTTTATTTCCACTGCTATTTTTCTTGGTGAGTTATATGGGGAAGAAATTACTGCTATTTTGTCTTGAGGTTTCCCTGAGGAACCATGTCAAAATGAACAGTCCTTTTACTATGCTTTCCTATATAGATTGAATAAAACGAAATAATTAAATGGCTTCTGAAAGAATTCAGTGCCTAAAACCCTGGGGAAAAATAATGGTTCCATCTACACCATTGTGAAAGCCTTTACTGAAGCACAGTGTTTATGTTCTGCATAAGGCCTTATGGTGTCATCCCCATCACCAGCAGATCTGAGTGCTTTCCAGGAGTGTGTTTAAGTGACGTGACTAAAAAGTGTCACCTGTTTGTTCTCTCAGCCTCTCCCCACTGGGAGAAACCTGTGTGGTTGAGAACCTTGTTTTGGAAGTATATTGCTTTTGTTTGAGTCATATTTTTATTCTTGTTTTTAGTATACTTGTTATCATCTGTATGTGTTAAAGAAGTTTAGTGGCATTCAGGGATTGAGTGTGTCTCCTGGCTGCCTGTTCTCCTGAGTGCTTTGTTCTGCAATAGGAGATTAAGAAAAAAATGAGTGTTAGGGAAGTTTTTCTCAAGTTAGAAATAAGAGGCTGAATTTCACACTAGTAATACATGTAATTTGTACCTACAAATAGGCATGATGAATAACGTCTTGGCTTTTTTCGCTGTGCAAAAATATCCTGCATCCTTGCAAAGTCATGGTTACCACAGCCCCGAGCATGGTTGTGGCATGGAAACCCTGAACTCCCTTTGTCTTTTTTTTCCTTACAAAGCATGTGAGGTTTCCTCGACTTTGGAATTTGCCCTTCTTGTTGGATCAAACAGTCCAAAGCTGTTTAGTTTTCTGGCTCATCTGTTCCCCCCGCTACTTCTCAGAGAGTGAGAATTAATGGGCTCAGTCCTGAAAGACACTGATCTCTCTGGCACCAGTTCAGCAAACCACTTATGCAAGGGTTTAAATTTTAACCACCCATGAGTTGCTGATGTTAATGGGACTGTAATGGGACTGTACCGGGCACTGCAGTGGGATCATTTACCCTGACCCTGCAGCCTGACCTGCCAACATCCCTCTGACTCCCACGCTGCCATAACTTGGGGTGACCTCAGCACGTTTGTTTATCCTGGAATTAAATGAGTATATGGGGACTTTGCTGAATCTGCCTTAGACTGCCTAGCCCTAAAGTTCAAATTCCTGCAGAGCAGTCCCAATGGAAAAGCAGATGGGCAGGATTGGCTCCATAATGTTGTCCAGAGGCTACCTTGGCCACGAACCATTTCAGGCACCTAGGACATGGCCATCCTCTTGGGATACTCTCTCCTTCTCACTGACCCACTACATTTTCTGAGGGTTGTTTTGCATTCCAAAGGGGTTTCGTGGTGAAGGGAGAGGGGGTTGGCACCATGGTTTGGGTACTGCAGTGCCATGTAATGGTGAGAGGACAGGCCACTATCTCAAACAATGCCTGTGCATGAGTAGGAGCTCTCACAAGTTCCTTGGTCATTATAGAAACAACAACAAAATTCGTCTTAGGCATGATCACTCACAAAATTTATGAACCTTCAGAGGCAACTAAAATTGACTCATCCCTTTTCTTGAGGGGGGAGGATGAGACAAGCTCCAGTGGTCCCTATTACTCTGTTCACTAGAAAAAGTATTTCTGTGTAATAACCTCAGTACGGAGTGATAGGCTTCTTTTGTGTATTAAATTAAAATCTCTGGGGGGACATTAGGCCATGTAATTCATATTTCTCAGTAGCAATTTAAGTCTTTCATCAAAAAACCCTCATAATAACTAGGCTCTGTGATACCTGATAGCTACATTTTCATGTGGAGGATGAAAATAGCCAACAACATGTTAACGAATTCCATGGGGAGAACAATTGTAATGATAAAAATAATCTGACAAGGGCATGAATTTGCAAATATGTTTCTTTATGGATTGCTGGGAACAAAAAGGCTGTTTTAAACATTTTCTTTATGTCGAGATATAGGTGAGGACAACCTCCCTAGCCTGCTCATTAAGGATGGAGTACATGAGCAGTTTCCAAAAAACAGAGGCCCAAAAGATGCATCTCTATATCTTATTTAGAAAAAAATCCCATGTGCCAGGAAGATTACTTGCAGAAGTTGTCATCGCTTCTGCTGCATTAAATTGAGTGAGAAAAGGAGAGTTCCCGTGCAAAGAACTGATGCTGGATCAAACCTCATGCTTTGAGGAGCACATGTATAATTTCCAATTGGATTCTTTTCCAAAAATTCTCTGTGAGTGTAGGACAGCCCCAAACCTCAACAGGCTTCCTCCGCCTGCATCCTGAGAGAGCACTGATATGGTAGAAAACATCAGCAGAAATGGGCCTTGGATACAATTTAGCCGCTGGAGTGGGTAGGCATTTTCTGATGGGAAAAGAAGCATTCCTCCCTCTCCAGCTGGAAACTTTATCTGACACCATTGCTTATGACAGCACATTGATGGATGCCTGTCTCTGCAGCAGTTTCCATCTGAGAAGAAGCAGAGCCTTTGGTAGGACTCTCAGCAATTCCACTGGAGTGAGGGGTGTTTCTGTGCAAATGCAAATGCAAAGCTTCAAGCTGATAGCCCAGGTCAAGGAAAGCGAGGATATGGCTGGATGTAAAGAGGGGAGTGAGAGAATAGGAGAAAATACAACAAAGTATTTATCAAAATAAGAGGCACTATTGCAGTTCAAGTGGCACCAAAACATCTGGAAGTCTCAGGGAAGGATAGTGGCTTTGCCAGTATATTCACAGCTTTTCTTAAAATAATTTTAATTATGATTTTAAGCATAAACCTGCTTTATCAGGATTCATCATCTGTTGTTGAAACATTTTCCACTGGAAACCCTGGTTTTTGCATATCTCTAGATATTTTACTGCTATTAAAATAACATATGAAAATATGCTTATCACCCCATACAAAACATATTTTGTTGCACACAAATGCTTTAATCTATTGTTGTATTTAATCATCTATAAATAAGCAAACTAACACAGTCAGAGAGTACACGTGCAAGCCATGTGTACATCAGATACTAATTTTCAGCACACACTCAATTTGTCAAAAAAAATTGAGCAGAATGCTTCCTAAGCCTGGTTAGTAGGAAATTGGGCTGAGGCAGAGTACAGTTACAGTGGCCTATGAAAAGCAGAACAGGAAATTAGGCCCATGTTGCTTATTTTTCCTGATGGAATTGTGAAAGACAGAGTTTGCAAGGAGATATTGCTGGCGAACGATGCATCTACACTAGAAAAATTACCTGGAGTGGACATAGCTGTAGAGCATGGGCTCAGCCTACAGGTACAGGTTTATCTGCTGAGATAAGGCAAAAGAAAATAATTGTGCCCTGCTAAAAGCCTTTTCTAAAGATAGTACAGACTGAGGATACCTAACACATTCTGCTATGGCCCAAATTATGTGGTTAACCCTTTGAAGAGAGACCATGACTCATCAGCACTCATTCCTTAACTCCTTATGTCTTGCAAGGTAGCAAGGGAAATTATTTGTTTCACCAAATCCTATCAAATCACTTTATCCCCAGAAAACTGTCTGGAAAACCGCAGAGGACCTGTAATAAGCATGTCCACAGGCTGGGGAGAAGCCAACTACTGTTCACGCAGGCCAGGCCACCTGAAGCCGTGGAGAAGGAAGGGGTAGATTGATAAGAAGTTCTTATTTTCACCATTGCAAGGGCTACTAGCCATTTCCTTCTGCTTTCTTCTTCTCTCTAACTGTGGCTATCTTAGTGTTGAGTTTATATGACTCAGTTTATGCGGAGCTCATCAACAGGCTGTTCCTGCTATAATTCCCTTCTCCAGCCTGTACCGGGAGAACACCAAGGAACAAGTCTGAAGGAGATGAACTGCCAGAGAAATAGGCCAGTGTGTTACACAGGAACTCCTTTGTAAGCAAGAATATTAAAAGGATAAAAATCGATTCATAATGAATTCAGGAGGCTTTCTCTACATACTTTAGCGGCTGGGTATTATCTCATTGAAGAGGCACTCCAGGTTCACTAATACATGTTGTTACACAAGCAAAGCACTCCAGCATTGATTTTTCTCTTGCTAAGGATTATGAATCAACATGATTTAAGCAGCTCTATTGCTAAGAGTAATGACCAGTCCCTGAAAGTTTAGCCAAGCACAGGAACTTTCTGGACAGAGGCAGTTTTGTATCACTGCTTTTAATTACATTTGAAGATACGGATTGTCCATTAATATTTGACCTTTAATTTTGTTTTTAAGAGGTGACTCTGTTGAAAAACAGTTATATCATGAAGATGTATGAAGCAGCTTAAACCAAAGCAATTTCTTTTTTTAACTCTACAACCCTTTCAGGAACCTTCACCTGAATGAGTAGATCTGCTTTTCAGCAGGCCAGGGGGGCTCACGAGTGCACCATCAGTCAGGTCCCAGAGGCTTGTGAACCTGATAGGAGTGTTGTAGTTGTGTGCTAGGTGAGTCTAAACTAAAACACAAGTAGCTGTTGCCCTGGCTTGTATCTGGAGGCACTGAAAGGATGCAGTTGCATAGTGGTAGCTGTGAGGTGCAATAGCTGCAGCAGGCTCCCCTCCACCTGCATACGCATCCCATGGCTTTCCTATCGGCATGACTGAGTTGAACTTGCTCCAAGACATCCAGCACCCGTCTGTTGTGCAATATTTCTTAGTTAGGTAAGAGGGGGAACAAACCCTCCTTCTGCAGATTCCCCAAGAGCAAAAATAAAAGCCATAGCTAAGCAGTAAGTATTTAGTGCTGGAATCGGGAATGAATTTACTTGGCCCTGCACTTCCCACTGTGGCAATCAGCAGCTATTTGCTGTCTGTGATGGCTGCCAAATGGAGTGCCCTTTTGGATAGCAAAGAACCAAGCAAAGCCCTCCTGGGGATGGCAGAATTTGTAGTTCTCTCTCCAGGATCCCACTACCTACTCCGAGCTGAAAAAACCCTGAGTTTCTTTGCCATTTTTCTCTTCTTTCTGCAAAAGTCTCCAGTCTCTAAGCTGTCCAGATGTGCTCATTACATCCAGCAGGCCTTGCAAAACTTTCCTCTTGAAGGAAAAATAAAAAAAATAAAAGTTCTGCAGTAGCAGTTCCTGTTGAAATTTATTATTTTAATAAGATCCTCTGAAACACTCAAAACTAAAGTAACAGCTGTTCAGAGACCAGTTCTTTCCCCTGAATTCATTGAATTTCTGAGTGAGCATGGACATTTGGGTTATAAATTTGATCACTTCTAAAACCAAAACTCTGAAAACATCCAAACCAGAAACAATATCTTGATGAAGTTGAAAACTGAATTTAGCATTCAAGTCCCTGTTTCCTTTTCCCTCTGGACAGGAAAGAAAAGAGCACTGGTTTATTGCTCTGTTACTAGTGGCATAGAGTAGCTTTAGATGTAACATAAGGAAATCTCTTGTGTTAGAATGAGGGCCACATTGCAGGGTTACATCAGAATTTCCATTAAGAAACTACACAGGCATATTCTCTTCTGTGCTTCCTGTACAACCCCTGCAGAATTTACCATGCTACTTCTGACTTACACCAGCACAGGAGAAAGGGAAACCAGTCCCAGTACAGCAGGCATGACTGTGGGGTGATGACAGGAGTCTACTGGTGTGTCTACAGGTCTCCTGCTTGCGTGTTAGGAGGGAGGGACATAAGGGTCCTCCAAGACAGGAACTAAGGATTATAAAGCAACGACCAGGTAGCTGATTTGAAGTGAACTAAAGGGTAGATTTTCTTCACACCAAATACAAGTGAGCCATAGCAATTGGCTGTGAGATGCTGTGAACAATAGAGCTCATCTGTTTTCAGAAATATATGTAACTCAGTGAAATAGGAATCTATGGAGGGCTGCTATATTTGAAAGCACCATCTCTGGCTCAGGAAGCCTTCTGTGACTCATAGGGTGTCTCAAGCTACTACATTCTCTGTTCTCCTGCTCCTTCCTAGGAATCTGCTTTGGACTGATGTTGGAGGCTTTTGGTCTGACCCAGCACAGCTGTCCCTGCACATGGAAAGGGATTGTGTCAGCATGACATCCTTCCCATAACAAAGGATTCAGGAGGCACAAGGGATTTGAAGGTGATGCAGTGTAGCACCTAGGCCCTGGAAAAGGGTGAGTAAGGTGAGACAACTATTTGGAGGAGGAATTAACCCAAAATCCTGTGTACCTTTTTGGTTTTCCAACTGCTGGTTGACACAAACTCTTCAGGAACCCACTGAAGACCTCCATGGCAGCTCAGCCCTTCTTGGGTTTTGACTTCAAAGACCTGCCAGAATTTCCTTAGTTTCTTTGTTTGTTTGTTTACACAAACAGTGCTCAGGATTATGTTTACCATGCTTAATTTAACAGTATTTGGTCAGAGATAGTAGAAGGTTTTTTGCATACAGACATCCCTTAAGAATTAATCAGACTATTTTCCCTACTGCCTGAAAAAAGCAAAAAGCCTCCTGTTTTAGGACCTTTTTGTGAAGATTTTTCCATGTTGTACTTTGTTTTGTTTTTCAATTAAACATGTCATTGGATGGCACGATGGATGTGGAAAGGCTGGTTCCTTTACATTGTACATTCAGATGGAATTTATTTCCCTATGTATCACATGTGATTAAGCCCAAAACCTTGGTCTTACAGCAGGTCTGCAGTATAATGCCCACAGATCCGTACCATCATCCTTCATAGGCATGCAAAGGAGTGTGAGACCTAGTTAGTTCCTTTGCTTACATAGAAAGCAACTATGTGAGAGTGTAAACTGTTCAGAAACTGTGACCCTGGCAGAGTTTTACTTGTAGGAGTAAAGTGAACAAACTTGCTGGGCTGTGTAGGGAAATATCCATGCCTTTTCAAGTCCAGCATGGATGACCTTGTGCAGGGGTGTGGGATGAGCTACTAAGAAAACTGTGTTCCTCTCTGATCGCTTGGGTGGATGTCCCTGTTTTGGGTTGGATCAGGCATTGCTGTCCTCCTCGTCCTCCTCTGCATTCGGCTCTTGCACTATCACACACTGAGCTGTGCAGCTGTTGTCCTCAGCTTCCCAGCTTCCTTTCTGTGCATTCCTTCTCCAACAAACTTTCCCTAGAAGACAATGGGAGAAAGCTGAGTCCCTAGAATGCTGCCACAGTGCCACCCTTTTCTTATCCAGAGACAAGGAAACACCTCTGTGTATTTTACCACTAGTAGTCAGCTAACCATGAACTCATTTGGGTTTTTTATACAGTAATTGTGGATGATGAGGGAAAAGGACTTTTCCAATTCCAATATGCTTAAGTCGTCTTTCTTGAGAGAAAAACTTCAGTTATACACATAACTTTAAAGGCAGCATCTAAAGGTCTCAAGGACCTCAGATAACTATAAGCCTTGCATGAATTTAAGCAAGGCACCACACAATTTTCTAAGTAGTCCCTGCACCTCTTCTACACCTGAGTTTGAAGATGAACTGAACAAGTAAGCATATCCCATCTGTCTGCTTAAAGACCTAAGCCCAAAAGAATAACTATAGACTAATTATTCTTCTCCTGTACCCATGTGAAATGCTTTGCAAGAGCCACTTATGATCTTCTTATTTCACCCACCGATGGCAGAGGAAGCCCAGGAGACAGCAGGACGTGACTGGAGACAGAGCATGTTATCCATCTTTGGGAAAAAACACAGTATGCACCCATCCTCTGGCTGAAGATGACTGAACCTCCCTATGGATGTGCCATTAGTTGGATTGCTTCCTTCAAAGCCTCAAAATTATGCAAGCTGAACCAGGGCCTAAAATGACATCCTCACACAACTTTTAGTGACTGTATGTGCAGTGGTTTTAGGAGAGGCTGCATCTCCCCCACACTCTGGGACCTTAAGTTATTTCATCTCAGTTACGTGACCACCTCTGCTGCCATCCCTCCAGCTTTCTTCTCTTTCTCCCTTTCCCATCCACACCACAGCTATATCTGGCTTCAGCTACGAGCCGTAATCTTCTTTTTTTTACAGGCTTATTTTCTTCCCCTTTTAGAACTGCGTAACCCTTTGGGCATGCCAGATGCAGTGAGGGATGAAGAAGTCAAAATAAGGGCAAAGAAGTCAGAGATATTCCTTATAATTTACATAAAAGCCAATTTATGAATTTAGCCCTGAAAAATTTTTCCAGGTACAGCCCAATGGAAGGAAGGAGCCAGAGCTGCCAGCTAATTACTCAACCCACTAGAAAAGCTGTGACAAGCTCCTAAAACATATCTAAGGAGAAAAACAACAAAAGGCAATCTACTGGCATTGGGAGTTGTCAGGGGGGGAAGGAATAGGTTATTTCAGAAGGATTAAAAGGTCAAAGGACTCCGTGTGGAGAAGTCAGCCCAAATCCACCCAAAGCTGTTAGCATGGGATCGTCTGAAAAACAAATCCAGGGGCTAATCCTTCAGCCTCCTCAGGAGAGCATGTCAAAGATGTTCACCCTCCTCCTGCTAGTCATGTCCTGCATCTAGATGAACTTGTGTGATGACCCTTCTCAGATGTCCATCCAGCTGTGACACCACCTCATCCTTTGTCCCAGGTTTGCTCCCTGCTGAAATGCAGGTACATGGGAACCTGTAGGGGCAAGCAGGAAGCCCAAGGGTGAATTCTTCCTCCCTATAGTAAATACAGGCACTGTCACTCATCTCAAAAGCAGGGTATACCAGGAAAGAAAATAGCTAGCCTTCCAAGACAGCTCCCATCTTTCCAAGTAGGAGTCAGGGAGCTGTGTTACTCCAGCATGAGTGGGACATAAATGAACACACCATGAGTAGGTGGGAGTTGGGGTCTCTCAGCAGTGTCAGGGTTGAATTGGACTTGGCATGGCTATGTGTGCCAAATAGTTTGCTTCAAAGCGAAGTGTGTGTTCTGCTTCCTAGCTGTACAGTGGAAAAGGAGGAAACATGATGAAGAGTTGTGCTGTGATCATCCCAAGGCTGTGAACATCCCTGGTGGATGTCTGTCAGCTTCCAGATGTAAAGAGAAATACCAAAAACCGCTTATTCCACACCAACAAACTCAGTGTAGCTTTTGAATTCCAATCCTTTCCTCACAGTCAAGGATAGGAGACAGCTTTATACCATCTATTACATCCTTTGCTCCACAGGTGTTTCCAAGAGTTGTTCTTGCCACACACTCTAGACTTTTCACACAGTTCAGGTTAGCAAAATAGGCTGCAGAGCATAAAAGAAATAGGCACCTGCTCCTGCTGATGACCCACAAGCTTACCCACTTCATTTTTCTCTTCTAACACCTCACTCTGAAAAGTATAAACTTGGTTACATCTCCTTACCGACAGCAATTCTCTAGACAACAGGGCTTTTCAGCTCCTTCAAAGCAAAACAACTGATGGTTTTCTTTGGGATGTGGCTTTAAGTGAAGGTGTCTCAGTCAGCTCTGAGTAAGTCTGCATGTGGGGATGAACCGCAGACATGTCTGTCTCTGCGGGAGAAGGATCCTTCTAGTTCCAGCTGTGCCTCCTTTGCCTAATGCTTGTGAGAAAGGGGCCTGCTTTGCTGCCTCTGCCGCGCCGGGAAGGGCACTGTGTGATGTGACTGCTGGCATCGCCCAGCCCGAGGCTGCTGCTCCTCGGCTCCTGGCACCAAACTGTAGGTCGAGGCACCACCTAGAGGCACGCAGGCTGTAGCAAGCCCGGAGGTAAAGCACGGCCAGGCTACGGCTTTTTTCCACCACAATAACAATGTAGTACGGCGCCTGTCACTAAAAATAAAAACCTCAGAGTTCCCATTTTCCTTATTTTATCAAAACAAGTTGATTAGTTTGAACCATAAATGCAAACCTGAAAGCCCCCCGAGAGAGCAAGCTGTGAGTCAGATGGTTTGGGAGGGGAAATTCAGCTCACAGAAAAGAGTCCCATGGGACACTTTAATTGGGATAGCTCCATAATCCAGGCAAGATGTGCTCAGTTTACCAGTTACTTGATTTGGGCACTTTTTTGGTGAAAGTCCCAGCCTCAATTTTTAGCTATTAAACAAAAGCAGATTTCAGTAACTGGTTGTTGTGGTCACCCACAACATCATGGCTTTGTAGTCTTGAATAGCTGAGCGACCTCTCCAGGCAGAACAGACCAGGATTATAGCACTACTGAGGGAAAAAGCTCTGAAGTCACTTCCTTTGGGACCTTGATGCTAAGCTGAATTATCGATTCCGTGCTCTAAACCACCTGGGCTCCTCTCCTTGCATTCAGATCAGCTCTCCAGAAACTGGTGAACTAGTGCCTTCAGAAAACAGATCCATATGCCTTAATTTTCCACCCCCTTCTTATTTTCTTCCTTCCAGGTTGTCCTTCTTCTTATTGCAACTTCTTTTTCCACTATAAATCTGTTGCTGGCTTCTCTCAAGTAGGAACTTAAAAAAATAATTGCTAGTCTATGAAGGCAGAGTTGGGTTTGTTTGTTTTATGCCACAGGGTATGTGGCCTGAAGTTTATTGCATCCGTGAAGTTAGTTATTGTAATGAAGTAGCTCTCCATAGCAGTAACTGTATCACAACTGAAGACTAGCTCTGGATATATTTGGGCCTCCAAGTTGCTATTTTCTTACATTTGGTCTCCCTGACTAGAGAGAAGCTTTCAAAGAAATATCTGTGGCCACTTTTAAGATCCAGAATGGTGTCCTGTCTAATATTTCTAACATCCCCAGACACGTGCAAAACATCACTAAATCCTTGTGGTGAGAGAAGCACACCTCTGACAGACCTGAATGGGGAGAAAAAAATTTTCCTGAAGCCTCTTAGCCTAAGATCAAGCCTCCTTAAAAAAAAAAAAAAAAAAAAAAAAGAGAGAGAGAGATAAATTTCCTCTGCTCAATGAAACTCCCAAGCTTTGGATTTTATATGACAGGGACAGGGACACACTCCACAAGAGGTAAGTGACCACAGCAGGGTGACAGTATGCACCTGTCAGCCCATGAACTTTCCTTTCTTGGTATCCACAAGAATGCAATACTTCCAGAGGAGTTTTAAATCCTTCTGTCACATGGACTCTGCCATGTATTGGCACTCCAAAAAAGACACACATCCAACCCTCATTCTACAAACACTCCAGCGTGTGATTAAAGGTATTCTCAAAGCCAGTGGAGCTGGTCATGCACTTAGAGCCGCTGAGCACAGGTTATCTGTTCAAAGGAGCACAGCAGCACAGACCTTGCTATTTCAACAGCTACATGGATCTCTGTTGGAACTGTCTCTTGAATTGCCCCCCATCAATGTGTATAAGTGCCTATTTTAGGCCTTGATCTTCTGAGATTATCGTCTTTCATACCTCTTTTATGGTTTGTGATGCTCTGGGATTAAGTTAAACATCAATACTACATTGCATAGAGGATGCAGCACTTTGTAGTTCCTTCATTGCTCAGCTGTATTTCTCATGCAGTGGGTCAATGTGTCTGCTTTAAGACTCTGGGCTGTCAAATAACCTTTGAGAAAACCATGCCCTTGCTGATAAGACCAAAGAAATGCAAAATAAAATAAATAAAAAAAGCTTTGTCACAGTAGTTTATATTGCATGCACTAATCAGCCCCTTCTTTTGCTACAATGTACTTTGTTACAAGGAAATGCACGGCAGGTTCCCTATCTCAAAGCAGCAGTTTACCTACTGTAACTGTTCTGCAGGAGGAGAATGGGGAGACAGAGCTCCAGTTCCATGGGCCCTGCAAACTGGTCTCTTTTGAGGAGGTCTCATGCTGTGGCCAGGCCCAGGACCACATTCTCTGCCCTCCCAGCAGCAGCTTTGGAGATGGACAATGAGGACCCCACTTGGTGATTTCCCAGAACTTCCCACAGCACAGTGCAATTTGGAAGGTCCAAGAAGCCAGCCCATTTACCCTAACTGCAGTTCTACCCATTTATGTTCTGTACAGCACACACGCCAATGGTGGTAGAGTGCAGCAAGCAAGGCCTTAGCTGAAGACAGAAAAATAAAGAAACACAGGTGGTTTGGGTTGGAAGGCACCTTTAAGATCATCCAGTTCCACTCCAACTGCCATGGGCAGGGACATCTTCCACTAGACCAGGCTGTTCAAAGCCCCAGCCAACCTGGCCTTGAACACTTCCAGGTGTGGGGAATCCACCATTTCTCCAGGCAACCTGTTCCAATACCTCCCCACTTTCATCATAAAACATTTCTTCCTTATGTCCAATCTAAATCTTCCCTTCCAGTTTTTAACTGTTGCCCTTTGTCCTGTCACTACAGGCCTTCTTAAAAAACCTCTCTCCATCTTTCTTACAAGCCTCCCTTATATGTTAAAAGGACACGGTGAGGTATTTCCAGAGACTCAAAGATGACTGTTTCCAGTAGAAGTCTCTCTTTTCTACCAGCATTGGAAATCCCACCTTCTCATTGTAAGGAATATCTTACACAATCCCAAGCAAACTGCAAGGAAAACAGGATGCTATTTCATTCAAGTGTCACACTGCTATTTATATTAAATGAAAGAGTGGAAAACCTGCGAACAGTAATGGCAGCAAAAGGCAGATAGCCTTAGGTGCCCTGCTTCTTCCTATTCTTATAACAAGGGTAAGTGGATGAAAATGAAACAGACATCTGGTAATTGACATGGTGTAATTTCTCTGGAAAAAGGAAGTGGGAACTTCTGGTTTGCCTGATCCTAAATCATTTTCATGTGACAAAAGTGGGTTTTGAGAGGGTCACTTTGCCTTGTTGCTTTTGACTTTCACTTTGCCAGAGAAGCAAGCAAACTGTAAAGAAACAGAGAAAGCTTTGAGCTGTGTCATGGTCCCATTCCATGAGTGAAACTTTTTGAATCATCAAAGGAAGCAAAGCATTTTATTTCTGTTTTCTGTTATGCAAAACAAAACATTTTCAAATTTACTGCCAGCTCCACTTCTTCTGGGAAAAGATACAGTTCTGGTAACCAGTGGCTGAAGAAAAGTTAAAAAACTTGGCAGCAGGATCAAAATTCTTGAGAAAGGAGGCCTTTGCTCTTCCTTGAGTTTGACCTGGAATTTCTCTTAACTTTGTTTCTTTGTCCTAGAGAAAAGTGTGATTTAAAAGCCATTTTAAAATCTAGGAACAAAACTAGATGTATGACTCACTGCTGAAATGTGCTGAAAACCCAATACTGAACTTATTTCAGTCAGAATCACAGAATCAACTAGGTTGAAAAAGACCTTTGAGATCATGGAGTCCAACCTTTGACCTAACATCACCTGTCAACTAGACTGTGTCAGGAAGCATCACATCCAGTCTCTTCTTAGCTATCTCCGGGGGTGGTTACTCCACCACCTCCCTGGGTAACCCATTCTAGTGCTCTTTTGGTAAAGAACTCCTTCCTAATGTCCAACCTAAACTTCCCTTGGTGCACCTTAAGATTGTTCCCTCTTGTCCTACTGCTGGTTGTCTGGGAGAAGAAGCCGACCCCCACCTGGCTACAACCTCTTTTTAGGGAATCATAGAGAGCAATGAGGTCTCTTCCAAGCCTCCTCTTCTCCAGGCTAAACACCCCCAGCTTCCTCAGCTGCTTCTCATAGGACTTCTGCTCCAGATCCTTCACCAGCTCCGTTGCCCTTCTCTGGACCTGCTCCAGCACCTCAATGTCTTTCTTGAACTGAGGGGTCCAAAACTGGACACAGTACTCGAGGTGTGGCCTCACCAGTGCTGAGTACAGGGGAAGGAAGAATCACTTCCCTGGTCCTGTTGGCCACACTGTTCCTGATCCAGGCCAGGATGCCATTGGCCTTCTTGGCCACCCGGGCACACTGCTGGCTCATGTTCAGCTTCCTGTCAATTAGTACCCCCAGGTCCCTTTCTGCCTGGCTGCTCTCCAGCCACTCTGTGCCCAGCCTGTAGCGCTGCAGGGGGTTGTTGTGGCCAAAGTGCAGGACCCGGCACTTGGCCTTGTTACGCCTCATACCATTGGATTCAGCCCATCTATCCAGACTGTCCAGGTCCCTCTGCAGAGACCTCCTACCCTCCAGAAGATTGACAATACCCCCCAACTTGGTGTCATCTGCAAATTTTCTAATGGTACACTCAATCCCCTCATCCAGATGATTAATATCCAGATATTAAACAGGACTGGGCCCAACTCTGAGGCCTGAGGGACACCACTAGTGACTGGCTGCCAACTGGATGTGGTCAGGTTTGGATCCTCCTTACTATTCTGTCTTCGTAAACTAAAATGAAACCACTTTTGCTCAGTTTCAGGTGGTGTGAAGCCAGCTTAGCTTTTCAGGAAGAGTCTTTCCACTTGAAAAAGGAAATATATCTGCAAGAATTTGAAGAAAGCTGGACTATTCTGTCAGTTGATGGTTTGACCTAACCTGTGTGATATATGCAGTTCCTATTTTCAAAAGACTCATCCTAGACCCAGTGCAAAAATCTGGTCGTTCCTGTTTGTATCTGTTGAAATTGAAACCAATGCTACAGTCTTACAGCATAATCCTGTTAGGAAAGGTGGAATATGTTTGTCTTTAAATAAAAAGAAGACACTGTTAAAAACTGTGAAGAAATTATAAATGTTGGGAAAAAATTGTCATTATGAAGCAAGGTTCACATATAGTTATGCCAGTGGTAACAGGATAACTACAAGTCAGTTAACTAATCTGAACATTAATTTAGTCAAAGGATGATGAATGGGTTTCCTCATATACAGTACTGGTAGCAAGAGTAGAAAAGTCTTCATCATCCATGCCAAAGCACAACCTGTCGTTTACTCTGGGATACCTTTCCCACTGAGGCTTCCAGCACTTCAGCTGAATACAACTATAATGCTGAACACTTATAGGAAACTGAGGAAATTGCATTGCCCTTTTTTGGTGTAGCAAGTAAACCTGCTCAAAAAAGCAGGAACAGAAAGGTCTGGCTGCAGGTACCAAGACTGCAGAGGAGTTCCCAGGGGCACTTATTCGGGCTCTGACAAGCAGTTAAAATGGAAATGATGGTGAAAAATTCGTTATAGAGACATGCCTCAAGGATGCTTAGTAAAAGCAGCCAGAAATGCTGGCCTTATTCCTATATGCTATTTGTCATGTATGTCATATGGCAAATATTGACGTACAGCCTTGTCAGGCATCTCGATTTTTAGCTGCTCATGGGAACCTGGAGTCATATATAGACTTTTCCCTTCAAGTGGTGTCTCACCCTCTCACATTTTCCAGGCAGTTTGTGGTGTACTGGGGCAGTGTTGATGCTGCAGGTGGCATGCACACTTCAGAACAGGCTAGTTCTGTCAGCTGAGTGTGGGGAGGGGGGGTGTAAGGTAATCTTAGCTCAGTGCTGGGGCATCAGCTGTCCTCAGGCTGCTATTCCTGTTTTCTTACCCTTGACATGTCACGAAATCTCCTTCTTGTCAGTGTCACTGGTGAGCAATTGCCATAACAACCCCTGGATCTGTGTGGTCCACACAGAGTAGATATTTCAATGCATATATGTCCCTTGAAAAAGAAAAGGGTATCCTTCTTATTGTTCCTTTATAAATAAGAAGGAGAATTTCTGAATTCAACTTCTTTTTTGATAATTGCAATTAATCTACAGCTTCTCTCCTCTGTCAGCTTTTGGTGTAACTTGTTCAAGCTGAGACTGTGTGCCAAAAACAGCTGGATCACGTTTAATGCAGTGTTTCCTCACAATGCTGCCTTCTCCTGGGAGAAACAAGGACAGATAAAGACTAGGAACTGCAGTTGGAGAGAGATGATCAGCCCTTCTTTTACAGTCAAAGTATGTTCTGGCCAAAAAAACCCCCACAAGCATATGCCTAAATGCACAGTGAGTATACCTTTGATGCTAGAAGCATTGCTTTGGAATGAGGCTACTTTCCTGCCCATTTTCCAGGCAGTCATGCACAGAAGCATAGTGCTAGGGGATCTGGGAGCAAAGCAAGTACCTGGAACAAGTAACCAAAGAATAACAAACCCATACCCCTACGGCTCAGGCTGCATCTAAATCCATGGTGTTTCCTAGCACATACCCATTTCTCTCACAAAGAAAAGATTGGAAGCAGCAAGCCCACTTATCTAACTCCAGGCCTAAAAAGGAGGTGGCAAAACAGTCACAGCAGGGCTACATGTTGGTAGCCAAACGGCTGTGCTATAAAGAAAGTTCAACAAACACCATCTTTGGAACAATGCATTTTTCTAATTACCTTCATTTCATCAAAGCTTCTATGCACTCAGGAAAGGGTAGAGCTGCTAGCTCCCAGAAATCTACTGATTTGAGTCTTTGGAGACTCATACAAAGGTGGAGCAGGCCACATGACAGGTGGAAAAACGAGGCACGAAAAGTCAATTAAATTCATTAACTCAAAGAAGTGTCTCTGAGCAAGTTGCATGAAGATCTCCCAAGTACTTTTTCTGAGAAAAGCAACATAAATTCCAAGAGATGGACAAATCAAAACAGCAAAAAAGTCAGTTTTGATAAGCAAACCTCTGTGTACTGGGAGGGCTGACAATATAGGGGGAAGGATATCGGACGTGGGTTTGAGGAACTCAGCTCCTTTCTGCACCCACACAGCAATTTCTCATGGTCCCATGGGCAAGTTACCAACTTGGATTCATCACCAGCTAACTCCAGATGTCAAGAAGAGGATGGTGCCTAAATTTAGGACTGTCAGCACCTTAGGCCCCTTTCCATACTCAAGAGGGCAATTCAGACACCAGGTGAGTCAAGATATTCCTCTAATTTAGAAAGCGTAGTAGAGTATCTGCTGTCAGACAGGATGAGAACTGTCCTCCTCCCTTCAATTCACAGCTCTGGACATTGGGATGGCATCACTGATTCTTTGCCAAGACCATGGGAAAGTGACATTTGTTAAAGAACATGAAACTCTGAAATGCATTTTTGATAGAAGCAAGAAATCAGTCAGAGCACTGTGCACTACTCTTAGCAATTTGCTTTAGAAGATTTTCTGATTGGAAGCATTGGGCTTGACTTCCATGCAAGCCAGACTTGCCAAGAAGCAAGTAAACAAACCTGATAAAGCACATTTTCCACTAACTGTTATTTGCAAATAAGTGTTCAGTCATATGCTGCTGTATTCATTGAAGAGCTTGTATACGGAACCAGATCTGGCTTTCTACAAGTGATGCCTTTTGTTTTGTATTTTGCTTTTCTTTGCTAAAGCCTTCTGTTGCTGGCTTTTCACCAGTCTCTTGTATTTGTTGATGATAGTCTGTATATAATTTAACTCTTACTTGCATAACCCATTCTTAAGAGGCTGATTATTGACACATGTAATATTTTACCATCTTTTCACACTTCTAGAAGACTTAGTTCATGCTGTTTGTATTTTGAACTCGACTTGAGGAATGGAGCTGAAGACCAAGCAGAAATACTTTTTTTTTTCCTAAAACAAACTTAAAAGTCCAAGCATGGCTATGAGAATATATCACAGTCCCATGGGATCAGACTGTTCAGCCCAGCATTTTCTGACTGACACGGCTGAAGGTGGATGTGTCTGCAAGAGCACAAGGATAAGACAGAGAGCTCCTTCTCCAGAATTCAAGGTTTTCTGGGCGAGGAGTAAGGCCTTTGTCATATAACTTCTATTAATGTTGCCAGTGACATGAGAATTGGGTCAATTAAAAAATTAAATCCTCTTAAAGCACCCCAGCACAAATTGTTTTTAATGCCGAAGGGCTAGGGATTGAATTCCTTCAGGGCTCCTGTGTACAAGATCCTGAGCTACCACAGCAGAAATGACCACCCACCTGAGCCATCCTGTTACCGCACCAGGCACTCCCTTGGCATTATTGGTCACCTCTGTCACCTACACAAGGCCTGGGAGAGAGAGCTCAGGTCACCTGCCCCATGTTCCACCTACAGAGTGTAAACTTTTGCCCTGCTCCTGATATTCTTCTTGCTGCTCCTCCACAAGAGCAAACACAGAGTAAAGGATGGAAACAGGAGGAGCTGCTACAGCTTGCTGGACAGGGAACAGTCAAGCACCTCCAGCATCCCTGTGGCTCACTTCAGTGGGAAGTGGACACTCTCTCTCATGTCATCAAGGTAGAAATGGACAGTAGAAGTAGGGGGGAAGTTCCTGTTTAACTCTCACCTAAAAGTTACATGAATTCTTTATTCCCAGACTACTTAAACCTTTTCCTTTTCCCACTTGATGTTTCCCCTCATTTAAAAGCTGGTGGCTCAAAAGGCCAATGCGAGATAGACAAGTCCGGTTGCAAAAGGCACAGCAGAAAGACTCCTTAGGTGGTATCGACAAGACACGATTCTTTCTGCGTTGTCTTTTCTCCTCGAGAGTGATCCTGCGTGCGTTCTCAAAGGAAGCAGTAGCATTATAGATAGTGTGTCTCCAGACCTCCTGATTGGAGGCCAGAATAGACCAATGATGAAGATCAATATGGCCAAGGCTCAGATGTTGTTTCAGGGAGACCTTGTATCTCCTCTTTGGGGCTCCTCTCTTGCAGCAGCCAGTGGCAAGTTCACCATAGAGCACGATCTTAAGGAGGTGGTGGTCCTTCATCCTTGAGACGTGTCCTGCCCAGCACAGCTGTGTTCTCAGCAACATGGCCTCAATACCTGTGACTGCTGCTTGTTCTAGAACAGATGTATTGGTCACATAATCTGACCAGTGGATATTTAGGATTGTACGGAGACAGCATTAATAGAAGCGTTCTAGGAGTTGCAGATGGTGGTGGTAAATGACCCATGATTCGGATCCATATAAAAGAGTAGGCAGCACTATGGCTCTGTAAACACTGATCTTTGTACTTTTCTTCAGGTGTTTATTTCACCAAACTCTTTTATGGAGTTTTCTGAAAGCTGTATATGCCTTTGCTAACCTGTTGTCTTTCTCTTTGTCAATCTTATCATCCGAGGAGATGATGTTTCCCAGGTAATTAAACTGCTGGACTGATTTGAGCTCTGATTCGCCAATGGTGACATGGGGATGATGGAAGACTTCCTGAGGTGCAGGTTGATAGAAAACTTCTGTCTTCTTCAAGCTGACTTCCAGCCCAAAAAGTTCAGCAGCCTCAGCAAAGCAGGATGTTAAACGCTGCAAAGCTGCTTCTGTGTGGGCAATGAGGGCGTCATCGTCAGCATAAAGTAGCTCCCAGACAACATAATTTAAGGTCTTACTACGGGCCTTCAGTCACCTTAGGTTGAATAGGCTTCCACCGGTACGATATCGGATGTAGATACCATTTTCTTCGTCAAGATCTACCGTAGTCCTTTGGAGCATCATGCTGAAAAAGATTGTGAATAGCGTTGGTGCAAGAAAGCAGCCTTGTTTCACACCATTGGTTATTTGAAAGGGCTCAGAGAGTGCATTGCCATATCTGACTTGGCTGTGCTGATCCTCATGAAGTGAGATGATCATTTTAAGGAACTTAAGGGGACATCCTAAACGTTCCAAAATCTGCCATAGACCTTTCCTGCTCACAGTATTGAAAGCTTTGGTGAGATCAACAAAGGTTACACAGAGACCTTTGTTCTGTTCCCTACACTTCTCTTGCAGTTGTCTGAGAACAAATACCATGTCTGTGGTGCTCCTGTTGGCTCTGAAACCACACTGGCTTTCGGGTAGTTCTTCTGCTGTAGCTGGTATTAGTCTGTTCAAAAGTATTCTTGCAAGGATTTTACCAGCAATGAAGAGCAGAGTAATGCCTCAGTAATTTGAACAGTCTGATTTATCTCCTTTCTTCTTATATAAGGTGATGACAACTGTGTCACGAAGGTCTGATGGTAGTTTGCCTAGTTGGGCACCATTTAACAAAGAGGTGGGGCTAAGGTTCTGGGATTAGTGTCTGACCTTACTCCTCTCCTCAGCACTTTAAGAGGTCCACAAGTGTATTGTGAGACAGGTACCTATGTCCTTTGCCAAACGTCACTAACTGGAGATGGGGAGAAATGAAGACAGTTGCTATACAAGAAACTAGGCTTCTGCCCAAGGACTCTCATATTTTTAAGGAGAATTAAATCTATCATAGGCTGGATAGTGACAGATCAGAAAAAGGTGATTTCCAAGAAGCCTAAGTTATCATGGAATCCTAGAATGCTTTGTGTTGGAAGAGACCTTTAAGATCATTCCGTTCCAACCCCCCTGCCATGGGCAGGAACAACTTTGACTAGAAGGTTGCTCAAAGCTCCATCCAACCTGGCCTTGTGGATGGGACATCCACAGCTTCTCTGGACAACCTGTTCCAGTGCCTCACTATCCCCACGGTAAAGAATTTCTTCCTGTTCTACACCCACCCTCTTTTAGATTAAAAACATTCCCCCTTGTACTCTCACTACATGCCGTTGTAAAAAGTCCTTCTCCATCTCTCTTGCAGGCCCCCTTTAGGTACTGGAAGGCTGCTATAAGGTCTCCTTGGAGCTTTTGCTTTTCTAGGCTGAACAACTTCAACTCTCTCAGCCTGTCTTCATAGGAGAGCTGCTCCAGCTCTCTGAGCATCTTTGTGGCCTCCTCTGTACTTGCTTCAACAGGTCCATGTCCTCGTTATGTTGGGGTTCCCAGAACTGGATGCAGCACTCCAGGTGAAGTCTCACCAGAGCAGAGTAGAGGGGCAGAATCACCTCCCTCAGCCACACTGCTTTTGATGCAGTCCAGGATACAATTGGCTTTCTGGGCTGGAAGCACGCATTGTGAGCTCATGTCAAGCTTCTTGTCAACCAACACCTGCAAGTCCTTCTCCTCAGGTCTGCTCTCAATCCTTTCATCCTTCATCTTGTATCTAGGACTGAGATTTCCCTGACCCAGGTGCAGAATCTTGCACTTGGTCCTGTTGAACTTCATGAGGTTCACATGGGCTCACCTCTCAAGCCTGCCCAGGTCCCACTGGATGTCCTAGTTAGCTCTTTAACTTGCATGTTAAGTAAAAAATTTGTTTCTTGTGTAGTAAGGGGCACAGGGGGACTGGACAGCCCCTAAGAGGAAAATAAGATGCAAGAAGGGTAGCAAGTGAAGTAAAGGGACAAGTTATGCAACTTTTACTTAATTGAGAATTGTGTTTCAAATCTACAGAAAACAGCACGTTGCTCCCCTTGCTCCCTAGACAGAAAGGCACAGTTTTACAATCTCCTTTTATTGTTTTGCTGATAAGCAGGCATTTCACATTTCTGACACTAAACAAAATGTCCTTTAGAAAACTCAGTACCATGGCCTTTTCCGGCTGGAACGTTACAACCACAGCCTGCCTGGCCAGCTAAGTTTTCACCGCATAACACAATGTCTCAGCTGTGGCTGGCCAAGGTGCTCCAGCTAGAAAGGGACAAAGCCTGCTGTGGGAGTAGTCAGCTTCGGCTCCTGCTTCCACCCTTACCCACAGGGGTAGCAGTGCAAATATGTGCAAACTTCCCAGCCCTTGGGGCGAGCTGGCATGGCATGCACTGGGATGATTGGTTGGGCACCTGACTTCATATTTCCATCCTGCAAACCCTGAATGCTGGACTAAATTTAGTCTTGTTATGCATATTTTATAAGACCCCTACTGGGACCCCTACTGTTACAGACTCCTCCTTTAAACAGCTTTAAAGTGAGCAAATCTTCCTTCTTTGTCAAAACTCTCAAAGGGTGTTTCTGCATGGCACAAATCTGCCCCCCGGTACCTCCCAGTGTCCAAGAAAGGGTCAGGGTTACCTCTTCCCAGGGAAACCCACCTCCTTGCCTTGAAATCCTGGCAGCCTGAAATGACCCATCTGGGCCACTGGTTACTGAACATAAATTTGTTTTTGCATTACACAAACAAGCAACAGGAATAGCTTGATTCTGGTTAGTCTCAAGATCTGAAAGTGGAGCTATCAGAAATCGCTGAATCAGAGGAAATGGATCTCTGACAACAATAATATTTGTGAATTCTTATGAAAAATTACTGTAGATGTTTTTGCTTAAAAAAAAAAGGTAGAAAAGAATAGCACCTTCAGAGGTGCCTGCAATGTGTTTGTGCTCTGTTAGTTACAGGAAACATGTATGTCGTTTTTGTCAGCTGACAAAATACTTTCTAACAAGGCATTTTGACAAAGCTGAAAATATCTTACACTGAGTCATTTTGGCTTCAAGTGCACATCTCGGAAAAAGGAATCTCAGGAAAAAAAAATGTAAGTAAGTGCTGGCATGAAAGACAACCTTCAAGTGACAGGCCTGGAAAGGCTATGCATACTTGTACTCAATACAGAATGATAACTATCTTTCAACCCTCAAAAATGCTTTGTGTTTTTTCTTTTCTTTTTGTTCGTTTGTTTGTTTTAGTTCTGGGTTTTCTGTTGGTTGTTGGTTTTGTTTGGTTTTTTTTAACCCCCTCAAAAAATCATTTAGTTTCTTTCCCAACTTTTGGACACTAATAGTTTATTACTTCAGAGGGCTGTGATTACTTTTTGTATGTAGCTGTGTGACCTCTGCTGGCAGATTCTTATCATGACTGCAGCAATTCATACACACAGGTACGGATACATTGGCATTCCGGTAAGTCCTGCCCTACATTCACAAGGAGACACAATACACAAGATAATACAATCCCTGCTCTGAAAAACAGACTCCCACGCTGGAAAGGTGTGGAAAAAAATATTGTATAACCTAGCTTTCTCCACTCGCAGAGCTTTTATAGGGCAGTTTTTAGAGAACCTTTGATAAAGAGATACGACCATCTCGGGACGGGGCCACTAGTGTTTGTTCAGCATAATGGTCTAAATGTTCATTATTGCTCGGAAAGCCCCTACACTTCATCCTGTTAGAAGCAGGGAAGTTACACCGAGGAAAGGATTAGTCTCTACTTGCATTCCTTTCTTGTACTCCTTCTCATACCACCAGCTAACAGCCATTGTGGGAGAAAGGATACCAGCTAAATGGACCTTTATTCTGACTCAGCACGGCTGCAGACAGTCTGTCCGCTATGATACAGTGGCACAGTATAATTTCATACTTTAAAAAAATGGCCATTCACCTGACAGATCACAATGCAACTTGTGCTTAACAGCCTCAGTCTTTGTGATATTCAAGGTCATTCTATTATTACAGCACAGTGCACGGAAATTCCACAAATACCAAGAGAGCCTTATCTATTTATCATAGGTGAAATTGGCACGTTTTGCGGCATGACGGCTCCACAGCGGATCACAGGCATTTGAGTTCACTTAAGTTTATATTCAGGGGCTGGTTTACTCCGTTAGGAGCCCAGTGGATTCCATGCATGTATACATCTGTGATGGCACTGCCATTCCTCAAGTGTCCAGCTTCCACACTGGCAGCTACTGCACCTTGACACAAGGCAGCAAAAACAAACACGCCAGAAAAGAGACCTTGCGGTGAGATACAAAGGCAAAGGAGAGGCATCGGCCTTCCCTCCTTCCCTTTACACACCTGCTCACACCTAAAATACGCTCTGTGGCACGGCACCTTGCCTTACCACACCAGAAAAGGGGGATTATACCCCAGTGTCCCACCGCTGCTACCAATCCCAAACCACTTGAGACCCCAGAGCCCACACAGCAGGGCAGGGTCCCACGCAGTCAGACATCCTTCATCCCCGCCAAAGTGACCCCCGTGTCGCACGACCGAGTTCTCCCCCAAGGCAGCAGACTGAGCATCGGGCCAAGCCGAGAGTGCTGAGCCCTGAAGCCCTGAATCAGTGAAGACCTAAAGCCCTGTGTCACTGAATCACTAAAGCCCTGAACTCCCGAGTCCCTGGACCCCTGAAGCCCTAAATCACTGAAGTACTGCAGCCCCGAAACCCCGCGCCCGGGATCCCAGATCCCAGATCCCAGATCCCAGATCCCAGAGCCGCCCTCAGGTGCGATGCGCGGGCGGGGCGCCCCCTGGCGGTCCCCGGCGCGCACCTCCCGCCCCCCGGGCGCCCGCGGCTCCCCCCGCCCGCCGCCGCCGCCGCTCTTGAAGTTTGCAGGCGATTTCCTTTCCAGCCCCGGCCTTATCTCGGCCCGCACGTTGCCGCGCGGTGACTAATAGCAGAATAACATTGTCTCGGGATAAAATAGCGCCGGGGCTGTTTACCCGCTCCATGGGGGTTCGCTATAAAAGGGCGCCGGGGACCGCCGCGCCAGCCAGACGCGCCGGGGCGCACCGAGCCGCACCACGCAGGGCACCCGCCGCGGCGCTCGGTCCTCACGCCGGGAGACACTTTCCGCGCTTTTTTCTCCACTTTTATTAATTTTCCCCCCTTTTCCACACCCCAATTTTCCCGTCCGCCCTCCGCCGCCTGCTATGGATTATTCCCAGATGATCGTCTCGCTGCTCTTCGTGCTCTGCCCGGGGCTGCTGCCGGCAGGTAGGTGCCGGTCCGGTGCCGCTCGCGGGGGAGGTTGCGGGGCCGAGCCGGGCTCTGTGCCCGGCTCCGGGGAGGGATGCCCGAGGGATGCTGCGGAAGGGGATGCGCGTTTGCCTAGCCTTGCCGTGGGTGCTGAGCTCTGCCGCTCTCTCCCGCAGCCCCCGGAGCCGAGGTGGACGCCGCGCCGCCCCCCGCCGCCGCCGCGCACCGCCGCGCCCGGCGCTGCTCCTGCTCCTCGCTTCTGGACGAGGAGTGCGTCTACTTCTGCCACCTCGACATCATCTGGATCAACACTCCCGAGTGAGTGGAGCGAAGGCGCTTCGGCAGTTCCCCAGCTCTGGGTTCCCCTTTGGTTAGGAAAGAGGGAAGGGAGGGGAGCGTGAAGGGAAACATTAAGAACCAAAAATCCCCTGCAGAAAATGGGAAGGGGAGGAAGGAATATTTCTTTGCACACTTTCTCCTATTGCTTTCCCCCCTCACCGCTCCCACTTTTCTACCGAGTTTAGCAACGAGACTATTCACCGAGAGAAAGCAGACAGGATTTGACCGCTTAGATTGAGCAGATAGCTCCTAATAGCCCTAACACACCTGCTTTCCTAAAATCTGGGCAGGAGTATTTCCTTTGGGTGCTGCTTAGCAAAGGCTGCAGGATACTTTTCAGTATGAATCAGAAGCAGACAAAATGCCAAAGGCATGATTTTGCCAGCCTGAATTTGACCGCCTTTCTTTCCGACCAGTTAGGAGGCTGGAAGGCATACTTTGACACTGGGGGGCTCCTAGCTCCCTTTTGCTGCTCTCTGCTGCAAATTAACACATCCCACGTATTAACGGGATCATGCATAGTACCCATCTCTACTCTCTCCTCACCAAAAAGTAGTGAGCCAGAGCCTAACCTAGGGCTGCAAACACTGGCTGTGGTGATTTGTTCTGCTGCTGGGTTTCTTATGAGTGCAGAGGACTTGTTCCTCACTTTTATTGCTTCTTTCAGTGTTGGCAGTTGCCAAAGTTCAAAGAGATGAGGTTTCATTGCTTTCTATTGCACAGGGAGGCACAGCAGCCTTGTGAAAACACAATTAAAAGGTCATTATCCTTGTCAGTAGGCATGCTAATGAATACATTGCAGGATCATCAAAAGCATTTGCATTGAAATTGTGACTAAGGAGGCATTCCCAATCCCACAACCTTTACTCCGGCAATCAATCCCATTGATAAAACTGCCCAAAATAGCCAGAGTGCTTTGAAAACACAGAATTATTTGAATGACTTTCATGTTGTCCCTTTGATCGTAGGAAGACTGTTCCATATGGTCTCGGAGGCCCTTCTCGATCCAGAAGATCACTGAAGGACATGGTGCCGGAGACACTCACTGAACCCAGCAGCAGATGCCGATGTGCAAACCAGAAGGACAAGAAATGTCTGAACTTCTGCCAGACAGGAAAAGATCTCTGGTGTGTCTCTTGTTGCTACTCTTTAAAAGGCAGTGCATGTAAAAAGGATAGATTGTGGTACACTTACTCATTTTGGCACTTGCTGAGCGAATAATCTCCCCAAAGCCGTGCCTCCTACCTCATAGTGCTCACACTGCTATGATACATACTATGGTTTGGCCCAGAAAGATTGCTTATTACATGCCTTGAGAAGTGGTTGGTGAGATGTCTCACCTTGTGGACTGCAGACTTGGTTGGTTTTTTTAATAGCAGCACCTTTTCACTTTCAACAGGGCTCAGTCCACTGTGGAGAAAACCTCACATCACCGCATCAAAGCCGGCAAGTGCATTGCACCCAAATGCATGAACCGACAGCTTGCTGACAGCAAGAAAATGAAGTGGTGAGTTTCTTCTCATCCCATTGTAGTTCCCCGAGGCAGCAATAGAGAGCACAGTTCACCTGCCTTCAGGTCATCATGGGCTTAGCTGGTGATTTCAGCTTGAGAGTTACAGAAGAATTAGTGGGGATATCTTGACAGCTTTTCTACATGCACTGAGTTTTTAGCTTGTGAGGAAAAAGGTGCTGAGCTCCACCTAGCATCCTCCACTTTGCATTCACTGGTCAACCATATGCCCATGTAAAAGTATGGCAAACAGAAGTTTGCCCATACTAAAGAAGGCTCTTTAGTTCTGCTTTCACAAGCAGAAAGGGATTTATGGGAACAAGCAGCCTGATGATTTTGAGTGAAACTTAGGCCCTGGAAGTCTTAAATAATTTTTTGAAAATGGGGCTTGCTTGCTTAATTATGTGAAAAATATACTCTTTCATTGGAAGTAGGATCAGGTTTTAGGTAAACAAAATAGCCAAAAAGAGTAACACTGGAAACCTCTTGACTGGATACATGCTATTTAAGGAAGTCTAGAGCATCTTTATTTGAGTGAATATTTTAACTTATATTGATGTTTGCATTGAAATTATGAATACAATATTTCAAGTGGCTTAGGTTAGCCTGATTCTGACAGAGGTATACCAATTAACAGTTTATGAGGATCCCATGGCAGAAATCTAGACTGAGGTTTATTTAATCAAAAACCGAATGTTTGCACACTGGAGAAGCATCTTCATTGTCACAACGATAAATGTATATTTCTTGGTTTTGCAGGCTGGAAGCCATTGGTAACAGTATCAAAGCTTCCTTCAGTATTGCAAAGCTGAAGGCTGAGCTCCAGAAAGGACAGAAGCTCAAACATAACAGGGCGAACAAGAGGCAAAGCATCTGGGAAAGCCTGAAAGCATCCTAGTGGGAAGATCACCTGAATCTTTCTCCAAAACGTTTGCTGACAAAGCATCACCAAAACACTCTCTTGATTCCAACATTCCAAGATGGTGAAGGGCCTCTCTGTCCAAGTGTTTGCCCAGCGGAGCAAAATGATAAGGAGACCCTGTATTTGGAGGTATAAAAACAAAGGATTTTATAATTTTTGGAATTCAGATGGATGGGTTGAAGGGAAATCCACAGTCACATACATGAAAAGACATCTGTCTGAGGAAATATTTGAATATTGCTTCTGGAAACTTACCCATCGGTTGAGCAGCTTTCAGAGTCTACATCAAAAGCATCTTGCAAGGAAGACCTCACAGATGTGCTTAGCAAGGACAGCAAGCAAGATCTAAGTGTACAAACTTCAAAGCGAAGAACTCTACCTTTTCATTAAAATGCAAAAATGAAAGCCACAGTGCTACTTTAATCAGGACTTACTGCTTATATACATGTCTACCTCGCATACTGTTTGTTGCACTCCTTCTAGAGTATTTTTACACCTTGTTATTGCCTTTACTAATCAGCTGCAACCCTTTGTCTTTTTCAGAAGTCTAGTTTACTTGTACGACCAGAGTTATCTGAATGTGGGTTAGACACTCTGGTTGTTTGCATAGTCAAAGTCCTTTGGTTTTGGATACCAGAGGACTCTTCAACGTAAAATAAAAGTTAGAGGATACTACTAAGTTTCCCATAACAAGGATATTTGGCTAACTGAAGTTCTAATAATAGAGGTTGTTGTGTCTCACATGCCACTAAAAATGCATTGAAGTGGGGATGTACCAGAGGCTATTGTGAGATTTATTCAGGGCCTTTTTTGCTGGAAATAAACTTAAACAAAGGGTTGTTTTGAATTAAGTCAAAAGGCTAATATTGGGTGAATGTTTATAGCAGTGAATTTGTTCACATTGTTGAATTTGCTGACAGGTTGAATTCTTATGTGCTTATTTTTTGTGTCTTGTATTTATATTCACACAAGTTCTTCATTATATTTACCATGTTGAATACACATTGAAGTAGGCCATATTGGTCTATGCATGTTTTATGTATTTCTGTATGAAATTGGGAAATGCTTTATGCCTATCAAGGTAAATATCTTTGGAAATAAATATTTTTAATTACTGTATTGGCTTGTTTTTCCTTAGGCTGTGGCTCCATGATCATGAAGATAGATTGCCCCACGTACAATGCTGACCTAGGTGAAGTGTGTGCACATGACTGCCCTTCTCTCAGGTTAGCCAGACCATGGCACATAAAGTTTGTGCCAGATGTGAGACAGGAGATAATACTTGTTCTCGCTTCAAGCTTACTTATCCAAACTTTATGGCAAACTTTGAATTGGCCAAAGTAATTTATCTTGCTCACATGGCTGATGCCTTTTTCACTCAGTAGGACGAATTCTAATGTTGGATTTACTCTACCATTAAAATATGGGCAATAGGGGTCTGGGTATAGATGAACTAGAGGATAAAATACACACTCTGGATGCTCTATGGGCTCTCTTGGACTAGGAGGGGTTATATTACTTGTTACCATGCTATCCTCAGAGTGTCAGCCCAGCCCATGCAAGTTTAAAGATGGAGACCTCAATGGAGCTTCGATGGGGCCCAAACTCAGGAAAGAGCTAGAGAAATAGTTAAATTTTTACATATCTCCAAACACTGTTGTAAAGTAGTTATACCTAGAAAGATGCTTAAAGCAAATAAATGGATTTCATCATCTCTGATCCTATAGGGAAAGAAAAGTACAAGACTTAATCCATGAAAAAAAATGAGTCTGGGACTTTTTAAAAACAAACCTTTACAAAGAAATACAATACAAGGATTGTGACACAAGCACTGGCAGTCACTACTGAAAATTTCTGAATTTCTGGATTTCTTGTCAATATTAATTTATTTGCAGCATTTTCACACCCAAACACTCTAAGGCTGCATAAACCCCATATCATGTTTTCTTCACACTGTTCTGCTGTGTATTGGAACAGTAATTCAGTGGGGACATGGCATTGCTGACAGTCCTGGTCTGACAGGAGCACCTAGCCCAGGCAGTGGGAAGGAGTTGGGAGCTACTGTGCTTCTGCAGGGCAGGATGCAGCCCCTGGAGCTGCTCTTTGATCTCTGCATCACCCGCACTTAACTGCTCGGGATGTGCCTGGATCAGTGACCTCTGTCAGGCGTGAAGAGATCTCACTAATGCTCCCTGATTTCCCATTTCTTCTCCTACCAGTGGTTGCCTTTGGCAGGGAAAATAAACAAGCAAGTAGTTAAGGCGCTACCTCTCACTCAGCCAAAGTGACAGGCAAGCAGGTGGTGTGGGATGTCCCTGCTAGGGAAGGGACAGCATCCCATCCCAGTTGCTCCTGTTTTTTCTTCCAGAAAAGAGCATGAGGAAAGGATCAGTTCTGGGAGTGGAGCAGCACTGCAGCAGTGTCTGTGCTGTTATTAAGGCTGGCTATTTTGATTTTGTAAGTGGCTGAGCTAAATGATGTCATGGGTGGGCTTTAGTAGCCCATATTCCTGGCTAGCTGCTTAAACGATTCTTGAGAGACCATCCTAAAAATAAACCTGTTCCTCCTAGGGTTTACTCTGCTCGTGCTTGGACTCAAAAGCTGGCTTCCATTCTCCTCTCCTTCCCAGGAAACTGCATCCACTGCTGGCTCGTGCTGCAGCTTTGTGTAGTGATGGGCACCCACTGGCTTTTTGGGTTAGGCACAGTTCCCAGCATCGTGCAAAGTAGAGTCCCACACAGCACTGAGCCTGAGTGGCAATGCAAAGAGCCCAGGAGGCAGGGGATTGCAGGCTTTGGGAAGAGTGGCAGAAGCCATTTTGTGCTGTCCAGATGGCTTCAGTGGCCTGCTGGTGTGCAGCAAGGGTGAAAGGGGGCACACCTCTGCTTCTGCCTCCACCTTCACTGTTTGCCTTCTGGCATAGAAGCATAAACTGCAGCTTACTCTGGTTTGCATTAATGAGCTGGACCAAAAGCCAGAATTTAATAGTCTGTTTGCCTCGCTGAATAAGCAAAAGGGAACGTGATGCATTTTATCTTATGGCTGGTTCATATACAAGTACCAGAGTCTGCCCCGGAGGTTTACTCCCTCTCAAAGTGAGCTCCACAGCAGAGAGAGATTCAGTAACTCAGGCTAGAGCCCCCAGTGAAAAAAGAGAAGCATGGTATGTGCTGGGTTTTATGGCACTGAACACAGAGCAGTGTAAAAGTACATTCTTACTTATAATAAATGACCTGAGTGAAAAAATGTTCTACCTGAAGCCAATGGAAACATTGTGCTGACTGCAAAGGCAAGGCTGCAGAGTAAGAGCTCTCGTTCTTCTAACTAGAACTAATCTCACTTCTCTGAAAAAGTGAACCTTTCATGACTGTGATCTATCTCATTTTTAAGTGAGAGGTTCTTATAATCCGTGAGGAAATTTGAGAAGGATAAAGGGAAGCATGTAGAGAAGAGGGCCACCAGTTTCCAGTGTGGCTGAAAATACACCTGACATTATGACTGAAATTCCAGCTCAGATCAAGCTCCATTCCTTAGCTGTTACCAAAATGTATCACCCTCCTCTGAATTTTCCTGGGTTCAGCATGGTAATTTCTAAAGTTACAAAAAGTTTCACAGGAAAAGACAACTATTCCCCAAAATTAAGCTTGAGGTACTTATTTTTATTCAATGCTGAGTGTAATTTTTTCTTTCTCAGCTGGTTTATTTTCATTTTCACTGGATAAAGGCTGTTTTGACTATAGATCAAAACGAGGTATACAATAAAACAAAGCTTTGACGTGTGAGTCAGGCTTCAAGTCAGGAAAATACTACAATGCTACTGAAATTCTTTCCATCTTATCTACATAATTCTGACCTAATTTTTCCAGAAATGGCAACTCTAATCTGCACCATGTTATCATAAACTGCCCCTAAATAATTCACGCAGGATGTCCTAATGTTGCCTATAGAAGTTACCAAATACCAGCCTCTTTGTTCACGTTTCCTTACATTAGGATAAATTTAGCCACCGCAACACACTTCTGTATTTACAAACACAGAATGAGCTGGATAAACCACTGTTTGAATGCTATCTGATGTTTACTTTCTTCACACTCAACTGTTTGCCTCTGTGTATATAAAACTGTATCAATTTTGACTTGGCCTGCATCAAAACACTATTATTAGGTTCCTTGGGGAGAAATTCAGCTTCCATCCTCAGCCAATGCCTTTATTTAATGTACTATTCTTCCTTCGTGACCTAGGAAACAGAAGGACGGACTTTTTGATTAATTAGAGGAGAATGCTTGGAAGCTGTGATGCTAAGTGTAAGTATGCAAAGAGACTGAAAGCTGCAGATAAAGTACAAAGATAGTGGCAGGATCGTTTTTCCTGTGGTAAACATCGTGAGAATGACATTTCAAAAACTTAGCCAGAATGGGTGTTCATGTCTTTCTTTATTTTATATCTCTAATCAAATCTGAGCTAGGTGAAAAATGATAGGGAAGCCTATTTTGCTCAATATGGTTAAACAATCAGTTGGTATGTCTCAAGAGTGTGCCTGAGACAAGCTCCTCTGCTCCGATCGGGTCAAGGAGACCTGAATTCTGCCTGAAGTCCACTGATCCAGTCAGCCAGCCAACAATTCCCTCAGCTTTAGAGGCATCATTTATGCCAGTGCAAATGAGAGCAGATTTGACCTAGAAAGGCTTCCTTCTTTCTGGTATCACTGTGCTGGGGACAAATAGACACTGGTTTGCTGGTGCTAGTACAGGCCTTCAGTGGCTCTTGCTGTTCGTGGTCTGGGTTTGGGGTGTTTTTGTTGGTTGTTTGGCTTTTTACTCCCTGCAAGCATTTCCTAGTAATAAATTAGATAAATTTCACTTTGGTAAGCAATGGGGCAGTTTGCCTCTGGCTCAAAAAGCTGCATTCATGGATGAGCCCCGTGGAGTTTGTGGTTTCATTGACCTTACCAGCTATTTTGGGGGCTGCAGAAATGATTTGAGTTCATCAACTGTAATTCAAGCCCACACTGTTGTTGTTGTGTTTTTCCCTCCAAGGAAATAAAATAAAAAAAAACAACCCTAAAACTAACTTTTTTCCTAGCTAAAGGAAAAAATGTATGTTATGTGCCAGTCACTAGAAACGAATCCAACTTCTAGTCTGGTAAGAAGAAAGTAGCACTGTATTTTGGTCATATATATTGGATTTACATTTTCCTCTGCTTTCTTCACCTCTTTTCACAAACACAATTCAACTGAGGACTTGGTGAAGTGTCCATCATGAAAAAAGGGCCAATGCTCTTGTGCAAAGGTAGCCACATGTATTGATGCATTGAATGTTTTGATGGACCAGAACTTCTTTCTCATCTTTCTTTCAGTCCTATTGTTGCAAGAAGTCTGTTTTTCTTCTGCTTCATATTTTAATCTTCTCTTATATCTAACAAGTGTGAAACAGTGATATTCACAAACTAGACAGCAAACTAAAGTGGACAGAAAAACTGGACAAATGGTACATGTTGTATTCTTATCAGAAATGTGCAGGCCTTTAAGGTATGTATTTGCCTGTGGGAGGATTTCTCTTGAGTAGCATAAACAAGCACAGAACAAGAACCACGATATTATATGCTGAAGAGGTGTCTTGAGAGCACCCTGTGGGTTTTTCCCTCATGACTGTACCTCTCAGCTGACCTCAAAGGAGACTGTCTTTCCACACACAAGGACTACCCAGCACATCCATCAGGCAATTGACTAAATTATGAGACAAGGCAAACAGGGATCAAAGAACCCATGCTGCTGAAAAGAGTGATCATCACTGGGCTGCACAGAGCCTGCCATGCTTGATGCAGCTGCCAGCATACTCTCTGGGAGACAGGAGAGAGGGTGCCTGCAAGTTACAAGCCACACCAGCAGCCCTGATCATTCCCCTGGAAATGCAAACCATCCTTCCCACGTGGCTGTGGGTTCACTCTGGGTAATGCTGTGTGGGTGGCTTTGTGCTCCTTCCATACATATTGTCTCAAAATGACCCCACAGGTTTTATCAGTACCTTATAGCAGATTTTTCTGAGAAAACATCTCAGCTGGGAGGCCTCTCCAGTCATCTCATCTTCCCTGTGAATGGACTAAACTGGCATTATTCAGATGAGTTTGGAGGAACATCCCTTATTTCACCAGCCCGACGGTTTTACAGTGTATCAGTCATGCAGCAATAGCCTACAGCTGTGAAATCCACCTCAGCAACAGTCTATGTTTCTTTCATGTAATCATAAGAAGAACATTTTCTTAATTTTCCCAGAAATTTTACTCCCCTACATTTCTAAAATCTTATGGCTTTTCCTGAGAACTTGGCCTGCTGTTTTTCCTTCTGGGTCTCTGCTCACTATTATGTCATTCTCGGTACACATTCAGCTGGACACTTTACAGCTATGTGCTTTCCAGTGGCTTCCAAATGTGCATTAAGGCTGTTAATTTAATTTTACTTCACCTTGAGTCTGCTTCATCATAAGCACAAGGATGTCTTTCATCTGGCTGAAAAGCAAAGTGCTCGTGAGTGCCGTCCTTTGCCCTGAATTGGCAATAGATTATGGATTACTGATTCCAGTGTTGACCCTTTAGGAAAGTCAGAAAGTTGGCTGGATATTACTATATGGTAAAAATTTATTCTTTGAACTAACCACTTTCTGCTGAGTAATCATTTTTCTCCACAGACATTTCTATAAATGTCTGTACATGCACAGGGGTCAACTTTCTAAGCAAACTTCAGTCTTTCCTGTATTTTTATTTTCACACAAGTATTGCTGTGCTGTTTTTGTGGCCAAACATAACTTTTGTGAGCTGCTTCTATATGAAGCTGTGATAGTAGCTGTTTCTTCAGCCTGCGATCCGTGAACGCCTGAAGAACCATGAGATGTAATTAAGGGATGCAAGTTCATATGTGCTTTATGACAACCTACATATGTGAAATTCCTGGAAGAGTTTGCACTTCCACTGGAAATTTTTTGGTGGCCCACATTACAAACTAATTAAACTTGTGGTTATCCATGCAAAGTAGGTTTGAAAATAAGTTGCAAAATGAAGCTGTCAGCAAAGGAAAGTGCAGGATTGAGTCCAGCCACATAGGAAATAACAAAGATACTTTTATTATAAAAATATGATTGTATTAATACATTATCAGGTACTGCAAAGTGTGTGTGCAATCAGGTACATCAGGGAAAATTTGAAGCATTTACCAACCCTGTATGTGTAGCTGTAAGCATAGAAATGTGTGCACATGCAGTGTAATGTATTGCAGTGAAGGTCTTTTCAGTGTTGTACAACACATTTTGGATCTACATTCCACTGTCAGAAAACTCCAGAATCAAGGGGCTCTCTGTCTCGATATCTGGGGGTTTTTTTAATCCCCATTTAACCTAGCAGAGTTCTGGTCAGTATAGCAAAATTCCGTGGGTGCCCTTGTAAAGGATGTCGCAAAGGGTGCAAGTGTTCTTAGCACCCTTCCCAGGCACTGCTACACGGAATGGTTGCTTTTGCCCAGGCTTCTCCTCTGTTCAATCAGGTCATGTTGCTTACATGTTTGTTTTTTTCTTTTATTTACTATGAGGTCTATTGCGAGAGAGTATATTTGTCCTCAGTTTTCCCTCTCTGGACAGCACAGCTGGGAAGCTCTGAATGGTGTACAGGCTAATTAAAAACAGACCACAGGTTTTGGTTGCTTTTTTTTTTTCTCCTTCTTTTTGTTGCATTCCAATTTGTTTAGCTGCGCGGCAGGGATTTGACAGGGACATTGTTAAGGAGACAAAGAACCTGTAGCTGGAGTGACATTAGTGTGCTAATTGATGCCTCCTTTTCACCTGACAGCCTAATCAAATTGGATCAGGTATCAGAAGGACTAATGAAACATTGGAGAACATGAAATATTTAGCAAATGAGTGACCTGCACATCCTACCTAGCCCTGTCTACAGTCACAACTTTGCAGGGGAGCTGAAGCAGAACTACCCTTCTATCTCCACCTGACAAGCTCAAACAACTGATAAATTACCAGAACTAATTGTTGCCCTGACAGGCCTTTGATCCCTGGAAGAGTTAATTTATAAATGATGAGCTCCTTTTTCATGCCACTGCTGATGGAGCTGTTGAAATAACTATAAAATCAATAATACCTGAGGTCTGGGGATGCTTTAGTTTTCTTCCATTTATTCAGGAGACAGTTCAAAGTATTTGCAAATGCTCATTTCCGCCTCTTCCCAGCACCTTGCCCAGAGAACATCAGGCATTGCTGCAGGAGTGAGGCTTGGTAAGGGCAGAGAGAGAAAGCATCTGAGAAGCAGGTCAGTCTAGATGGCATCGAATAGGAAGCAGGACGGTCCTCAAATCTTACTCCCAGCTCCTTGGGATGGTCTCTCTAGGAAGAGAAAACTGTTAAAAACTACTGCAGCAAGGCAAGGTGGGAAAATTTTGTGTGATAAGCAGCATCATGGGGAATAGCAGCACCTTCAAGGTGGCAGTGGAATAGAAATCCTACTTATGGTTCCCAGTATCCAACCCCTACAGGGAGCCCAGCTGGTCTGTTTGTGAGGACATGCTGCATCTTCCAGAGGCAGAGCTCATGACTGTCTGCCAGCATACATCTTCACCTGTTGCCATCTGGTTACAGCACAGAAGAGACATGGGGTACAAAATTCTGCTATGGCCTCACCTGCATGTGGCCAGAGTCCACCCTACCCAGCAACGACTGTACTTTGCTCAGTGCAAATCTGGCTTTGCTCATCTGGAGGAATGAGCCAATATTTAGTCAAATAGGGTCCCTATAGGGGAGGTCTCATGTACAGAATTTGGTCCCAGACCTGTCCTGCAAGAGCGTGTCGTGATCACCACATGATGAAGAACCTAATGGAACCTCATCCTTGAGCTGTTTAAGCAGGTTGCTGGTGCTTTTACAGCAGAACCCTTTACAGAGCGTTCAGGATAGTCCAGAGGTCATGTTTCTCTTACACAGTCATTTGACGGCTTCTTTTTTATCTCTGATGAGAGAGCATTTGTTAGAAAAATGAAACATCACAACTCAAGTGTGTGCATAAGGCTGGAGCTACAGGAAGTGTTGACTGATGCTTCACTTTCCATTCTCCCCTAAAAAGCTTGTTCACAAATGCAAGGTTTTGTAATGAGGTTCAGTGTGGTTATTGCAAGGCCATTTGGGGCTTGGCCACCAAGGCTTGTCCACACCACAGGCAGAAGAGGTGCTCCCTAAGAGTGAAATTCCCCTCTGGTGTCCTCCAGACTGAGGAACACTTGGACAGCATCACAGCATCTGTTACAGAAAGGAAGAATGGAGACCTTATCAGCTTTAAATAGGTGTTACTAGCAGAGTGAAGGAAATGGCACATGCACATGGCTTATACAGTGAAATCCTGCACTTGTCCACACAAATCCTTTGCTGTCTTACTAGCCTTAGAAGTTCTCCAGACCTTCAGCCTATAGTAGTATGCAGGTGATCCATAGGGAGTTTTTTCTCCGGGCCACAAGGCCTCAGGGCTGGGAAACTTGATCTGGAGGACAACCCTAATCACCATGCACTCTAGGGAGCTACACCTTAAAGAGGCAACAAAACAGAGGTGGGAATGATGCAAGAGTGAAACGAGACTGAAGAGACTCAGTCTGCACAGCCTCTTGTGGCAAGTTACTTTCTGACCCTAAGGGTGTCATGCAGCTACCAACAAAGAACTGCCTTCCAAAACAGAAAGGGCAACAAGAATGCACCAAAATGAGCAGAGAGCTGGGTAATCAGTTCAAAGTTCCCAACCAGGTATTAATTTAGTAGCAATTCAATACTGTGGAATTTATTCTCGGTATGCTATTCACCCAAAGCCAGTATGCTTCCCAGCTGAGTAAAGAAGCAGACACATTTGCAGATTAGGATCCACTAAGCAAGCAATGAGGGTGGAGGAAAGGAGAGTTACAGCCAGCCTAATTTTATGAGAAATGGTTAAGTGCAAAAGTCTAGGGGATATTCTCTAAGAAAATGAGATTGCTCCCAAGACATTATGCTATAGGTAAATGATAAAGGAGGTGGGGATGAGCCAGGAGGACAGGTTGATATGGAGAGGTCAGAAATAGGATGGCAGCAAAATATACAGGAAGGATCTACTGGCAATGTGGAGACACAGTGGGAAAAAAATGCCTAGTTTAATCCTACTTGATTTACATAGATCATCAATGCACCAGAACTGAGAGGAATTTTTCTCTGGAGACATCTGACTTTCTTCTTTGACCTTGTGAAGGAGCCTATGGAGGAATATCCTCACGGAGTAGCATTCAAGGGATGAAACCACATTAAACAGATGGAAATGTATTCGGTATTCAATTTTCTTACGGGAAACACAAAATTCTCACAGAAGAAGAGTAGGACAGTCATTTATCAGTTGTTTTCCCATAGATAAATAACAACCTTCTGGTATGTTTTAGAGGTAAGCAGGAGCAAGATGCACTGTATAACAGCTATTCAATAAACTGAAGGTGTGATGAAGGAAATAGCATAAAGGAAACTCTTGGCAGAAGAAACTTGTCATCTTAAGCTGAGTTTCTAGGATGGGTGTCATTGCCATGAATTAAGTCTAGGACATCCTGAGGAGGCAACAAGACAGAGGGAAGAAAGAAGTGAGAGAGAAGGTAGGCTGAAGAGAATTTTATTTCCATGAAATGTTGAATGAGGCAGTCTGACCTATCACCCTCACATCGCTGTGCTGACTCAAGAGGAAGAGATTACTAGTTTCAAATATCATACTGAGAAAAGAAAAAAAAAGAAAAGAAAATTTCTTCATGCTTTTTTCTGACTTAGTCAGCTATTTGAAGAGCTTAGAACACCCAGATGTTATTTATATCGCACACTTCCAGGACAATTTTTCATTGGGAAATCTTCTCTGAAAAAAAAAGGAGAAGAGTGAGGTAATTCAAGGACAAGTTTCAATAATAAAATTAGTGGAAAATAGTAATTTCAGTGTGATTAGAAAGGATGTAGAATCAGCACTGGACTGTCGATCTCGATAGCATCAGAGTATACGCAAGGATCTCACTGTAGATCAGTTCTCACTGTACTCACTCTCAGTTGGAAGAAACCTTGTGAATGCCTTCCATGTGTACTACCATCAGAAAGTCAAATTATTTAGACAACACTGGCCTATTTCTCAATGTAAGTTTGGCTGGTGAGAAAGTCAGGATGGGTCAGCTGAAGTTTCCAGAGTAGTATCAAACACATAGGACAGAACAGGTCCAAGCCCGCTATGCTCTACCCTGAAATATGTAGATGAAGAATTATGCTAGCTTTGAGCCATGTGGGTACTCAGTGAAACCTAATTAAGTGACTTCAGTGCTGAAGAGAGAGAACAAAGTTGTGAGATAGGGCCACCTTGACTTGCATCGATTTCTCATTAATGTTTGACAGCAGAGGGTACTGCCTGCTGCTGCAAAAAAATATTGTAATGGCAAAAAATATTCTCCTCAGGTCTCTAATATTCACAGCCAATCCCATGTGAGAACGTGTGTCTCTTGTTCCTTTGGATAAGCTTAAATACTTTTTTCTCTTCACTGGATGAGATGATAAAAATACAGGTAACTTCTAAATTGATTTTGACCTTTCACTGCAGACGAAAACAAGGAAGAGGACAATAGTCTATCTCTCGTACTCTTATGAACAACTGTACATAAAGTTTTGTTGGCTTGTCTCTCAATTCAGAGACCTGTATTCAGCTGCAAAGGTGGAGCAAGTTTAGCTTATCTCCTGTCTGTTTAATGAGCAGTTTACCTGGCAGAGATGCTGCTCTCAAGTTTACTCGTGTTTGTGTTTTGCAGCATTGCAATGACACAAAGAGCTCTGCTGAGGCACAGGGAACTCTGTTACTCATTGGTGGTTGTTGTGTAGAAAAGGCTGAGGCAGTGTCTGTAGACACTGAGGTAGTGTATTGAATGGAGAATAACAGTAAGGACGGCACTTGCTAAAAGTGAGTTTTCCAGTCAGGCACTGTCTTCTAGCACATCCTGGGTAAATGGTTGCACTGGTACAAAAAGCAAAAGAAGGTGGTTAGAGGGATAAAAAACATGGTCCAACCAATCCAATTTCTGAAATGTTTACAACTGTGGGAAAGGGAAGAAGAGAAAGATAGACAGGGATGGCATGGAAGTTACACACTAAGATTCCAGATGTGTCATGAGAAGTCCAAAGTACTAGAGATATATGCTGGCTCTACATGATGGGACTAAAGCCCCTTAAGCAAGCCCTGTCCCTGTTGTATTCTTCAAGCCCCATTGACTTCAGTGGGACTTTGGCTTCTGCAAAATAATATCAGAGATGACTTTTCATGTGGGCTTTGAAAATTCATTGAACTGGGGTGCAAAATCATGGGGAGAGCTAGACAGACTTAGCCCCCTAGTGAAATGCACAGTTACTAAGAATTAATGTAGCCTTTTTCCAGCTGCTGATATTAAGCCTTCCAAAATTGTCTGAGTAATGTTAGCATTTTGGCAGTGTTGATACATCTCTCTCTCTCAGTTTATTGATTTATCTTTCAAAAACTTAATATTGCTAACACACTCATAACAATTTGCCGTTCTGTTCCAGATAGTAACAAGTGACAGGGATAGTCGATTAAGTTGAAAGGGAGATTTGAGTCTTCAGCCTTGGCCCTTAAATGCTTGCAGTGACATCTTAGATGTATGTAACCATTTTTTTCTGGTAATATTTCAGTTAAAGTCTGATTCAGACTAATTTGTTTGGGAAATTTTATTTCAAACTCTCATTCTTCCTGCACGGTTTTGCTGGTTTGCATCACAAAGATAGATTTCATAATGTAATTTTGCATTCAGATATAAATGAAAACTGATGTGCAAAGCTGAGTGAGCCGAAATGCTTCTGTGTTGCATCTCCAATGTGCAACACTATTATGGGAAAGAGAGAACTGGTGAGAAATGAATGCTGTCATAAAAGAAAGATTTCAGTACCAGAGTCCTTAATTTGGAACAAAGTAATGCTGACATAAGACACAAAAATATTTTCCGTTGTGAATCAGGTGCCTTGGCCAAGTTCTGGAAAGAACTGAATTCTTTTTCTCTTTATGTTTGAAAACAAAAAAATGTACTGTTATCAGGACTTGACATAAAAATAGACGCATTTTATTTAATGTGTCAGCACTCGCTTCTTTTACAGCTCTGCAGTATTCTGTGTGTTTTCTCTGACTTGCTAACTAAGTTTCCAGTGCAATTGAGTTACAACTCAAGAACTTGATATTCAAGGTTCCTAAAAATTTGCAATTTTGTGGTATATGAATGCACCATCTGTTCTTCCTAATAAGTAGCTATTCTTAAATCATATTTTGTATGGTTTCTGCTGTTCTTTGACAGAGGGTCTAGGAAGCAGCTTAGTAAACTCTGACACATCAGACAGAAATAACTTCAAAAGAGTTTTGATATATGTTTCCCTCCAAATACAGGAGTATTCAGTCACACTGATTTATTTACAATGTATGTTGTTTAGCAGACATTGACACACTTACAAGGTAGAAAACTCGTTTTCAGTGGTTTATTTCACAGAGCTGGTGCATGTTTTAAAATAAAATACTTTTCATTAAGTATTTGACTCTCTAGGAAAAATAAAAGCCTCAAAGTTTGGTTTTTGAAACATTTTTAAAATTTTTTTGGATGAAATGGAAGAAACAGACCTTTTTCTTCCAGGACTCTCTTCTATGTCATTAGTGTCCTCTATATTATTTTCCTACTATTTTCCTTTTCCCCCAGCAATTAAATGGTTAAATGGGGGGAAGAGGGGAAGGAAACAGGAATAAAAGTTGAGAACAGAGAAGGGAGAAAAGTTTCAGTCCTGATTTGTTGTTAAAAATAGGCCAGCTTGTTACAATGACCATCTCCCTTGTTGCAATTACTGGTGTAGCAACAGCAAGTTTTCAGAGAACTGATAGGAAAAAGTCACTCTATTGCCACCATGCCTCAAGGACTCCACTCCTATTTTAGGTTGTCTTGATAATTTTACCTAAGTAGGCAGGGGAGACCTGGGAAGTTTGATTTGGAATAGCTATGCAAAATGCAGCTTTCTGAAGATCTCAGTTTTTGGAGAAAATGAGAAAAACTAAGGGTTCAATCTTGCCTCCCCCTTTTTCTCAACTGGCTGCATCTCTCAGTCTCTGGGAAGGTACCATCTCTCCCCTACTGCAGTCTTCATCCTGTGCTTTGTCCATCTGTTTGGGATAGAGTCAACAAATACATGGCAGCTGAATTCCGCATTGAGAAATGCTCTTGCCCACAGGTCCTCAGGGATGCCCACAATTGGCAGGAGTGGCAGGCAGCCCACCACACCAGCAAAGGGACCTGCTCAGATCATTCTTCAGGGACATCAGAGGACTGGGAGGTGTGTGGAGGAATAAATCAACGGATAGCTCAGAGAACTGAAGAAGTGAGGCAGGGATGGAGCATACTCATCTACAGATTGAGTTGCAGCTCTGATGGGAACCAGACATGAGACACTTGGGAAAATTAGGGCATAGAGCATCTATCTTTCTCCAGCTTGCCTGGAATATGTAATTTCCTACGCAGCCTGCCATTTCACAGCTGTGACTTTTTCATAGTGTTCTTTTCAAAAGAAAACAGGTCTGGCCCCTAAAAAAGATTTACCACAATCCAGCCCCAAGTGTCCCCCTCTAGCTGGTCTCTCTCTATCTTCCAGCTGTCCATCTCTTGGTTTTAATGAACTGAAGCCATAACAAAGTCCAGACAACACAAGGGCAATTCAGTACTGGATTTCTTTCAACAATGCTAATTCCTCTGGCCTTTACAGGGGCATTGAACCAGAAACACACCTCAAATGGGTAGAGGGTAAAACAACCCAAACAAACAAGTAGGGGAAACAAACTAGAAGGTTAAAGAAAAGATAACCTAAGCTTATTCTTGGGAAAGTAGAGTGTTTTCTTCCATCTCAGTTCACCCCATGGCCAGGCAGGTCAGGACTGCTGGTACTGGGTAGCTCACTTATGAAAACAAATATTCCCTTGTTAGATAAAGTGCCACGCTGTTGATATTCAATGCCTTTTCAGGTTTTAAAGCTCTCACCACCAAGTAAAAATCATCCAGGCTAATTAGGATGTGCAAGTTTTTTGTCCTGGTTGTGTTTTGTGTACCAACATACATGTAAGAAAGCAGGACCTCCAGGAGGGTGCAAGAACATGTGTGAGAGAGAAAGAAGAGGAGATGAGCATGTCAATGCACAACAGACGAACGTGTCTATGCGAGCAACAAAAAGAGATCAAGGAGCCTTTTCTTATCATTGAAGATATATTAGAAGATTTCTTCTTTTAAAGAATGATCAGGATGACACATGATTTAGAAATAAGGACAACAGGGCATTTAATTTCTATAACTCATTCCACTAAGTTATATAAATCATGATGCCTGTTCATGACTTAGTCTCAAAATGATGGAGAGAACAGATAAGAACACACATCAGCAGCTTCTGCAAAGTGATACTCAGAGCTCTAGAGTTCCTTCCCAGCTGGAAGTCAGGCATACCAAGAGACACTGTGTGTGCAGTGGGAGATGCTGTCTTACCTGGAGGAAAAATGCCATAAACTACAGCACAGGTTGAGTATAGCAGCGGTACTGCACCATCTGCCTTTGTACAGCAGCTCCTGGCTCCCACCAAACCCAAAACTGACCAGAAACTGGGAAACAAAAGTTGCTATCTCTTATAGACACCAACCACAAAATACTGTGACTCATAGATGATTGCTGGCCCTGCCGGTTGCTGTTCAAAATCTGGCCAGCCTTTGGCAGCCCTGTGGCAGATTGCCTGCTACTGCAGGGCATTATCTTTGGGCTACCCATAATTTTTGGACAAGAACTGACTCACTGTTAAGACATGCTCTGCAATCTGTAGGAAACAAAGTGTCAATCCGTGCCTGAGATCATCAACCCAGTCTATGTAGGCAGAGGAAGAGCTCTTGAGTTAACAGTTTAACTCTTTCTCAGTTCAGCTTGGACCTGACAGAGTATCATTCAACCAAATTATTTCTAATGCCACTGTTGGGTTTCCATCGTACTCTTTCTTGCCAAAAGAGGACTCTTCGGGATACACAGGCACGCACTATTGTATAAAAATCAACAGTCCTGAGTAACATGCTCTAAGGGACTCTGCTTGAGTGGGGAGGTTGGACAAGATGACCTCCAGTCTTCCCTTCTAACCTTGGCTGTTCTGTGACTCTGTGATCTACGAGCTTGCCTAGAGACTCTTCAGGTAAATCACTAAATCCAGGGAGCCTACATGTAAAACTGAAGGAAACAAAAGACCAAAATCACTTTATTACAGTGCAAGTCTACAGCTGAGCAAAGGTTCTAGGTTCACAGGTAGGAGGATTCATTCATGCTACTAACTACATTTCTGAAAGGCATGCATTGACCAAGAAAAAAACAAAACCCTCTAAAAATAGGAAGGAAGCTCTTCTTCTCGAATGAAATATACTATTTTTATACATCAGAAACCAAAGAATCACTGAGGCAAAATAGCACCCATGTAGTTACTGAGCAAAACAAACCAAGATGTTAATTAAAATTATTTTGTTTCTAGCAATGAGTGCTTTTATGTTGATAAAACCCATAAACAGGGGCATATGCTGGAACCGTGATCCCCATGACACTCCAGTTTTACACATCACGTGCTGACATAGTGCTGCAGTACTAACTGGCACTAGCAGGGTGAAAAAATAAGGCTTTTCTTATACAGCCCCAAGTTCCTACAGCTGGCTCAGATGTATGATACCACAAAAATGTAAGAGAGACTCAGACCTGTTTCTCTTCACTGTTTCTCCAGGATGTATTTGTTGGGCATGCCCCAGATGTGTTTCTAGTGAAACACTAGTGCTAGTTGAAGGCCCAGATGTTTCCTTGCCTCTTGCTGTCTGAAGTGAGGCTGACAAATTCACTTGTCTGTGCCAATCTGTTGAGCAGCAAGCCTGCTTACTGCCAGGACAGCTGAGCACAGATCTGAGATCTGCCGGGAAGAAAACTCCTAACAACTTCCTCCTGTCAGAAGCCTCAAACCCTAAATCTTCTTGCTCAGGAAGTGAGGAGGAGTAGCTTTTGGTTTTATTTCCCTTATTACTCAGTTGTGACCTGATTCTCCATTAAAAAAATAATTATATTTTTTTCAAATGCTGCCCTTAAGTGGAAGTCAGCGCTGTCAAGAAGATGTGCAGAGCATGTACCTAACCACAAGCACATGCATAAATACATTTGCATGCATTTATACATACTTAAGTATACATATGTGTGTGTGTGTGTATAAAAACTGTATGCATTGGGCCTGACCATCAGTTCACTGAAGGAAAAAGGTTCTATGTCTTGGAATGTGTTCTTGCAGTTATTCTTTAGACTCCACTTGGACCAGGATTCAGGCACTTACCCAGCTGTAGCATGAACTTACTAGTGACCAAAGGGTTTATGAAATAGCTAAGGCAGAGTAGTTGAAGTGCAGAAACCTGGAATCCATAGTATTAGGTTCATTTATAGAAGGAAAATTAAGGCTTCTTCATTAGAAACATATTTTGCCATTCCTGTCCATCAACCCAAAAGCAACAAAGGTGTTTTGGAGGTCTGCTGTTTACCAAGGATTCAACATGTCCCCCCGATTTGTACACAGTAACAGTGGGCATTCACATGAGGACACTTAAATAATCTGACTTCAGACTTGTTAACTTCTGCAAGCAGATGATATCATAGCTACACATATTTCTTAGGAACACCAGCAAAAATACAGTTGTTCCCCCTCTTGAAGGCCCTGTTCTGCAGTCTCTATAGATTTAGTCTTTAGTAAAAGTTGTGGTGAAATCAATAGGTGCTTTCCTGGAAAAATAATGTAGTAACAAAAGGAAGGGACCTATGCTTAGGATATCCAGTTATTTCTGCTCTGTAGAAAACCTGGCATAGTTTCAGCATCAGCTAACCACATACCTGTCTCACACTCTAAAAGGGGTCATTTGTATTCTGCACCACAAACAAGGTAAGAATACTTTGACTTTCCTGTGTCCAAAATGGGTTTGTCCTATCAGAAAATAAGTGCATAAAAAAAGGAGGCAGAAAATAAATTGGAAAGTATTGAAACAATGTGCCGACTGAGAGAACAAAAATTTGCACCATTTACACCCTTCTGGGGCCTCCTGGCTGCTTTCTGAACCTTCTATTTTTTCCCCCTCTAATTGTTGTTATTTCAGCATGAAAGCTCAGCCTGGGCCCTACTAATGACATTGAGCAATTTTGACTCTGCTTAAACTTCAAATTCTTCACCAGAGGAATTTTGCTCTTTTGCAGAAATGACAAAATGTCATTCCTGATCAAGGATACAAGTTTCAACAAATGTTGGCAGGAGTGTTATCCCGTGCGAACAGCAAATACAAGAGCCTTGCACACCATCAGAGCTGTGCTGTTATTCTGATCTGCTGTGCTGCTTCTGAGAAATCTGTTAGCCGTCAGTAGGTACCTCAGCTACCTTGTCAGTCTCACCTGCATGGTTGAAATAGTTGTTGTATATGTTCTTCTACAAGAAAGCAACACATACATTGGGAGTTTTTTTGCTACTTCACCAGAAACTGAGACTTTTCACCAGCTAACAGTCCCTTCCAAGAAATGTCAGCCTCAATTTCCTTGTGGGCAGCTTATACATAAAATCAGGGAATTAGTCAAAGCTTTCTAGCTCTCTGTTTCACCCCCCAGTATCCTCAGTCCTATTCTAAACTACACCAGTTAGCCAAGCCCTCTGTTAGTACTTTTCCAGGTAGTTTGATGCTTCCAACAAAACCTCCTTTCTTTTTCGTGGTGCATAAGGTTCACAACATACAAATTTCTACCACCTCCTTCAGAGATTCCCTTATTTCAGGAAGTTTCCAGAAAATTGCTTTCTTAGTTGATGTTGCAAGAAGAGCCTTATGATACAAAAAAGGAAGAAGCAGAATTGGGATTCTTCTGTGTTTCTGGTTTTTAATGCAAGAATTCACAATCAAGTGACTCAGGTATCACTTTGTATGATTTTTATTTGTATGATTTTTAGTTTTTTAGCTAACCTCTGCCTTACAGTAATTTAAATAAAAAATAAAATTTAAATTCTTTGTCCAACACACATGATTTGGTAATGTGGGAGATATTTGTGACAGTCACATATGACCTCAGCAAAACGCCTTGCAGAAAGCTACCCAAAGTTATTTTGCTGAAGCTTGCACAGGTGAAGAGCCAGCACTTCTCTCTGTGGGAGGTCTGAAATGTTTGACTCAAAGGCTGTGATGCAATAGCCTTGGGGAGGAGCAGAAAGCATCCTGCATGCCTGTACCTCCCTGCTCTCACCCAGATCAAGTTCCACTTGGAAAGCTGAATCCAGAAAGGCACATAGGTACCCTCAGAGCAATGGAGAACAAATGTTATTAGCTGAGACAGCCTGAATTTGAGTGTGAGCTTTTTTGCATATATCCATCATAAAAAAAAAAAAAAAAATCTCTGTTTTTCTGGCTTTTTCTGTGTTGCTTCCAAAATAACACAGATTACACGTGGGTACAGGATCGACTGCCTATCATTGCAAGCGGTGACTTATTCTGAGCAGGACATGGTAGCTAACCTGCTGCAGTAAGGCCTGCTTAACAGAGTAATGTGAAGGAATTTTTTCAGTTGAACTTACTAGAGGAAACTTGGTATATATGGGTAAAACGATTACTTGATTTGATTTGATACTTAGCTTAAAGCCCAACAAAACCATAGGGCATCCCTGAATACCACTGCATTTCAGCTGGCTTAATACACAGATTATCCTCAAGGCAAGTAATGAGACATCTGCAACAAGAAGAAGCAGTCAGGATCTATTCTGGGTTGTATTTTATCTGAAAGATGGCTATAAAATAAGGACATAAATTTGTCTCATGCAGTTAATCAAATCACTCGTGGTCAGTAACAAATGTTCAGGGAAAGAGTGTAGAACCAGGCAAGCACACATTTGTCTGCCTCCCACATTGGGATACTTATACCTTCAGTCATTTCAGTTTATGATTACATAGCAGGATGTGTGTTCCAAGCATTTTTGTCTTTTTTTTTTCTTTTTTGTGAACTACTTTCTACCTTTGTCTGTCAAAAATTCTGGAGTGGCAAGGAGCTCTAGAGCTTTTCTGTGCTTGTGCAGGAGAAATACTTTCTTCTGCTTGGTAGGAATGGGATAGAGTCCTCACTTGGGAGGTTTTGGAAAGGTGAGTAAAGGCAAGTTTGCTGAGGTGAGAGCTCTGCTCTGAAAAAGTATTATTCCTTGTCCATAGACATCAGTAGCCATTAAGCACATTGGTTGATAGCTTGCCAAATACAAGATAGATGCACCCATCTAATCATAGCTGGTAACAAAAATTACAAAGTACGAAAGTGAGCGTGAGATAGCTCCACTGTTACATGCTAGCAACTTAAGATAGCTAGATTAGTGAGTCCAGGGAAAGCATAGCACAGCAAAAATATTCACAGCAGGCTAGAGGAGATCTGAGCACATAGGCAGAGAGACAATAATTGTCATTAAAACCAATGTGGTGGCACTTATGACTTGCATGGTGTCTGTTCTCACTTTGCTAGCTGTCAGTGCCTCATGTACCAGGGCTAGGGAAAGAGTGGTGGGTGACAGCTGATTTGCATGTTCCTATCTTGTCAGGTATTCTGAGTGCCCAGATTTTTATATTTTTATTTGTGCTGTCTATACACCACCTACCTTTCCAGTGAGAGGGAAGGAGTGCCCAATCTTCACTGGATGCCATTTCCATGGTCTGTGAAGAAAAGACATGCACTCAGCAATCCTCTCGCTAGTATTATCAGGATCTTCTGTAGAAGAACTCATCAAAGAGTTTTGTGCTGGAGGACAGATAGGGCTGCTTTGAGACTCCGTGCTTTCAGGCTAAGCTGCTCCTCACTACAAAGAATTGGTGCTGACAGGGTTTCCCAGCTGCTGAAATGCAGAGCTTTGCCAGTTTGCATAGGAAGAGAAGACCAGCCAGGTCTGTGTCATCACAAACAAGCCAAGCAGTAAATGTTTAATCCCAACAGAGCCCTGGAGCATCCTCTCCACATGCCACTGACTATTAGAAGCTTCAAAATAGCTTCCTAATACCCTCTGACAAACTAAAACCTATGGTAAAGACTGAGAGCCCATACAAATAATGTAGTATGTAAAGGGAGAAGAAGAGACCCATGGGAAGCCCATGTCCAGAAACAATAATGCAGTAGGAAAATGTTACTTAAAAGTCTGAAATAGCTCTAGGAATCAGGCTGTACCTCACACACTGCAGAATAATGCAATATTGCTCTCCTGGAATGGTCTTCCTCGGCCCCCAGTCAAGTATTTGGCTTAATCCAAACGTCATGTACAACATGCTCTACAAGATTTGATGCTACTAGGATTTGCAATACACGCTGCCATATCAGTAGTATATGTAGAAGCTGACTTCTGGGAGAAGTTTGACGAGTTTGACTGCAGTGTTGAATCTTCATCTTCTCCTGGGATTGGTTCACTGAGTCCAGTGTTTCCCTGAAGCTGAAATCAGGGCAGCTCTGCTAGCTCACGCCTGCTGTATATCAGTTTAACACAGTGACAGCTTACAAGCTGGCAGGTGGCTGACTTCATTGTAGTTGCAATTAAATCTGGAGTTCATTATTCATTCAAAATTATTTTATAGATTTACTTAGGCAATTCAGGCATTTGCCTTTTAAGACAGATTTTCCTTGCTAATCATGCATACATCCATTTGAGAAACTCCTTATTTCTTAAATGCAGAATTAAAATTTAGATTTTAATTTGAAGTAAACCTTCATGCATCCCTCAATAGGAGCAAAAATATTGCAAAAAAGCATATTTTCTCACATTTTCCCTGTGGTGTTTTTTTTCGTTTGTTGGTTTGGTTTTTTTTCCCCAGTCACAGATTTTGCTCTGTAGCTCTAGGGTACAATCACTGTGTGAAAGTTTGCTACCTGATACTGGTGAGGTTATTGGCCACTGGGTTTGTCTAGTATGTATAACCATTATGCAAAGCTGTGCAGCATGTGGCAAATACAAGTTAGTTACAGATGCAGTCCTCAGAAAGACATGTGGTTCCTCCAGCTGAGGTCTCTCCTGACTAAATTTCTCACTTCAGATAGAGATTGAATAAACAGGACTAAATCACCTCAGTCTTGTGCAGTCTCTTGCCTCTGGGAAAAGTTCACCTCTGCTTCATCACAAGCCATTTCTAGTACGCATGATAAGAAATAGCCCAGTGTGAGATACCTCACTTTACTTCTTATGGATAGTTAGCTCCAGACTTACATCTGGACATTTCAACAGGCAAAATGGACCACTACGGAATTTATAAGCTATTGCTTATGACAGAGAAGAATCATGGATGCAGTGTATCTATACAGAGTCGTCAGTGTTAGAGGAACAGTTCAGAGGATGCTCTAACTTTCCTTAAAGGCATTCATTGCTGCAGCTGCTGCAGAGCACTAGGCTAACCATAGTGAAATTTTGTCTGTGTCCTGAACTGAGCAAAAGACAGAGTAATCCACACTCAGGGTAGTGAAAACAAAACAGAGGGAAAATATGGCAGAATCAGAATTCCCTGGTCATTTACCTTGAGTGGAACCAGCGTGTCCTTATTAACAACTGGTATCATTTTGCAGGGCAGCAAGTACAATAAAATGGACCAAGGCAAGGGAGAAGCCAAGTACCATGAAATTATGTTTCTGTGAGTCAACTGCAGATTTGATTTCATTGTCCTAAATATTAAAGGCATCAAATGTGTCTGCAAGCTGGTGTTGGCAAAACATATTTCCTTCAAAAGAATGTCTAGCAACCGGTGTTATATGCAGCAAAGCACTGCCCAAAGACCCTTCTTGGGACGTGGTTTGGTATGTCTCTATATATACTTTTTATCTTGACTACAGAACAGCAGCTGGGCACCTGCACACTGTGCAGCAGGAGGCATTTCTCCATCAGACTAATTCCAGCTTATAAGGAACCTCTTCCATATTGGCTAAAACAGCATTCCTACAAGGCTCCCCTCATCTGCAGGGGGAAACTTGTGTTGGAACAAGCAAATAATGGTGATGGTCTTCCCATAACTACTGTGCTGTTTGCCATATTTCTCTGCTCTGTCTCCTTCTCAGCCAGCCAGGTCTAATGAGTAAGTTAACCCAGAGAATTGTATGTACTGTATGTCCAACCACAGTCCTTTTGTGCATCAACACCTTTGACTGATACAACATCTGTGAGGAACTGAGGCAGTCACAGAGTTGATACATGTTTCTGTAAGAATAATCAAAAAGAATAGAAATTTTACAGCGTTATCTCCAAAACGCCTGAGCTGGGAGAAGGTCACAAGTAGTACTTTTCGGTTTTGGGTGTGAACAGAGAGAACAAGTTTTTGTGTTGCATTCACAGTCTATCTAGATTATCCTGTAGTAGTCCTCGTCTTTTAACTTCAGCCTTGGCTACAGCACTCCCAGAACACAGTGACGGGCCAGCAAAGGGCTTGAAGACAGAAGGCATGGGATGGACACCACCTCCCACAGCTGGTGTTTAACACATGCTTCATTCAGCTCCTACTGAGTTCTCTCTGCCTGCCTTTTTGAGGATACTGGGGTCCAAAATTACTGCACTTCTTTTCAAGGGTAAGGTGACAATCATCCCCAGACCACCATGTCAGCTCCTCTCCAGAGGTTTTAAAAAGCAAGCCAGTTTTAACCATGCAATGTTGCTGTGAAATAAATATTTTTATTCCAATTGAATACGGGGGGAAACAGAGTCGAAACTATCATACAACATTTCTTTTAATGGAAGGCTGTTTGTCTAGTGAAGCATGCCTTAACCATTTCCCTGTTTGACCTGCATAAAATTCTTACAATGATAGATTTTCAAAGTATGCTGGAATCTAGAGGCCAGAAGGAAAAGCTGACCAATGGCAAGGTCTGAATGGAAGCTGGAAATCTTTTAAAAGATGCTTTTTTTATCTGTGAAGGAATCTTTGCAGTGATCTTTGGTCCAGACAACTTACAGCTCTTTCACACTGCTGAGAGTTTTTGAAAATGTGTCTCGCTACCATATAGAAGTGATGTTCTCACCTGTGCTGTAAAACAACAGGCAGGATCCTCAGAACACTGGATCTTGTGGGACACCTTATCAGAATGCATGGTCTGAAAAAATCTTTGGATGTGGAACAAAGGGATATGGACACCAGATTATGTTAAATAACAAGTATGAATTTTTTTTACCTCTTTCACATTTTAGACTGACCTCCATAAAAAAAAACCAAAACAACAAAACAAAAAACAACAAAACAAAAAACAACAAAACACCACCAAATCAATGCAAAACTTGGTGCATGATCAGTTTTGAATAATTCAGAACAAACCTGCACAATTACTTTAGAACCATTACTCTTCAAACAAAAACAGGACCGAAAAAGGTCTAAACATCTGATCATATACTTTCAGAGTGACTCTCTGTAGCATATTTTGTACTATAAGTTCTCTCAAATACATTTTCCGGAGTACTTTACCATGACCTGTCATTTTTGATAATTTAATAGTTCATCCCAAGATATTTCTCTCATCTTTTAATATATACATGAGTTTCCTGGATAAAAGCAAATCACTATTAGATCATCATCTGTCTCTACATCATGAAAGTAAATTCCTTGCCAGAGTTAAGCCAGTATTAGTTGTCCACAAGCCATTAATCCAAAAAGCTTAGAAAAGGTCAATTTTTTAAGCTAATAGTATAAAACCCACATAATATAACATTCAGATAGAAAGTTTAGGAAGTCTCTTTTGCAACTTAATTTAAATCCCCTGTAGACCAAAATGTCTGGATAAAGCCCACAAAAGATTAAAGACACTGGAGGACCTGATTTTCTAACCCATTGCATTTTCTATCCCTGTGCAAATCCACGTAAATCTTTACCTCTTTGAAGTTGCTAGTAAATCTCTTCGTCTTTTCAATAGTACTTACAACTTCATTTCTGGTAATTACATCAACCTGCCACTGTGGAACATCACTCCTGGGAAATGTTAATAATATAAAGCTGCCCACTGCCAGATCCTCTTTGTACCAAAGCCATTTAATTTAAGTAGTTTTTTCTTTTCCTTGTTAAAGACACGAGGATGTTACAGACTTCACAGTTGCACAAATTGTTTCAGAAAGGGACAGGCTGATCCTTTTAGTAAGAGTTTGAACTCTTATAATATGTTTCAGAGAGCAGAGTGTGGCTAGGCAGTCAGCTCTCCCTGGATCTTCCTTCCCCAAGATATGGCTTCCCTCACACTCCTAATGTTGCTTTGCCTCTTTCTATGCACCGTGGTGGCTCAGCAGTAAATGGAATACAAATAGGGTAAGAAACTACGCCACTTTTGTCAGCACCTGGGCACTCGGACAAATCTTTCCTTTGTGAACTTCTCCAAGTTAATATTATGCAGCTGCAGGTTATGTTGGCTAAGGAGCTGTTACTCATCCAGGGCTAATTCCCGTTGCTCACATAACAAAAGGCCATCTTCTCATGGCAGCTTGACAGAAAAGGAGAGAGAAACAGAAGATGAAAAATGAGCTGCAAGGGAAGGAAATACAGTGATGAGTCCCCTGGTTCTGCTGATTAAGCTTTCTGCCAAAATATTTTATTAATGGAAGCATCATGCTTTGGGTTTTGTTTGTTTGTTTTGTTATATTTCTCCATTAAATTTAGACACAGAGACAAATGCACAAAGGAAAACCAAGCAAAATTAAAGACTAAAAGTCTGAGGTTTCTGATGAGAAAGTTCAATTGCAAACACTGAACTCTACGCCATCTGCATCACCAAGCTGTTGTCCAAGATGGAATTCACTATAACCCCGTTGTTGATCATTGCCCAGAGGCTATCTTATCCAGTAAAAATGTGCTTTCTTCTTTAAAATGACACGGTTTTGTGGCCTGGCAGTTTGCTAAAGCAAAAAGTTTATCTTATGCTGGAGGCTGCTTTTACTCTTGCTATTGCCATTTCTTTTCTCTATGGGGGAACTGTTGACAGAGCAGATGATAAGTCAGAGCCCAGATGATGATCTCGGTGTTGACAGATAAGATCAACAGGTTTGTTGTCTCAACCAAGGCGCTGTTTATACCGTACAATGGTGGGCTAATTTCACTGGCACAGGCTCTATACCATAAAGAAATTATTACAATTCCACCCGAAAGCCAGTGCTGCTCCTCCCTCACTTCTTTCCCTCCCACCATTCCTCCTGCTCACCACCAGGTAAATGTCAGCTGAAATGCCAGATGAAGAGATTGCAGGCTCCATGGTTTGTTTTGACCCATACAGATTTGCTTGGAATATTAAAATGATGCCAATCTGCCACTGTATCAGCTGCAGGTACTCCTCACTGAACAGAAACCTCTCTTTGTCAGATTTAACACACATTGCTCCTGAGGCATCAGGAAAAGCACACGGTGATAAAATAGCATGATTTGAAGCTGGAATAGCTCTCAATTACGTATTAAATCATGTGTTATTCCAACACCTTTGATGACTCTACAGTGGATGTAGGCTTGTGCTTCTGAAGGTAAAATCAGGCCTGTTTTCTTCTCTTTAGTCACAAACACAGTCTTTTGGGAACTGCAAATCGTTTGCATGTCTGCATGAAAAAGAATTATTACACGGAAGAGATAATTAAAAGCATCACTTCATAATTCTCATTTGAATCACTCAATTAGTTTTGCTCCCAGGTGATAAATGAGGGCTTTGCCAGGAAAGAAAGAGTATTTCTTACTCTTACTTACTTCACCAGAAAACATTTGCTGAATTATGTCTAATCTCTTACTATGATATTTGACAAGTGCTTGTAACTTCTTCTCCAAAAGACCCCTACCTGCCTGAAATCTTTGGCATGAGACAAGGTCTGTTCCTCAAGTGCCTCCCTCGCACCTCTCCATTCATCACATCGTTCTGAGATTTATGCCCTTGGTAATAATCCCAGAAAGATGCCCATTTCTTAATCCCAGCATCAGAAATATATCTAAAGCAACACCCAATCCCATTAGCAGTGAAATAGATTATGAAGTAGCTGCTGGAAAGTGATGAATATGAAGAGGTGCTTTCTGTAATGATAATCAGAGCTGAAAGGAAAATGTAAGTAGCTTGCCCAGGAGAAGAATTTGTGTTTTCCTAATGAATTCTCTCTAATGGTATCTATGCTTCTTTCTAATGTTTGTGTTGCACCAACACCTGAGAGATAAGGATTTTTGTACCCACACAAGCCAAGGCTTGGTGAACCAGACTCAGCATTGCTCCTCCTTCCAAAGGGGCTGAAAGGGGGGCAGGAAAATTATCTGCCCCTTGGTGATCTACCGCACTGGAGGGGAGTGGGCTTTCAGCCATAGTGGTGGCAAGTGCCGGCTCCAGAAAAGGTATGCCAGTGAGTTATGTAAAATCTAGTAGTCTGTGAGGCTCATGGTGAGATGCAGCCCTCCTGTATCAACTCCTGTGTCCATTCTTGTGAACTTCATGCTGAGGACAGCAGCCTAATTTTACGGCCACATGGGAATTATCTCCTTTAACTCGTGTCATCTTGTCTTAGGTTCTGTAAGGCATAATTGTATTAAGCTGCTAAGATAAGAGGTAATGGATGCTTGCTACTGGATGATTATCATTAAGACTTGCTATTTTATTAATAGAATTATTTCGCTGTAACTTCTGGTAAATTTCCCCTTCATTTATGAAAAAAAAATGGAGGTGGAGTCTGCCTAACCTAAAAATTGTAAGGGTCAGTTGTGTTGGTTTTTTGTTAATAAACATGGTTAACTGGAAACTTAGACTTCTTTTATTTATCAGACTGAGTCAGAACTTTAAAGCAGAAACTAGCTTTGAAGTGGGGCCCAAAGTAAGAAAAAAGCATAACAAAACCTTTAATGTTTTATCTGCAGGTTTGCTGACCAAATCCATCTGCTTTATTTGACAACAGATAAAGACTGGCAGGTGTTCTAATGAGATGGCTTTGGCTGCACTTGCAGATCATCCTTTCGAAACCTGCAGCAATGTCGTTCTCCAAATAGCTGAAAGACGTGATTGACCTCAATGTCAAACGTCTCAGTGAATGTGTGTGCATGACCATTCTTGTGAGTATGTGTAAAACACTCTCCTGCACCCCTCTTGCTGTGGCTCCCTGACCCCTGCTCCCATTTGCCTTGTATTTTGTTTTTTCTCTCTTCCAGTTTGGGTCCCGTCTTTCCTGCAACAGGAATTCATCTGTAATAGCCTGAATGGAAATTTGCAAAATGGTCCATGTCACCCCAGGCCTGTGCTACAAGAGGACAAAGGAGCTGGCCGGTGACCTGCTCCCTGGGTGCTGTTCTTACTTAGGCGACAGAACTTTGTCATTTAAAAGGCAAGATTTAGGGGAAGAGGCAGCATAAAACCACAGATCCCCAAGAATAATTGAGATTGGAAGGGACATCTGCCATGTCCCTTGCTCAAAGCAGGCCCAGTTTGAAAGTTAACATCTTCAGTATCAACATTGCCTGAGAACAACTCATGCACCTTCACGTCTCTGCTTTGTAGGTACCAGCTGGGAATACCTTTTCTTTCTCACAGACTTTAGTAGACAGCATAATCAGGTTAAAATTAGAGCAGCTGTTCCAAATTTGTATCTATCTTTTCAGCTTCTATTTTTGACTTGAAGAAGGACTTTTGTACCCAGACACTTGTTTGCTTTTTCAGCTATATCAGCTAGGCTGATAAAAATATTACCCCCTCTGGTAAATCTTGCTGGTATTCTTACTCTCTCAGAAAGAACATTATCTTCAGTGAAGTTTTGACTCAGCAGTGACCAGAGAATTTTTGTCCCTGAGATTACATACATTTTATCTCAGACAAGATGCTGAAGTTGTTATGCGAATAAGCAGATTAATCCTAGAGTCAATAATGCTATCTGAAGGCTTAAATGGTACAGAAATTAAAAGAGAAACTGAAATAAAATAGCCACTGTAAAAACAGTGATTCTTTGTTTTTAACATAGTTGAAATTCATTTGTGCCAGTCATCCATCCCCTTTATATTTCGATGGGGTAAAAAAAATTCCACACTTTTTTGATGCTGAAGCTGACAACATGTTTGGTTTGCTCTTCCAAGTGAGTGGTTGTGGGGGGTGGCGGAATTAGGTGAGCAAACTAAAAGAGGGAGGGTTGGGCAGAGATGTAAGTGGTAAGATGTGCTTCATCTAAAGTTCACTTATCCTAATTATGGTGAATGATTAAAGGACATTACTTCATTCTAATCCCTATACTGACAGTTTCCTCTTAAAAGTAAAAGTTAAACAGCTGACACAAAAGCTACGCAATTATCTTCAAATTAGTCTTCGCAACCAAAAATAAAATAGGAAAACCTTGTCAGTTGTTAATTTTTTACTAGGTATATTATGGGAAGCCTAGAGTAGAGATTTTGCTATACAGACCTGCCGTCCCTGACATGACTAAGCACACCCCCAAAATTTTTCACTGTAGTATAATCTTTCTGTGTTGAATCAAGTCAGAAACTATAAAAAACTCCAACCATATCACCGTGAGCAATCCTTGACCTTTGCAATTACGTTTTCCAACGCTTGAGGAAAGAAAAAAAAATTAGGATGAGCTTTTCAGACTGCTCTGAAAGGAATGCAGATTCCATCAGTGTCCATTTGCATCAGTCAGTGGAAATGACCCCAACAAAATGTTCTTGGAATTCCTCAAGCTTTACTTATTGGATTAACCACACTTTTTACTGGTACCATGTTACTACTGGTTATGATTTAGGCCAATGGATTCATCTGTGGGCACAGATGGGGACTGTGGGCACAGTCCACCCTCCAAGCAGTTCATAGGGTAACCACAAGAGAAATAATGGACAGGAGAAAGGAACTGTTATTGGCATTTACAGATGGGGACATGAGGCAAAAAGGGAGGTTAATATCTTGAGGAGAAATTTGTGATGGATTGGAAAAAGCATACAATTAAATGGGCTTGTGTAATGAAATTCCAACCTCTAGAGCTCTGTCTTGTGCCTTGCAGCAGGAGTAGCTCAAGGAGCATCCCTGGTCTTGGAGAGAATCTGGTACAGAGAGCAAATTTATTCCTCAGTCACAGGTCTTCCCTCAGGATGATACCTCCTGAAATATCCCATCACAAAAGCATGAACATCAGCAAGTAAAATATTCTCAGGGCTTCAGCAGGCCTATAGAGCAGGCAACCTGCAAGTTCATTGGAGGATTGTCTAATATTGTTTTATTGCCTGTGCCACCAGGTACCCCATTGCTTTACAGTGACGGTTCCCTCTAGCCTCTCCTCCTTCTTCTCCTTTTTGCCCTACCTCCTCCCAACTAATGCTGATGGGGGGCTTAGAAACAGGAAAATTTTTATTTGTCAGAATAAGGCTGCAGAATTTAGTGAGTTGCCTTTTGGACATTAGAGTTCACAATTTGAAATGCACAGGAAAAAGTAAGAACAAGTAGTGGAATAAAAATTCTTCCCTTAGTTTTCCTTCCCACATATTAAATTTAAATATGCCAAATAAGTGGAAAACTTATAATGCAAGTGAGTTACAATCCTGAAGGACAAGGGAAAACAAAATATATTGCTATTCCTGGAAAACTTAAATCTGAGGGTTTGCCGGATAACCCTAACAACTTCCACTAAGCCATTGAGCCATCACACTCAGTGCCTAGAAGATTCTTTAGCCATAAGGAGAAGAGCAGTCCTACCCAGGAAAAATAATTAATCTCAGACAAAGAAAGCAACTCATGTGGAAATGAGTGGCTGAAATCCTACCACAACAAAAGTGTGATTATAATGTTGTGGCTTTAAGATTTATGAATATGATCATAGACTGTATTTGTCCAAACAATGGTTGTGTTCCTCCCTTCAGATTTTGGCTTAAAAATCTGCAGCAGGACATTACTGTTTCATGATTAAAAGACTCAGGCAATAACTGCTGGCTGTGAGCAGGAGGCACAGGCACGAGGCACAGGCACAATGCACAGCCACTGCACATTTACAACTCTCCTTTGAGCAAATGCAGCAGGGGCTGAGGGAACTCCCTGCAGAGTTCCTCCTTTAAATGCTGTCCTGGTGATGACTGCATTGCCACAATTGACCTTACTAAAGAAAGGGACTGTATTTATTGCAGCCATCAATAAATTCTGTACTGTGTCCTCTAACAAGAGAACTGTGTTACCAGCCACTTTTTAGTCTAATTTTTCATCTGAAGATGGCAGTGTATTAAACCTCACATTTGTTAAGTTAGTGAGACGCTCTTATATTTTATATAAAACCTGTGTTTTATGAGAATTAGGCTCAAAAATCCAGCTGCAGCTCAAGAGCAAGAAAATTATAGACTACGCAAGCCTTTATCCAAAGAAATAGGCAAACCAAATAAACCTACTTCTCTTTAACTGAGAAGGCAAACTGCAGAAAGAAGTGATAACAGGGTAAAGGTAGCAGAAGAAAGGTGCCTGCTAAATAATACCTTGTCAACCAAAGAAAGAGACCTGTGAATGCCTATATTTGAGCTAGGAGAATTGGATGTACATGTTTGCACACATATATGGAGGAGTAATGTGAACGGTGGTGAGGTCCATTTACTTTGATGTCTACTGGAACCCTGAACAAAAAGCAAAACAAACAAGAGATGCAAATCTGAATTTCTAAACTCCAAAGTAACCTGTTACTATAGGATTTGAGCCTCCTGTGGTGTAATTCTGGCTGTAATTACATGGCAACAGCATTTGTGGTAGCGTCAGGACAAATATTAGCTCCATTAGGTCTTGAACAAACATGAATCAAGAAGTGTAGGTGTGCTCCAGCTTGCCATATTCACATAACACCAGTTAATTGATTTTATTGGGTGCTATGGGCACTGAACCATTTGGAAAACTTGTGTTTTGAATGCCCTCTAGTGGTCCTTCCCGCTGCAGGAGTCCATCCTCGGGAACCCTTCGTGGTCCCAGAGGCCCGTGGAATAAAGGTAGAATGGGTCGACCAGAGGCAGTGTCAGGTTGGCCACCTCACTGAAGGCACCACAGAGAGGGTATGTTCGGTTTTGTTCAAAGAAATTATAGCTGGCTTATAATGATTTTTAATAATTCAATTAATGCTTGTAGTCATTAACTTTTTTGGAATGTGATTTGTCATAGAGGAGTGCAAACTCTCCAACTGTCTCCTGGAAGGAGGAGGCCAAGAGAGGGAAATACTGTGGGCTGTGTTTAACTACGTTCAGCCATGGTATTTACTCCTACACCTCCTTATGTCATTTGCCTTGCAGCAATTCTCTTTGGATTTTGTACAGCTCCAATTTAAAGCTTATGCCAGCAAATTAGCATTTTGGGGGCCAGAAACATTCTCAGTGAAAATCGCTTCTGTCTGAGTTGCACTTGCATGCAAAGGCAGACTCAGCCTGGCTTGATGCTGCACGCCGGGCATCTTTACTGCACAGAGAAACCAAGTTATCCAGGGCAGATGTGCTCAAAACCTGCACACAGGCACAGACTTTGAAGCTTTTCAGAGCTGGCCATATTGTCCTTCCAGTAGCAGATGCAAATTAGTCTGTATGTTTTAAAAATTAACAGCAGCGATAAAGGTCTGCAAGGTATTTCTAAGTTAGTGTAAGACCTTGGCTGCTTAAATAAAGTTTGTAAACTAGACCTCTATTGTTCCATCTGCTTTTGGATCTGACAGCTATCTTAATATGGTAATCAGCAACAAGCAGGAGGGTGTGTTAACATATTACATTTGTTAGCATTGCTACAGGCGAGAAAATACTTCGTGAAAAGAAGCAAAACCAAAACAATAGAGTAAGATCAAAGTGAAATCTCTGATGATTTTTCTTTCACAGAGAGTTTCCTTATTTCGTTCTCATATTTTATGAGATATTTCTGCTCTTGGAGGCCACCCTTAGCTATTTTTTGGAGAAGAATTACACCAAAATATTTATAGAAGCGTTAAAGCAATCCCCAAAAAGGAGTTAACGTAGGACTAGATCTGAGGACAAAATTTCTGCCACAATCAACATCAGTTGTTCCACTTAACTTGTTTTGCATACAGGAACTCCAGCTGTGGAGCCAATGTGGCAGAAGTAGCTCTGCAGGTAGGGCACGTGAGGCATCTGTGAAGTGCACTGAAAAGGAGAGCTTTGCTGAGGGTTCTTCTTTTTCTTCTTACAGATACCATGTGGCAATACAAATGACTCAAAGTTCTAAGGACAGATCACTTCCCAGCTCAGCGTGCTGCTTAGTAAAGCAGATCAATCCAGAAAAGAAGCAGTTTTCACTAAAGTCAGTTGTTTCCCTGCATCTGGACTGGGTGTGTAATTATTCTGAGTCCACAAGCAGTGGATCCTTAGTGAGTACAATGCATTAGCTATCAATTGTTCATCTTGATTTTGTTGGAAAAGTGGAACTAATAAAGTAGATTTTCTAATTATGTACAAAATTTTAAGTTAGAAGAAATTGACGGTACATGTAACTGGGATACTGGCTTGGCAAGAGGAAATCAGAGGGTTTTTTTCCCTGCTCTCAGCCTGATACAAAGGTGAGTCATTCTACTTCTGTGCATCAAACAGGAGTCCTGTACCAAAAATGCATATAGCAAAACTGTCTCCTTCTAGAAAGGGCATGGAAATCTGCTGAGAGGGAGAAAAGTATCTAAATGCTAAAGGACATTATCATCATACAGTAATATGAGGGTAGGACTTGGGCCAATGTCCTGGGAAATGCAAAACATGCTATTGGTCCAGTGTTTCAGATCAAAATGTTTTGATGCGTAAATATCAAATACTTCAAGTGCTCACCCATACTGTCAAATGAGCTATAGTCTGAGAAGTTATAAAGCAAACTCCAGTAAAATTCAGAGAAGAAATACATTACAGAATGTAATTACTGGTCAAACTATTCTGGAGAAAACAAGGTAAAAATCAATTAAGTAGGCTGTTAATTACTAGATAAACGTGTAACTCCAGATGCAAAATAATGGTGACAGAGCAGCAAATATAGCCCATGTGTGGGCCTTAAACAGCACCCAGATCAGGTGAGTCACATCATGTCATGCCACAAGTCTTCAGATAAGTGTGGTTGCTACTAGGAGATCAACTAGTCAAGTTTGTCAGAGCAGCTTTGCCTAAAAAGTGGAACTTTTTAGAAGCAATTCCTGCCCCCTCAGCTCTCTGATGGAATGTGTACCGAAGCTTTCAGGTATAGGAAAGCCTTGCCATGGTCTCTAAAGAATCAGAAAGGTTGGTAGCGTATTTCTATTGACCAGAGGGTGTTGGTGGACATAGGCTGTGATGGAGGAGGTGGTGGTGGTGGCAGCATTACTGTTCTTGTGCTGTGGATGGGAGGTGTAAAGGTGGGAGTCATACTAATGGAAGTGATTACTGGAAGCCTTTTACGTGGCATGGCTCAATTTGTGGTTTCACCTGCATGTCTGCAGGCCTGCATCTGCACATTGGAGCTGATGACCACAGTCAGTTCTGATTTATAAAGAACTGATACAGTTACCTGGCTCCTGCTAAGCTGAAAATGCAGGTTTTGACTGTGCAAAACTGTAATTTCTGTGTTTTGTGAGGACTGTGAGAGACCCCTATGACACAGGGACCATTAATTTAAACCCATACCCTTTCCTACTTTCTTTAGCCATTTCCTCTGGTTAACTCATATTTAAATTAACATTGGGACTTTTTTCTTTCCCATTCCCATCACTTACGTGTTTGACTAAAGTATATTGTCAGGTAAAGCTGTTTCATTCAACTATAACTTAAAAATAATAAATCCCCCTAATATTCCATCACACAGCTAATCTCCAAGTTGTCTTCTAGAATCTCATTATCTTACTGCGTATCATGGTGAGATTTTGATTCCCATATTAAAATATAGTTACTAGTAACTACCATCTGCTTAACTTTTCACAGAATCCTAGGATGGGTCAGGTTGGAAAGAACCTCAGAGGGGTTGTCTGGTCGCACCTGCCTGCTCAAGCAGAGTCATCCCAGAGCACATGGCACAGGATTGTGTCCAGATGGTTCTTGCTTATCTCCAGTGAGGGAGACTTCACAACCTCCCTGGGCAACCTGTTCCAGTGCATAGCCATTTGCACAGTAAAGAATTTCTTCCTCATAATTAGGTGGAACTTCCTGTGCATCAGTTTCTGCCCGTTTCCTCTTGTCCTATCACTTGGCATCACAAGAAGAGCCTGGGTCCATCCTCTTGACACATTCCCTTCAGATACTCATAGACATTGATGAGGTCCCCTCTCAGTCATCTCTTGTCAAGGTTGAACAGGCCCAGGTCCCTCAGCCTTTCCTCAAAAGAGAGATACTCTCCAGTTCTTTAATAATCTTTTTTGCCCTCTGCTGGATCCTCTCCAGGAGCTCCATGTCTCTCTTGTATTGAGGAGCCCAGAAGTGGACACAGCACTCCAGATGTGGCATCACTTGGGCTGAATAGAGAGGCAGGATCACCTCCCTTGACCTGCTGGCAATGCACACCCTAATGCATCCCAGGATACCACTGGCCTTCTTGACCGCAGGGACACACTGTTGGTTCATGGATGGCTTGTTGTCCACCGGGATCCCCAGGTCTTTCTCCACAGAACTGCTTTCCAGCAGGTCAGACCCCAGCCTGTACTGGTGCATGAAGTTATTCTTCTCTGGGTGTCGGACCCTGCATTCGCTTTTGTTGAAATTCAGGCATTTCTCTCCTGCCCATTTCTCTTTTACAACCTTCTGTTCAGAAATGCTTGATTTCTATTTCAGAGTTCATTTTAGTTGCAGTCTGAGGTTAGCTGACAATTGTTGCTTGACTTGTCCTGGCACCAACACAAAAGCCCCACCTAGGGCTGAGGTATGAGACAAAATAAAGTATAACCTAATTCCACTGGAATGGGCTCATGTGAAAATGGTACCACTGCCATTTTGCAAGCTTTGGCAAAACATAAGCTTTATGAATAGAAAAATCTTGTATTTTCCCTTTTTTTTTTTTTTTTTTTAACAATGTAGGGAAAGGCATGAGAGAGAGATAGGGAGAGCATTATACTATATTGCAAGGTCTGTTTATCACTCACAGAGACAAACCTGTATTTTCATTTTCGGGTACCTAAAGTAATCTCAAAATGAACACTACCTTGACTTCACATAGCATCTTGACTGCAAGTGTATTTTGTGACAGAGACACAACCTAGAGGATCCATTTTTCAGGGTCTTTTCCTTTATTTCTAGTGAATTCCTGTTTTCCCTTCTTCAGATTCAATACTTGAAGTGTTACCTGCTGCCCACAAAGAGAGTTAATCTTAGAGTAACCCATCCTCCTACAAGGTTGTCTCTTGGAGCCTCAGTAGAGGATTCCCCTAGTTCTCAGAAAATCCAAAAATCTCTTTTCTCTCACATTCCGAACTGTGATAAATAAAAAGTAGGTGTGCTGCGCTGAAAACACCTCTCCAAATGGTACTTTGTTTCCTTAATGCTTGAAGTGTCATTTGTCTCTTAGTATTTCAGCCCTTGGTTGCATTTTCAAGATTTGTGCCTCATTATGAGGGCAAAATATATGCTTTGAAGTGCAGTTAGCACTTTGAAAATAGTATCATAGAATATCCTGAGGTGGAAGGGATTCACAAGGGTCATCAAGTCCCACTCCTAGCCCTGCACGAGACAACTCCAGGAATCACATCATGTGTCTGAGAGCTTTGTCTAAACAACACCTTAGCCCAAGTTTTTATGAAAAATAACTCCACAAGAATTGTGTAACTTCATAGGATCATTGTAGCCTGTGAGACTGGCTAGTTGTAACACAGTCAAAATATCTTCAAGTGCAATATGGGCCCTCCAAATCTATCCACCACTAACCTGTGGGTAGTTTTCATGATTTTTGCATTGTGTGCTGGGTAGAAGAAAGAGAAAGTTTAGGAAATGTTATTGCTTCATGCAATATCTTAATACACATCTACCACCCACTGTGCTTATCTAATGCACTATCCACCACCTAGTAGAGCCTGATATTGCACAATAACAAAATTTAACAGCCGTTTGGGAGAAGAAAAATAATTTCTCATCTCATGAATAGGCCTAAGTCTCTCCCCTCTCTGTTAGGCAGATCCACTTAAGTTCTGTTTGCCCTGCCAGGTCTGAGCTGTTCACTTCTGGTTGATTTACACTTGTGATTTTTGGACTGATCCATTCTGATATGCTTTGCATCATCTCTGGAAAGCTAAGGCTTTGTTTTCCCCAAGTCACTTGACGTCAACTGATTTCAGCAGAATAGCATCTGCATGGCTGAAACGATGCTCTATACAACTGGCAAAAACAAATTTAGGCCATGCAAACTAACCTTTGTGCTGTTAAGTTTATTGTTTATGCTTACAACTGCCCTGATAAAGCATAGGTGTCAGTTGTTCCAAAATTAAGCATAATACTTTGCTCCAGGTAGCAACTTGACGTAAAAAGGCTTGGCAGGTTATTAGTTAATAATATCGTTTAATCTGTTTCAGTAATTTAAATATTGTCAGCAACTGGAAAAGTGCCTGTTGCAAAGTAGCTGCTCTAAGGATGCTTAATATCTCGTGGAGTGCTTTCAAGATCTACTGATGAAAGTTAGGTGGTATTACTATTATTATTGTTGTGTCATAAAATCTGGGCGTATACTACAACATATTTTCTATGAGTACTCATTAGAATTTGGACTTCAAACAGATTGTTCCAGCCAACTTGTATTTCTTTCAAGCTTGCTTTCAAAAAGTTTGCTGGCTGGTAAGTTTAGAGGGTATACATTTTAAGTCTGAATTCTGCAAGCATTTGTTTTGTGAGTACAGTAGTATAGGTGACTGTTGCACAATGAGAAAACAATAACAACGTTACAAAAATGTGACAGAGCAGAGGAAAATCAGTCTTTATACACTGAAGTAAATAACAGGTGAATAAGCTTACGTGCTGAGCTTTCCAGTCAGAAGCAAACCCAAGCATCTCTCCTAGATTAAAGGTTCATAAGCTCTGCTTGCCAGTATTTGTTAGAAGGCCCCACCAATGGGTTGTGTCTGTTGTCCTTCCTGGAGCAGAGCTCTCATGAGTTGCCTCAGGTCCTCATTGTGCTTTGTGCTTTGCATGACTGGGAAAGAGGATCCCTGTCTGTTCAGCAAAGCACTTCAAGTCCTGCACATGTAAATAGGGTAAAACATCATAATTAGTCACATATTTCAAGTCTTTTGCTCTTTAGGCAACAAAGTCTGTGTGGAGAAACCACAAGGGCTTGGTCAGAGCCAAATAGCTGTTTACTGAATATACACAGACGTAGGAGGCTAGAAACCTGCACTGATGAGCTGGTGGGTTTCTGGCATCTTCAGCCACAGAGAGCTGCGGAGGGCCTGACCAGCCGCTTAAAGGCAGAACTCACGAGTAAGAATGTTATGTATGGGTTTTTAGTGGTGTTTTTGAAACCCATAGCAGTAGGATACCAACATAATTTAGTCCCATTTTGAAGCTCCACTGTGTTTCCAGCATGATACAAAGCAGGTACCTCATGTGCACCCAGAGGGTCTGACTTACAGTTTTCAGTAGAAATGGTTGCTCTGTTCTTGTCCAATGATACAAGTCTGCCACAGAAGACTCTCACTGTGCCCTCTTGTACAAACTGTCTGCTTTCCTCTTGTAATTTTTATTATTCTGACCTGAACAGCTCTTCATGGGTAATGATACTGTGGGGAAACAGAGGACACTGCATTGGTTGCATGCAGGCACTCCTTCATGGCTGGATCCAGGAGTGGGTGAACCTTCAGCTCTGCTTTTAATGATATTCTTAAGGTATGTACAACTGACTACTATCTATGCACTACAACAATATACACAGTAACAAAACACATATACTGTAATTGCAGTGCCTGAACATTCCAGGTGCTCTATACTACTGCACTCTCTGGGAAGGCACTGCAGGTTAATGAAGCTGCATGTGAAGTGATTGGGAGAATGATCAAACCTCAGCAGAAGAATCACCTCAGTGGTGCTGCAGGTACAGGGTTACTTTCTCATCACTGCACGTTGTCTCATGGCTCCAAGTCAGGCCCCAACTTGAGAGAGCATATTCCAAGGTTGATGAATGTGTGAAGAAGTGTGTGAAAATGCACAGGGTGCAACCCTAAATCTACATATGTTTGTGACTGTTACGTCCATCCATGTTGGCTGCTAAGATTTGCTGTGGGAATGCACTGCTGATAGGACTCAGCCCATTCTCTGCGCCAAGCAGCCCAGCAAAGTAGCTAAGATTTGACCAAGTGGGGACAAGCTGACCTTGGGATTACCAGCTCCTTGCACAAAACAGCTCAACAACCCTGGGCAGTCCAGCTGAAGGGTAGTGTGAGGAAGAAGCTGGGTTTGCAATGAGCAACACTTCTCCAGGGAAGGCTCTGGTTACCCACCATGACGTGTCTCTAATGATGGCTAGAGGGTGAAAGCTCCCGTAGCCCGTACCCCACCCTGAGAATTCCCCCTGCCTCCTGGGCTCTTCCCTTTCTGTCCATGGAGGCTTTGGGAGCCTCCTAGTAATGAAAAGTCAAGGTCTCTCAAGTTGAAATGAGAACAACAAAGCAAAGAGGATGCCTCAGCGCTTACTCTCCTTTCCGTGGCTTTTCTGGGCTGTGGCTGACTGTGTCAAAGAGCCTCACTCCATTCCAGGAAACCAAAGGCTGTTTGTGCAAGGGGAGAAAAAATGTGCTAGTAAAGGATTAAAGATTTAATAATCATAAATGAAAAAATGCTTTGTAATGAAGTATCAACACCAATTGACTAGTTTCTGTTGTTTTGACAATCACCAGGTGTTTTGCAGTAGCATGATCTGCACCTGCTTGTGTTGCTCCAGTAGCAGTGAAGTGCTCTCGTCCCCATCGACCTGCCTCTTGCCTTGCAAATTCCCCCTGAGAAAGGTGGGAGCGCTTCATGTTTGCTATGTTGTCATGGAACCAGAAACCCCTTTGGGCAGATAGTTGTCATATTTCCCTGTTTGTACAAATGCGGGAGTGCTCCTCCTTAGCTTTTGCCAGGGCTCCCCCTGCCCACCCTGCACTCCCTGGTACCTCTAGGCTCTGCAAATCTGGAGCTGGGCCAGCTCCCCAAAGATCTGTGTGTGCCTCTGGTACCTTGTCCTGGTCTAATCTGTCCTGCAGAAAGCTCCATGCTTCAAGGCCAGTGTGTGTGTGTGTGATGAGCTTGTGAGGGGAATGGGCCCACAGGCTTTGTCCTGGGGGTCTCCTCAAGCACAGAGGGGTTGTGGCGGGTGTAGTGCCTTTCTGCTGGTGCTACCACCTGGGCTTTAGGAGTGACCATGGCTTGAGTTCAGGAGCATATTTGTCTCCGAATGTCCTTCATATTCATAAAATTAATTATTAATTCAAATACCCTTTCTTTCTGGCACTGAATTCTGTCTACTAGAACCTATAATACTTTTGACATACTTTTCACAGATTTTTTCCCCCCTCTGTCCCTGTTTCTGTTAAACCTTCCATCAGCTCTCTTTGCTCCAAGGTGCTGGTCAGTGCTGGGACATAGATAAGAAAGAATGAGGAAAGAAGCTGATGCTGAGTCTGGATTTGGTTTGTATAGCTATAGTAGTCCTGTCTTCTGGCAAATTTCATCCCATGTCTTGTCTTTCTTCATGCCTAATCTCCTGCTTTCCCCATGCACAGTATACCACTGTGTTCCATTCCTAATACACTATAGGTCACTGTTCCTAGAATGTGAGGGTGAGATCAGACAACAGAGCAAGGTCAACATCATCCAACATCAGTGCAGGGGCTGTGTCCCCATTCCTCTCCCTCCCAGTAACTCCATTTCGCTCCTTCCCTGCTCCAGCTTTGGCACATGTCTGTCTGCACAGACTTATTCAGCCCACTAGACTGGACGGGGCTTGTTCCCCCTACTCCCAAGGTTAGTTTCCTGCTGGATTACTGGCTTGAATTGGTTTATTGGCCCGTCAGCAGTGCACCAGTGCCAACAGGAGGTAGCAGGGAGGGGAGGTGGGCTGGGGTGGATCCCCCCTCCTGTGGCGTCTGCAAGCCTCGGTATCGGCCCAGCCCTGCCATCTCACCACACCCTCAGAGAGAAAAGCAAAGGACACTTCAGCTATTCCCAAGATAGATGTCTAGATAGATAATAACAATAGACAATACGAGCTGTGTACTGCACACAAGCATTCTTGGCAGATAACAGCAATTCGGATATCGGTGTCTGAAGAGCAACGCCAAGTCTGGCTGTAACTGCAAACCCACTGACACAGAGGCATGTGCCTTTCTGTTCCCCCCCTTTGCTCTCTGTTGCACTTTACCTTGATGGATAGGGAACTGTCTGAATTAATTGCATCCTATTATCATAAAGGCAGTTACTTTGTAACTGCTGGTAATTACCCTTTTGAAATATGCTTCTGAAAGATTGGCACATCTGTTACAATTACAGTTCCTTCCATCATTGCATTTCAAAAATAAGTGTGTATATATTCAAACTGGGTTTTGAAAATAGATTAATTGCTGTATTCTTGAGCCTTGGTCCTCTATTCAGAAAGATGCACATGTTCCCAGAGAGGTATTTTTAATAAGCTTTCCTAGTACAAATTCAGATAATCCTTTTGGTCTCTTCCTTCCTCCCTGAGCTGGATGAAATCTAGACTTTCAAAGTTGCAGATTTAAGCAAGATTCTACTAAACTTCTGTAAGTGAATGTAGCACTAAATGTGATTATAGTTAACAGCAAACCTAAGTCTGCCTAGGTTTTTAGAGACACTAAGATTGCCATAGAAGTGGCCAATTCCTGTGAAGATACGTGAACTGCAGCCTCCACAAGAGTCCATAAAAACTGGAGCCTTCAATACTTGCATTGGCAAATTGAAAGCTGAATGTATTTTCTCTCTCAATTCTTGGTTCAGAGAACATTTAAATAAATGGGCAATCCTATTTCTATTCAACAGGGCATTTAATTTCAGTAGCGGCAAATGAAAAAATATTTTACCCTGTGGAGGCTCTGAATGTATCTGAGAACTGGAGGACATTATGATTTGCAGTTTGAAATATCTTTTGTAATGAACTGCATTCATGCTTGGTTCCTATGGGCATAAGTCCAAATTTTTTTCTCATTTAATCTTAATAGTTAAAGCTAAGCTCCTAAAACTTAAGCATCTTTAGGATGAACTTCCTTCACAATTTTCACAGATAGTCAAGTTTTCACAGGTGCTGAGTGTCTCTGCTACTGGCAGAGCTGTGTGGCAGAGGCACCCTGTAGAAGAACAAGTAGAGCTTTATAGCCTATTCCTGGCAATCAGCTGCCAGCTTGGAGAGGCAACTGGCCACCACCCGTGCAGAGTTTCTAGTGGGTTATGGGACAATAAAATAATGCTTGTAATTGAAGGGCTAAAGTCATGCTCTCTTCTTTTTGAGAGCCTGCCTGAATTGTCCATAATCTTCTGTTTATCAACTATTGCTAAAGTTCATTTATTTATAACCATGACAAATAACCCCCATGTACATTCCTCCAGTGATTTATAGTGCAATTGTTTTGCATTCCTGAAATGTAAAACAAACCATCAAAGTAGGGTAAGATGAAAGATATTAATTTTTAAGAAACAAACGGAGGAGAATAGTTCCTTGAAATGGACAATGCAAAACGTAAACCAGCTGCTCATACAGTATGATAAGATTTAAACTGAAAAGTTACAGTTCTGCTGAGCTCTCCATGAGAAGTGCAAGCTGTTTTATTGGAGAATAGATAATGGTTATGTCACTTCATCACAATGTCACTTAGCTCTCCAATAATTCTGCCTTAAAGATTGAGCTGTTGCTGGGCAGCCTGGCTATAGAGCCTTTGTCCCTCATTGACCTGTAGTTGCAGAAAGTGGCTCATGTGACCTGATCCAGTTTTCTTTATGGAACAAGAAGTCTGGATCAGGCACTTTGTGCATAATGTCAATGGTCATGTCTATATCTAATCTCCACTTCTCATCCTCCACTCCTGTAACAGTATGTGCACCAGGAAGCTGAGCTGCGATTAGGATATCATAGGAAAGACATGGAGGTTGTAATCCTCTCTCCCAAGGTCGAGAGACACGTAAGACTGGGCCTGCCCAAAGAGTGTTTGCTGTGCAAAGAGGTGTTGTTTTCTTTACTGGCTCTGCTTATCTTATCTGTTACAAACCATCTCACCAGGCAAGGAAAAGCCCTCAAGCTTTTGTGTATAAACAAGTACATCATGCTCACCCAGGACTCCATAGTCACCCAGCGCACCACACAGAGGTATTCATCTAAGACAGGACTGGGACTTTCTTCACAAATACTAGTTTTGAGGACCCTTGGATTAGCGTGACTCCCTCAGTCAGTCCTATGTTATTTGACCAATATTACGTATGTACATATATCAGATATTATATGGTGTGTGTGGTTGTGGGGTCTCCTGAGTAACTCAGGTCCTGACCATCAGGACAAGTGATTGTATTACTATAGGTTATACCACTGGTTTACTCAGCGCCACCAAGCTGCAGCAGACCATGTGCATGCTGGAAAGCCTGCTAGGATTGTTAGGATCTGCCTGTGAGCTCCTGGGTTTCCGATCACTTGCAACAGGCTCCGAATGAAACTTTTCTTCTGTCAAGTGTCTTCTCTGGGAAGGTCACCCAGTAGCCTTTCCCTTGTCTGACCCTTTTCTGAGGGGTATCTTATGTTTGACTGTCGTGTTTGCAGGACCTTAGTTATTCTTGCAGCCTACACCCCTCCATCAGGCTGGCTGAGATTGATCAGTGGGTTCAGAAACTGCTAGGGGAGGACACACCTGTATGTTTGCTGCCAAATACAGTCACACACCCATATGAAAATACAGATGAACGTACACAGCTATTTTCCTAGAAGTCAGGCAAAAACCCTATGGTCACTCCTCGCCCACCCTTGCTAATGCGAGCAGAGCCACTTTCTCAATATTCAGGAAGCCTTTAGTGAAAGTGCCCCTGAGTTAAACAAATCAAATGACTGGCTAACATTAACATAATCAAGCTTCATCTCAGCAAGAGCTGAAACAATGTACAGAGCTCTAACATTACTGGAAATCTGTGAAATGAGCATGCTGTTTCTTGGTTGTTTTGTTCTGTTTAATACCAATTGTTTAGAAAAGAAAATTCTTCTGAAAAAGGAAATCAAGAGTGTTTCTCCATCCCTACTGTTGCTGCAATAACAGGAAGCAAAATTCACATATACAGAGCTTGGCAGATAAGAGCTGAATGGCAGGTTGTTTTTTTACAGCTGATGGTGAGGGATACAAAAGAAAATCAAATCACTTGTTCCTTCTAATTCACAGTGAACTGAGCCCTTAACCCCCTGGGTGAGACTCGTACAGGCAGCAGGATGGAGCTACCTAGGGATGAGAGCTGCAGGAGACCTCTCTTTTGAACTGGCAGAAAGCTCCAAGCTGAGCAGTACATGATTATGGTTGGCAGCTGGTAGCAACACCCATGTAAGTCAACCCGGGCACTCACAGAGGAAAGACAAGAGTGGCTATGAGCAGCTGCCTGGGTGAGCACAGTGAGAGTTTAAGATGTTATAGCCCCATTTCTACAGAACACCAAGAATTTTTTTCCATAACTCTCCTTGTCAGGAGCTCTACAATGCTTGACAGTTTTCCTTCAGGCTCCTGTGTCTTGTCGCTTCCTTACATTTTCCATCTTGTTACTTACATTAGTATGTACTGTTTTGTTCCACATTCACAGGTACAGAGCCTGGAATACTATCAGTGGATTTCATTTAATCCTTTCTTTTCACCTAGTCTGAGAGCTAATCCAGTTTTGTGATAGCACATTATTGTCAGCTGATGCTGGCACCAGTGAAGCATACGCTGTCTGAGTCAGGGCTTGCTTGACGGCTGGTACCACTTGGTGCTCGTGTGTGATACCATGTCAGTAAAAGAAATACAAGATTACATCTTTAGCAGTAAAATCCAAAGCATTTTAAACAACTGGAATGCACTCTGATCATTGTGTCGTCTGGGGCTGTAAAAGTGGAGGGAGCCTTGAACAAGGCCTCTGCAAATAAGGACCTGTAGGAACTCGGGATTCCTGCCCCAAAGAATTTACTATTTGAGAAATAATGTACTTCTATAATGTATGTGTCTCAGTGAAAGGTCCAATTACGCAAGATGTTTTAAGGGCTGAAATTAAGCCTGATGGAGCAGCCTTATTAAACCATTTGTCTGTTGTTGCCTTTAGGCTGGGCTGCATTTCAGACGTGTTTGCTGGCTTAAGTACTTTGAACCAGTTTGCCTGTCTTGACACAGCAGAAAAAACCTACTGGGTTTTTTCGGGGGTGGTGGAATACTTTGAATAGCATCCACCAAACTGGGATTCCTGTCCATATGAATTGCACGAGATAGAATACTCGTCTGTATTTAGGATGAGCTCTGTGTGTGTATATATATCTGTGTATATATGGTCTGACAGCAGCCTGTTACTGGCCCTGCCGTTCTATTCTGTCCACTTGCCCCCTGTGCTTCCAGTTTCTTCCACAGTATCCTCTGTTTGGTGTATTCCCTATCTGGGAGTGAATGCATCTTTTACCTACTCTTTATTTACCACCATGGGATAAAATGTTTTTTTCTCTCTCTCATGAACTATAAAAACAAGCCCCATTTAAATGTAACAATGATGTCACAGGTAGCCTTATTATTAATGTTACCGGTGCAGTAAATCTTTGACCACTTGTGAAATGATGGCCAATGCTCTATTTGGTACCTGGGACATTTGAATTTCTATCAGGTAGGTTTTAACTCAGAAAGCTGCTTGTTGCTGTGACACATGGCTGAGCAATTCTCACCACTTCTTATCAGGGAAATACCTACAGCCCAGCCATTTAATTGCTGTTACTTTTTTTTACTTTACTGGGAAATGTATCATTTTTAAATAATCTATAGGAAGTAACTGAGTTGACAGCATTGTTTATGGAAGGCCACTGCAAGTATTTGGCATCTCCAGTTTTCATTTTCATTGCTTGTATATGGAACGTGCAAGGTGTAAGCTTAAATTGAAAGCACAGTGATATGTACCCTTATGGCTTCTGAAAGCATATGGGTTTATATAGATTTTCACACAGTTAAATATCCAGACATCTCCTGCGAGAAAATAAGAAAAATAAGAAATAATCCCAAATCCTCGCCATGGGGCTCAGCACACAATTTCAGAGCAACACCTCTCTACTAGTGAATTGTTCTAGAGTAACCAGTTTCTACTTGTAGAATCATACAATGGTTTGGGTTGGAAGGGACCTTAAAGATCATCTAGTTCTAATCCCCCTGCCATGAGCAGGAACACCCTCCAGTAGAATGGTTGCTCAGGGCCCCATTCAACCTGCCTTTGAACACTTCCATGGATGGGGCATCCACAGGTTTTCTGGACAACCTGTTCCACTGCGTCATCACCCTCCAAGTAAAGAATTTCTTCCTAATATCTCATCTAAACTGAACATCTTCAATTTTAAGCCATCCCTCCCTGCCCTATTACCCTTGTAAAAAGTCCCTCTGCAGCTCTCCTGTGGGTACTGGAAGGCTGTTCTAAGGTCTTCCAGGAGCCTTCTCTTCTCCAGACGGAACAACCCCAGATCTCAGCCCATTTTCATAGGAGAGGTACTCCAGTTCTCTGATCATCTTTGTAGCCTCCTCTGGGCTCTTTCCAGCAGGTCCATGTCCTTCTTGCTTTGGGAGCCTCAGAGCTGGACACAGTAACCAGCTACATATTCCCTGCTGTCTAGTGGGTAACTGCAGGCTCCGAATGACGTCTTCACTGAGACAAGTGCAATTGTCTTTTACAGATCTGGGAGGCTAAAACCTGCCTAGAACTGAGTCAGCACTTCTGTGGTGATGCACGAGGTGGGCAAGACCCATTGCCACTTACCAGAGTGCTGAGGAACCTCACGCTAAAAATTCAAATGTTGACAAGGCTGGAAAATGCTCACTGCAAGTAATCAACAGTTCCGTGAAAACAATTCTCGATTAATAAATTGTTGGAAGCTTTCATAGTGCCCAGTTTAGTAGAATTAAAGATGAGAGAGGATTAAGTGCAAAACAGGAAGCATCCTGCAAGAATTTCCCCCAGAGCACTGTGGGCGAGGGAATGAAGTGAGAGAGGGAGCCCAGATGTGTTTGCAGTTGAAGAATGCGTGCCTCTTAGGGGTGGTGCACGCTCCTACTCCCGCTTGCTGTGTCGCCCACCAGCGCTGCTGGGAGAACCCAGGGCTCACTGAGGAGCAGGTGGGCAGATTGCCTTGAATTCATGAGTCACTGAGATGCATTTTCTCTCATGTCATTCTTTTCCCTTCTCCACCCCCTGCAATAAAACTGGCCTCTGCAACTCTGGGAGAAAGGTCCTGATTTCTGGGTAGCCTCTCTAAGGAGTAGGATTTTCAGAGCAATGCTCAGAGGCAACATAACTGAGCAATAAATGTCTTAATAATAATATTTTCCTGACCTACTTGAAGTCATCTTGGTGACAGCATGGCTACCCAGGAAAAAAAAAAAGGAAGCCATGTCTTTCTGCATGAACTAAATTAGCATTTTTATTTGATACATAAAACATTGATGAGAAAAAACATCTGTAGATATAAAAGGTAGTTAAACAGAGAAAACAAGCGTATTGCTTAAATAGGGAAGCTTGACAGAGAATAAGTTATCAAAAGCACAATGATGCTTGAAAAATGCTGTGAGAATGATGGCAATTTTCTGCCACGTAAGTGAAATTATGATCCTCCTGGGCCACAGAGTGTAATAATCCAATGTAAATCATTCCCTCCCTTTTCATACAAGCACTTTTCACTACCAAAAACTGTGCCACAGACAGGAGGAAATAATTACTCTCTGAAACGCTGAATAGCACTTTATCTCCAGGTATCAACTTGAAATTGCCATATCAAAGAAGAGTCGCACTAACATCCTTCTAATTAATGGTCATTAATTTTGTGACCCTTCTTATAGTCCCCAAACAAACAAATAAGGGCATTTTTCTTTTCCCAAAGCCAGAGTGTTGTTACAATAGTGGTGTAGTAGCTATGCACACAGCCCCAAAAGAGTAGGAATGAACAGAATTACCCTTTAAACTCGAGGCTGTAACTGGCATATCAGTAGGAAAAGGAAAGGGAAAATGTTTGAATTCTCTTTCCAGCCTCTAAAATCCTCCAAAACAATGTTAGTTCTCTATTATACTAAGCGATAGGAGCATGGAAAAAGCTCAGCTGGTGAACAGCAGTATAGACAGGTGGACCAGAGCTTGATAAAGTGCCTGTATGTGTTTGCCAAGTAGTAATGCAGTAGAGTTTCTTGTCTGTTCCCTGTACATCTGTAGCACCCATTGCTGTATTAAATTGAGTAATTCTGTGGGGATTTTTAGTGTTTATCCTTGAAATACCCCTTAAGATAAGGAAGTGCTAGCCTCTACAGTCCACAGGAAATACACAAAGACTATAAAGGAGTCCTCTAAGGTGAAGGAGAGAAACTGTGATGGAGCAGAAAACTCAACTTATATCTACTATGTTTCCAGCTACTGTCTCATCTGATGAATTGCCTCTCTCCTTTCTCCATTTCTTCCTTTGGGGCAGCTTTTCTTTCCCTGGAAGCATGCAAAGTGGGAACTAGCAATGATTCTGGTTCAGCAAGCCTTGGGGAGAAAACAATGGTTCTAACTCTGTAAAATGGATCTGGGCACACTCAGTATCCAGTATGTGCCTAGAAGAAAAAATTGCTATCGGTGACTTCTATGAGAAAAAAAATCCTATATTTTGTAACCAAAACTTCCTCCTCCAGCTGCATCAGATAATGTTTGTGGTCACCTTTAGCTGAAAAGGAACTTCCCATTCCCAATAAATACCCCAACTCAAAGGCAAGTTTATATACACTTGAGGTTTTGTTTATTCAGAGATGTCAGGATCAGGCTATAAGTCTGTAGAGACAAGAGACCCTGTTACTTTTTCACTGTAGATGTGCAACTGATGGGCATTCAGCCTCCAGGAGTTTAGATGACTCAGATAAGGTTTCAGATAAACATCCAAATGTTTAGATTTTTATCTAACCCAAAGCTCTGAACTTTTAAAGGATTACCAACCTCCAGGGATAATCCTGTAGTGATTTCAACACCTGTACTGAGTCAAAGTGAGTTCAGAGTCTCCTGGCCACAAGAAACGGTTCAAGCTCATCCTATCATTTGTTTTGGATGGTTAAAACGGTCTGTCTGATCTGAACATGATTAGCCAGGCACTCTGATTTTAAATGACTTCATCACAGGATAACTCCACGTAGTCATCAATAGGATCACTTATTGCCAAAGAAAAACAACCTGTGACACTATATGTTTATGGCCTATACAGCAGATATGCCTGAATGTTTTCATGGTGAATCAGAAGCTCTGAATACCTTGCCATTTTACAGATATTTTAATGAGTTGCTTTTCTGTCAGCTTTTCTCTTTGGAAGAAGACTTTACTGCCCTCTCTTGCAGTTATCATGAAAATGTGTTCATGTTGGCACACAGCAAAGTTCCTCTGTAGTGTGACTGATCCTAAAGATACAGAGATATCCCTGCACAGGGATAAAGAGATATACCAGCACTGGAGAAGAGCAAGATACCTCATGAGTGGCCTCTGCTACCGCAAATATGTTAGCCTTTGAGGGGACTGGTTTTAGTCCTGTTCCAGCATTCACACAGCGCAGAGCTCAGGGCAGTACAGGCTGTGCACTCCTTTCCTTCCCAGGCATCAGCTTGTCCAGGTGCCCCGAGGAGTGATGGGACTTTGGGCTTCATTTAGGCTTCTCCTAAAAGAAGCATAACTCTTATCAGGGTTACCAGAATTCTTTGCATATCTGACAAATTAATCTGGGTTTAGTTTCGGTTTTAGATGCTGTAATAGTGATTCACAAGCAAACAGGAAATGAGTGAAAATAAAAGAAATTATGGGTAACACTGTGTATGTACCTATGCATGTGCGTGTATACTGCATATGTACGTATATCACGCACATTATTTCACCATGGATCTAAAATGTTTTGCAAGTGCTAATTGATTATGCCACAAAAATCTCCTTTTCCTTATTAAAAAAAATAAAATCAATGGGTGTTATTCTGACAACAAAATTATAGACAGAACACAGTCTTCCCTGAGGCCTTTTGGCAAATCCTTTAACCTTATTTGAGCTGAGTCTCCTGTTTGCCTGAAAGGAAGGCAGAGGTTTTTTAACAGAAGGATTGCCCAGTAGAATGAACTGTTGAGTTTGGGGATATTTTTCCTAAATCTAAACAAGAAAAAGAGGGTTCACTATTTTTCATTTAAGAGGTTTGTCTTCTGTAAATTAGCATATCTCTGGAAGCAGCTTTGATCATTCTCCCGAAGTATATACAATGGTATTTAAGGAAAAGCTGATCTTATTTTAATCAGCAGTTCTTCAGCTCACCTCTGTAATTACAAGGAATGCTTGCCTCAACTGTGCTCAGGTGGAATGCACAGGAAACATATGATTAAATGGTGATTCTAAGTTTAGTATTTCACTTCCAGAAAGCAAAACTAGTATTTAGGTTAAAACGTTTTCCGTAAAGTCAGAGGACATTTGAAAGAAGTTAGTTAGCAATGGCCTGCATAATATGCAAAGACAAAGGACAAAATAAAAGACTGTTAAGATATTGAGGTTGCATTCAATAGGGCTAGATATTCAACCCTCCATTTTCACTCTGGGTCTTCTCTGTAGATTTCTTTTGACAATCATGATGAGGTGAGTTTCAGAGAATATAAATAAGGAAAAAAAAACCAAGTACAGATTTGCTTCACTTTCCTCTGCCATCGCTATCTGGATCAGCCTGAAATAGAAACTTTTCTCTCTCATGTTGTGCATACTACTCTTAGGTAACAAATGTTTTTGACAGAGTTCTGGTGATTATGGTCTCCTTAATGTGTTGTAAATCCCTGGAAGTGGAGGAGGATGTTTTCCTAGAGACAACAAACTTGTTTTTCCTTTTAAATAAAACTGTCTTTAGTAACTATGTTGATCTGGCCACTGGCAAGCAGACCTGTGCAAATATGTGTGTTAGGACTTTGGGAAAAGTTAAGATATGTTGCACCAAAAGGTTAGCATCTAACTTATGTGAAGATCATGGTCTCCCTAGTGTTTTCCTCCACATTATTGTTATCATCATAGAATACCTACTCTTTGCTTCAATAGTTCATTGTTTATTTCCCCACCGTTCCAAGAAAATTTACTCCCGGTAGGAAGTCAGCAAAAGTAAGGGGAGAAGTTACTTCATGAACAGGCAACACTATTTTTATTATTTTGTATACTAGGCAACCAGAAGGAAACTAGGGGTTCCAAACAGTTCTTTCTCTTTCTTCAGTGGATGCCTTCCACACCTCTATGATATTCTCACCGACCTGTTCCACCCTGGAATTTCATGTCAAGTGAAGTAAAATCCCATGTGTACCATTTGAAGCATGCAAATGTCCAGAGGACTTGATACACAGCCATTCACAGATCTCTTTTTTGAAATTAAGTTGAGCAAAGTCTTGTCTCGTGCTTATTTGTGTTTGTAATTTTAGCTCAAAGGATCATCAGAAAAAAAAAAAAGGTGATTTACTAAAGTGGATTTTGGAATCCACACTATAAAATATGACACACAAAGAGTCTGAACAGGCTTTCTTGAAACTGACAGATATTTAATCTGGAACATTTTCTTCCCCTACTGAAAGGAACAAAATGTGCAGTCTTAGTTTTCAACTGTAGAAAATTATGGTTGGACCAGGATAGTGATCTCCAATGGCAAAGCATTGGTAGGAAATTAAATACTACGAGTTTTTTCCAACCCTTTTCCAAACCAGTTCAGAGTAGAAAGTCTTATTAACAGTAAATTTACTGAACAATTAATTTATGCATTTGACAAATCACTTGAAATCTCTAGAGAGATCCAGAGAAAAATTTAAAAGTTTCTTTAACTCAGAAGTTCTGAACCAGATGCAGAAGCTACCTGACTTGAGGGAAGAGATTGACTACTTTGGAGACAGATCAGATATCTGGGTTTAAAATTTAATGTAGATTAAGTTCAGTTTTTCAGGATAGTTTCTCCTAAATGGCTTCTTGATTTCAAACTTTGATGTTGGTGTGACAATTTATTTTGAAGACAAAAATCTTTATAAAATTCCCTTCAATTCCATTTATTTCCATTTGCAGAAGAGCTCTGTGTGTGTCAGAAGACCCCAGGAGTGCCTGACTCCAGGACAAAGACAGTAAGCCTGTGATTACAGTATGGAAAAGTGAGGAAGAAAGAAACTGATGAGCCCAGAGAAGGAGCAGGAACAACTTCCCTTTTACGGCCTCTCTGAGTCTTTGTTTTTCTGTGCTGTGACTCTCATGAAATCATGAGGTTACATCAGCTGGGTGCCTCAGTGAAAGGACTGGAGATACTGGGCTTGGTCTGCAAGGTAAGGTCACAGGAATTTACCTGAAAATATCATGAAACAACACAGCAAACATACATATTTTAGACCTTACAAACCAAGTCTCAGGCTGCACGATGAACAGGTTTTGGCTGATAAAGTTGCCTACCGTTGTTAGATGGGTATTTATTATGTTGTTACATGGTGGAACTTCTAGAGCTGTTTATTGCTTAAGAATGCTTATTTTAGATATAGTGATTGGCAGGGACCAATGACCCCAACTATTGCATTGCTGCAGCATGTTTTTTATCTGACATTTAACTGGGGGGATTTTTTTGTAAACATGATTCTCTTTCTGTTACACTCCGGCTATTTATCAGTTATGTTACTGCTTGTTGCTTAGAGGAAGACTGACATAGTTATGTAGACACATCTACTCACCCAGTAAGTGGTAAAATATACTCATTTTTGCACAGTAGTCAGGAAAATCTAAGCTTCCCAGTGCAAAATATTAAGAAAGTTGCTTTGTTACCTGCAGTTCCTTGGTATCATTGAAACGCTTTGATATATATCAAATTACATTTTATAGATGAGTAAAAGGAGTCTCAGAAAGTGCAGCCTTGATTTCTCATTCTCCAAAGTGGAATAGCCAAAGTGAATACAAATGCTACTCTTTTTCCGAATGGATGTTCGTGGAGCAGGCTCCTTGCTGACCTGTCTCCTGTGCCGTTTGAGTGTAAGAAAACAGCTTACACCTGATCAATTACACATTTTTAGTGTACATATCAAGCACCAATAAGCAAATAAACTATTGAAAAAGGAGGTGCAACTGTAAGTCCCTCTTACCCCACTAGTGAAGCCAGCATTCCAGCCATCTGCACTGGTGAGGCAAAACTTAGCTTCTCCTATTATGAATGGATTCTAAAATATGTCTGCTTGATAGGGGACAGTAAGAGAGAAAAACGGGGAAATGGACAGGAATAGGAGGAAAAGGAGAGTAACAATGCAGTGCTTCGAAAAGATAGGCTGGACTACAGCTCAGCTTCAAACACCTCTGAGCTGCGCGGTGGCTCAGCAGCCAGGTTTTCCTAATGACAATGTGCATTGTGCTGGAGTAGCTTCTACTGCTGCCACACAACCAAGCTGCTGAAGACTCTAGGGAATTACCTTGGTATTTGATTTGTTGTTATGAAAACAGTGAGTTTGACTGAAGCAAGAATAGTTTCTTCCCAAACAGTTACCAGAATCCTATTGTTGTTCTCCTTCTTGTTGACCTTTTTGCTGGTTTAGAGATTATAATTATTTTCCTGGCTTTGCTATCTTGAATTAGTTTGATTTATATTGTGTCTGGAACTCAGAAAGGGGAAAAGCAGCCCATCTCAGGCAGAAGTTCTGCTAAATGAAGGATTTTAGATAAGTAATTTTTTTGAATGGAAGTCTGATGGGAAGATCAAAATTTTCTTCTCTATAAGCATTTAAATTGTATATGGCCAATACAAACATAGGGTTCATTTTCAGCCCCAGCATTATGCTGTTACCACACAAGCTGCTCAACTGTGGCTTTTCTGAAATTACATTAAAAGCAAATACTGCTTCCTTTAGAGTGTAAAGGCTGTGAAAATAATTTTCAGTTCTGTTCTCCTGTGTCTTTAGAGATTCAGAATTTAATTTCTCAAAGCACCCAAGACAGTAGCCATCTTAGGAAGGTGTTTTCTTGGCTGGCCCAGAAATCAAATTATTGTAAAATGGCTGTTAAATACGGCACCAGGGCAGCTACATGAGCTCCCCCTTTGCCCTCTGTTGCTGGCCCATGACATTGGCACAAGGAAGCGTGCAACTGTGCTTCCACCTCATTCAGCTCACGTCCTCTGTTGTATTTTAAAGTCTTGCATGACATCCAATATACAATCAGCAAGCCATAAGCTAGTGAAAGCAAGTGTCTGTTAATGTAGGCACAGATTTGTGGAGATTTATGATGTTATTTTGAAAGTCAATTGTAATAATGAAATATAAAATTATTCTTACATTTTCTACTATAAATGCTCTTTATTGCTGATAGGTGACGATATTTGAGGTAACATTTGCATACAAAATTATGCACCACTAAAATAAGATAACCCAGTATTATGATGCTATTTACTGTGCTTGTACAATATGTTGATTGAGCTCCTGAACATTACTTTTCCTTAACCACTTATGTCTGTGTTTAAAAAAAAACCAATCGACAAAACACGGAAGCATACTAATTTTTTTTATTTGTCTATAAAACTATATGTTATCTGTCCTCCACAAAGCTTACATTTTAATTGACATTTCTTGTCTACAAGGACGTACTTTTCTACAATAAGGGCAGTGTGCCATAAGCTACTTATGAAAGTCCTATCAGGACATGATTATGTTCATAATTTTATATATATATATTGAGATTAGAATACTGCTAAAAACATGCTATCCACTTCAGAAGTACGAGAAGAGACCTCTCTATCCTACTCCCAATTCTCCCAAGATGGCTTGCAATCCACAGAGACGAAGCCAGCAGGGAATAACTGAAGAAGGATGCAGGAGTTGGGAGATCAGTGTGGCTTTGAGAAAACAGTCACGGTCTTGAATATAATTTATTGGGATCTATACAAAGAAATTATAGAATTATCCTATAGATATTTTGTTCTTAAATTAGAGTAATGTAAGTGAAAAGGCAAACATTAGTTACTGATTTGCTATCATCTCTTCCAGAAATGATGTCATTTTGACATAATTCTCTAAAAAACAGAAATAGCTTTATAGCTATTTGTATTCCTTTCTATAGAAAGAAGCTTTTTATAACTTCTTTCTTGAATTTTGTGTGTAGTAGTGGTGTATACTGTGCACAGTATATACACTAGATCCTGTAAAGATGGACTTTGTGTGCCACATTACAGATTTTTTTATTAGTTTATTACCAAAGGTACCATCTCACATAAGTCTCTTTTTTCCACAGGGTTATTTGCAAGGATATTTTGCAGTAGTAGGTTTTAGCATAAGATAGGCCAATACTTCAAGAAAAGCAAGGTGCTGCTGAACTTTAATGAAAGAGTCCAAACTCCACATGGAGAGGCCACAGAAATGCACTCCCCTCCATTTGTTATTTTGCTCCATTTTCCTCAGCAGCTCCATCTCATACTCGTCCTTGCAGCACAGATGGGAATGACTCTATAAATCTCCACCTGGGGAATATCAAAACCTAGACAGAGCTGAAATATTGGTGACTCAGAGAGAGAGTGAAACATATGTAATATAAAATCAGGAAAATTAGATCAGTTCTAGAATAGAGTATGCCAGTCCTCTTTTTTCTCCCTTGCCTTCCCCTGGGTCACCTGAAACCCATGTCAAGCATGGTTGCTCACTTATTTCAGACTCCTGGAATGTAAGTTCATGCATTGGAAAGTGAGAGTGGGTTTATGGAACCATGACTCATCCCAAGGCACAGAAGAAAACACTTTTACCAGCACTCTGGCCTCGGTCTAAGTCCATTTCTCAAGGGTGGTCTTGCAATCAGCGGCTTGGAGGAAAGACTCGGATCCCTGCTGCCAGACCCAGACAGGTGGACACTGACCCAACCAACCTCTTCTGGCAAAAAGCTCCATCCTGCAAGACCACTAAGACCTCAGCCTTGGTGCGGTAAATGGAGAGACAAAATCAAACACTACCCTTCCTAATGGCCTTTTGGATGCTGTCCTCAAGCATTAACAAAGGGCCCAAAACACTGTCGGAGCAGGAGGCTACTCTGTGTCTGTTGCCAAACCAAATGTTCTTAGGAATCTGTTAAGATTTCTGGAAAGGATTATTCTCTTCACAGAAAGATCTTCTTAACGCTTTGCAGAATGACTGTCAGGGAGGGCACTGCTTTGATTTTCAGGTTTTTCGGCATTTTCTTCCTGTGTGCCTACCAGCATAGGGAGAAGGCAGATGAAGATTATCTGCTTAAATACCAGGTGCCACAAGAGGAAAGAAAGAACTAGGAGGTAGGAAGCTTTTCCCACTACCCTTCACTCCCCTTCAGCTGGGCTTTCTGTATGGCAGTGCACAAGTTAAATGAGCTGGGGAGAGCCAGTTGCTTGAGATTGCACAGTTGAGGAAGGGAAGCAAAACTGAAGCCCTGAGCCCAGCCTGCAGCTAGTGTTTTCCTCCTTATGTGCCAGCACTCAGCTTAGGAGCTGCTTAGTTGCATGGTTCAAGGCAAGAGTTATCTTTCGGTTGTGTGTTTGTACAGCACCTAATACAACGAAGCCCTTCTCCTTGACTGCAGCTTGGAGTCATTATCACAACACAAATAGTAAATAGTAATCAAGTTAAAGATAACACTGAACTAAACCAGAGCAATATGTCTATTGGAGGCCAAAAGGTACACAGTGCCAGTTCAGGCAACTGGCTCTCAAAACTGAAAGAGAACATTCCTCCACAGTAAAATAAACACTATTCTTTTTTTTCTTGAGCTAGATAAAGCATTGTGTGTTTCTGATAAATCCATATGGTTTGCTTGCTTACAGGGGAAAACATGAAGAACAACAATTCCCCAGATTTCTTCCCCAGAAGTTGCATTATCAATAAATGCCTGTGATATCAGTCTGGTTCTTTAGCCCACACATCCGGCCAGTATCTTAATTGCAATAACTTCACATCCCAAAAAGTCAATGCAGTGAAATACAAGGGACCTGATTCCTACCCCTAACCTCTCAGAGCCCGGAAAGTCTTTCAGCATTCCTGCAAACTTACATAAGAGAGAAGGAACAGATAACATTGTATGCTTGCAGTTAAACATGCAGGATGCTTGTGCCCTCTTGCAGAAAGGAGTGAAAGAATGGCCTGTTAGGAAGTTGTTCTGAATTAGAAAATGGCCTTACAACTCAAGAATTTGGAGTGCAAGACCAAGGACCCATGGGATTGTCTGACTTGTTTTTTCAAGTCTCCAAAATGACTTCATTGTACTTTTTTCTACAGTCTATGACAACCCAAAAACCTACTGAATAAACAGACAAAATACTGTTTGTGGTCTTTAACATACAGAGCTAGGCCTTAATGGCAGCATTATATGAATTGGACATAGGACAGACCTGACTTATTTTTAAGTGGGGAAGGAAATTCTCTTAACTTAAAATGTTTCCTTTTGTTTTATTTGCCTTCAGAATTCAAAACTACAGACTAGAATTAGGAAGCCAGGCAGGTCTGACTTCCATCCCTGGAAAGATGGCAGATGGTACCACATACCGCTTGGGAAAGAGTCACCCATGGGAAAGGGAACACCTCTCTCTGGGTCTCTAGGAGGGTGTTGGCAGCACAAGGGTGAAAGGAATCTTATCTGTGTAATTTTCAAAACATCCCAATTTTCAAAACATCTGTCTTTTACAAGACACCACACTAAAGGCTACTGAAGAAACTAACTGGCCAGAGGATTACAGTCAGCAGTGGAGAGACCCCAGGGGTGGGTGCTGTGTCTTTATCGGTAATGAAGAGGAGAGAAGGGAATGAATGGTAAAATGTGCAAGTTTGCAGATAATAGTAAGCATTTCTCCAAATGCAAATGCCATGCCAGGTTCAGAAAGACCATGTGAGTGTACAAAAAGGGAGCAGATGAGGTCCGGGTAGATAAATGAAATGTAACGCACCTTTGGAGGAATAGCCTAAACCATGCATTCATGATACTAAACTCCTGTAGTTCCAGTGCAGGAAAGAGACCTCGGCATCATCAGTGACAGCTCTTAGATATCATCTGCTCAGTGTGCAGTGGCATCCAGAAGAGCCAGCAAAGCACTGGCCATCACAAGGAGGGGTATGGATAATGAGGGAAAGAGTTTTATTTACCTGCTACAGAAAACTGATACCTGGAGAATGTTGTGGAGTTTTGCATCTCGACGGGATATAGCAGAGCTAGATAAGATCCAGAGAAGGGCAAGGAAAATAAGTTCAGATACTGCTGATATAGCAGATCTATAATTCAAATGCTGAATGATAGCTTGTGAAGAGAGATTAAAAAGATGGAATTTCTTCAATCTGGAGAGAAGAAAAATGAACGGGATTAGAGAGGAGATGATAAAACCTTACAGAATCACAAATATGGTGATTGGGCAAAGGTAGAAGGGTTATTACCAATTTCTTTAATGCTGTGACTGGGGGTGCTCACTGGAACTAGCAAGAAATCAGTTTAACACAGATAAAAGAGCATAATTCTCTCACGTGAGTGGCAATGAAGTTCGGGATTTGCTGAACAGAAAGTTCCAGGCACACAGTTAAGGTTCAGAGGGAGATCAGACAAACTCAGTGACAGCAAGTCCACAAGTGAAGGCCAAAGGAAACTGCCCCCTATCATCTCCAATACATTCGTTGTGGGTCTTGGAGGAGAACAAGCAGAAGAGACCACAAAAAGTGGCCAGGCCCATTTGCTGTCTTTGAACATATTTTTTATGGTTTGCTCCCCTTCCTCTCATTCTTTTGCTTCCACTTAGTATTTAGTTGGCAAAAAGAGCTGCACAGCACTATTTCTCTGTCAGCTTGCAGCTAGAATGGTTTCTTTGGGGGTTTAGTATGAAACAATTCAAAAATTCAAAAATTATTTTATTGTTTTTAAGGAATAAGGGAGGCAGAAAGGTCTCATCAAGATGCTGACACGCAGCAGCACAATTATATAATGGCCTTGTATCAAAGACTCTCTGTTTAGGAGCAATGGGAAAGAGTATTGCTGCACTTAAATCGGTTTTCTTCTAATTTACTCTTGCACATGTTAATACCATTGAATTTCATGAGTATACAAAAGAATGAAGAAGTGAGATGGCACTGTTGTACTTCAATTAGCAGTAAAAGTAGTTAATTACTACACAATTTAAGGACAGGCAATTGTTATTTGAGAAATTTTTGGAAGGGGTCAGGGCGAGGGTGATCTCACAGGTTTTTGCGAGCTAAGAGTCTAACGGTGCTTGAGTTTGGTAAGGACCAAATTGTCTTCTGGACCTAAAAGTTCACCTTGAACTTTTCTCTATGGCTGTAGCTTTGCTCTTTTCTTGTCATCCTTGAGATTGTTATTATCACCCAGAGTGACTTCTGCATTCTGTGGCAGTCCTAAGATACTCTTTGGTTGTACCTTACAATGTAATTCCTCAATGTTTGCATGTTTCCTGTGAAAAGAAAGAGGGGCTGGGTTAAAATGCTTATTAGAGGCACAGAGGGAGGATACCTTGAGTGTTATTTCAATGCAATGAAAAATGTATATCCAGCTCTGATTGCTCTTTGTCTATTGCAAGTAAGTGAAAGTACTGCCGGCTTTAAAAGGCTGATCTTACCTACAGGACAACACTGTGGCTCACAAAGTCTCAGTCCACAGAAAGTGGTATCAGTGTGGTCAGATCTCATCCTGAAGTCAGAGTTTGATACTCAATTTCCAAGCAGAAAAAAATGTATTTGTTATCTAAACATAGTAATTTTTACCATAGTGAAATATTGTTGTAGCAGAAGGAAGCAAGTTCTTGAACTTAAATATGCCAGAACTTTGCAATAATTTAGGTTTGATCTAAAGTTAATGTCGAGATCTTCTTTCTAGTTACAGCATGTTGAAAATATATTGAGGATCTCATATTTTATGTGACTTACTGTTGCTATTGTTAAGGGTTGGACTTGTTAGCACTGAGAGTTATGCAAGCCATAAAAAAAATTTAAAAACCAGAAAAATCCACCCAAAAAAACACCACTTAAAAGATTGGGTTTTTTTTTTTGTTGCCCAAAATAATCCAACCCTTTGTCCAAAGCCATATGAGCAATGTATCTGGGCCATATATATAAATATGAGACAAAGTAGAAGATTAAACATGCTGACTATCAGGCCAGTTCTGAGTGTTTGTAGAAAATACAGGACAGGCAGATTTGTGAGCTTCATTAAGTCTTTACACTTCTGAAATTCTACGCAATACTTCTAGTAGTTGTTAAGAAGGAATTTGCTTCTTCCTGGCAGTTACTCTGATCTACCAGGTGTGTGTGGTCTCTTCCCTTTCTGAGGTTGCCCTTTTGTTCTGACTTCTTTAGCCAAAAAAAAAATAAAAAGGCAGCTGGACAGCTTTAGTCTGTTAAATAGTCCACATTACTTACACAGCTACACTCCTCACTGACCCTTAACAGTTTAGTAGCTATGAGCTTTGAGAGGCTCAGTCTTAATCTTCTGTCTTCAAAGGAGTCAGAGCTGCTGCAGAATGTGGCCTTTTGATTGTAGCTTTCCCTGAATTTTAGAAACCCACCTTTGTCAGTTGGTCACTTCCATTCTTTTATCTAGATGCCAACAACAGTAAAATTAACATAAATTGCATAGACCTGTCTAAGGGCTTTCATTGGTCCTTGATGTTTTGCTCTCCTCCTGGTATGAGCTCTCTCAAATAGCGTGTTAATAGCAGATTGCTATCAAAGAGACGAAATGCTCAGGATCCTTGGATGCGCAGCCCAGATTAAATATCCTGGCCCAGGAGTGCTCTGACTCAAAAGTATGTCTCTTGTATCCTTACTCTGACCCGAGAAAAGGTGTCACACAAAGTGATGTGAGGAAACTGTGTCTCAACATGTGGTTTCAGGGACTGTGTTTCTGTAATCTGCACAGATGTCAAGACTGGACCCAAAGAAAGTTCGTTATGTAGCCAAAACAGTAATTTTCAGCAAGACAAGGCTGTTGGCCTGGTGGCCTTTTTTTCCCAGGGATAGTACTGTTCTGCCATAGTTTCACACGAGTACCCATTTCTTACTCTCCTTGATTTCTTTGGATTGCTGTTCTCTGGGCTGTAAGCACTTAGAACACTGGACATGGTCATGAATCTGGACTGTTTCAAAGAACATGCACAATATTGATATTTAAGGATAGTGAATTTGACCCTTTCCTATGGTTCTAAGATGCACGCGAGTATCCCTGTGGCATACAGAGACCTTCATGCCTGCTGTAAAAGCTCAGTACCACAGAGAATATTTTTCTTCCTGGGCTTAAAATGTAAACTTCCTTTGGGCTTCCTTTGGAGGTTTTGTTGTTCTTTCCCACTTCTACTGAAAAGGGTAACTGCCACCAAGTGTGGGGTAAACACAAGAATGTTCACTCTATTCACTCTCTGGATAAGTGGCTAAGATGTCAGGTTACAAAAACTTTTTAAAATTTTAAATAACAAACAAACAAACAACAAACAAAGAAAAATAATAAGAAGAAAAAAAAAAAGGGAAGAGGGAGAGTATCACGTTGTAAAAATAGTTTCCCCACTGTATCTAGGGTCCCAAAGTGTGGACCAAGGTGTAAACTATTTGTCATGCACTGCACTGGAATTGTGTAGGGACATTGCCGTGCTTTTGTCTACAGAAGCACCAGTGATGCACGTGAGCCTGCTGGCTTCCCTCAGGTGCTTGCACAAACACTGGCAGCTGCTGTTGAGGGAAGGCTTGCAGGATCAAGCTGTAAGGGCCTGTGTAGGGCTTCTGTACAGTCAAAATCCATGACTTTGTTGTGCGACATTCCTTCATATCCTGTCCTCTCGTCTTGACCTTTCTTCCGTGTTTTCCATGTGACTGACAGCCCTTAAAAACACAAAGCAACAGGATAGTGTCAGATGGTGGGAGGAAACTTTGTCATCAGTCTGGGATATCATTATTGAAACAGCTTCAAGTTATCAACAGCTTCAAGGGACAAAAATGCTGATATTTGTTTTTTGCCTTGCATACTATTCCCTATTCATTAATCCATTTCTGGACTCTTTGACCCACTTTCCTGCAATAATAGCTCTATGGAAAACCTAATATTTCTTATCCCCAGGTTGAATATTTTCAATTCTGCTTGCTGGCTAACCCTTCAAAGATGCTTCTGACTGTAATTAAACAAGACCTTTCCTTTCTAACAGTTTGGAAACCATGTCCTAATCTTTCTTTTTGACTGACTTTTATTCATTATTCATCACAGCTGCTAGAAGAACTAAAATGTAATTCTGGAGGAATTATTTGATTTTGCTGAAATCTTAGGGACTATAGGGGTGACATTGCATGAAATCCCTAGTCTCTGGGGTCATCACACTAATTGTCTGTATAAAACATCACCAAAAGCAGTTTGACTGCAGTAATTAGTGTTCCTAAGCCTACCATTTATTTAATAATCACAGCGTTTTGCGAATACTCTTTAATTATGTTCTCAGCAGCCTGGTCTCTTTAATTTTGCTTCTTCTAACTTGGTGCTACAATAGCCACTCTTTTTAATAAGGTAATTAGTAGCCTCACTTTAGCATTATATAAACTGATAGAGAGATTGCATTTGGTGGATGACTGATTAAACTGCATATGTGGTAGAGAGAGAAATTAGGTCTGCATCTGACTCCTTCAATTCTATTTTGACAACTAGGGTAATCTTGCTTTTCGATTCTTTAAGTTCACCTGGGGTTTTCCCTAGTGCTTCCATATGGCACTAAGATAGAATATAACAAAACATCAGAACAAGAGGTTGGTAGGCAAACAAGAATTTCTTTTCCCCATCCCCCAAAGAGCCATGGCAGAATTCTAACTGATGACAACTCTCTTCTTTAAGGGATGTTAGGAATTGAGCTGCCTTAAAATGTTGCCAAGATCATAGGGAGTAAGAAGTATTTGTGAGTTGACCAGATGTAGAAGAGAAACTACCCTTAGGGGCACGGAGCAGTGGAGAGAACAGGTCATGCAGGAGCAGGGACCTTTACTATGTAATAAATGCAGTGGTTCATGTGAGTGTTATAATTGCAACAGCTATACTCACTGCTAGCTGGAGAACTACACTACAATTAATAAGCTTTGTGTACTTTGGAGATCAGAGAATACACCCATTTTAACCTGTGATTGACAACATGAGCCATGGAGAGTCCTGTCCTGAGGCCTGTAATATGTGGTGCAGTTTCACAGTCACTGAGGTCCAGTCTGGGGCCAACACGCTCCTGCTTTACTCACTCCCTCCAGTGCCTCTCTGCACTTGTGTTTATGCTCCATTCCTTTCACTAGCTCTAGCGAATGTGAAGTCAATTTGAAAATACCAGAAGAAGTGTAGTTTTCCGTCTGCTCCACAGTGTTGAAAGAGTTGGGATGACCTAGCCAGGGAATAAAAGGAGTCCCCTATGTTTGAGTGGGTGAACCACCTGATTACAGTCAGGATCATCTAAAGCATCTCTCCTGATGGTCCCATACGGTCCTGAATCAGAAATATTGATGTTTGGAAACTCCCATCATAACTCCTTTATTTTGTACCTAGGATAAATTAGCTTTTTAGGAGCACAGTGATACCTTCAGCTATGTCACTAGAAGATCCTCCTCTTTGACAGAAAAGAGATTTTTTCCCCACTTGTTGTATTGAATGCTGAAAATTGTGGAGACATATACAACCTGCCCATCAGGTTCCAGCAGCTTGATACAAGGACAGGTGAGAGGATAGGCTTTCAAAAATAAAATGGCAATTACATACCTTGCCTTTCTGTGATAAAAGTCATGGTCTAAGTAACATTTATGATTTTTAAAACCTTTATGAGGGGCCCTCAGTGGTGACAGCAAGCTTAGTGTTTCAATAACTACAGCATGCAGTGTTTTGAAAACAAGGCTCAGATTCCAATCACTGAGAGGCAACATACAAATGGCAGGGGCAAGGAAGGGAGAGAGTTAATTGGTAAGACATTATTTATATATTTGAAGATTAGAAGAAGGAAATAATATGGAAGTAACAATTTTATAAACAGATCTTTAGGTAAGAATCATTTACTATTTTTCCCTTTAAAAAATATAATGTGTTATCTCTACAGACTAAGGCACAAATGCATGAAATTGGCTGGCAAGGAACTGGCAAGTAGTAGGTCAGTTGTAAATCATCTAGTGAAAAGCAAAGTTAAGCCACAATAGGATATGCTGGAAAGGTGATGGTCCTTCTTGCAACAGTGAATTTTCAACTGTCCCCTTGTAAGCAGTTTTTTGGCTACACGTGAAATAGTCTAAATCCTACTGACACCAGCGAAAAAATTGGATTCTGATTTTTCTGTTATGCCGCTGGGGGAAAAAGAAATCTTTCTTCTCCAAATGAAAAATCTTCTCACTGCTACTGTTCCCAGCATCTGATATTTCTCTTGTTACACAGTCTGTGTCAGGATCTTTAACACTATTGTGACTGCAGCCTAGAAAGGACGCCTTAAACAGAGCAAGGCCCTGATTCCCCTTCAAGCTCATAAATTTGTGCAAGTATTGGGTATAAACTTGACCTGTACATTTTGTGATCTCATGTGAAGATGGCAAATGATGCTGAGAGCAAAGAACACCTATAAAGGCCTAAAGGACTAACACAATGTCAATAGAGTGTGTAAATTTACTAGCCTTTAGTATTGACATGCTAAATGGGAGCAGAAAACTATCCTTCCTAAGTGGTGCATGACAGCTGAAACTGTTGTAATGGTAGAAAAGCAGATTGGAAAGCCTTGGAAGAGTAGCTGAGAAGAGCACATGCGTACACTTGAACAGAGAGTGCATCAGCCAGAAACTCTTGGAAAAAGTTAGGCTAGGGAGTGATGACATGATGATAGCAGTATAAAGAAGTGAAAGGAAATTGCATGAAAGAAAGGAAGGGGGTTATCTGGATTATCTAGAAAGTGGCTGAACAGATTTTAGCTGAAAATTAAAAATGGAAAAAGAATCAGGCTAGACATAAGGAAAAAAATTCATAACTTTGGGCATGTTTAGAATAGACTGTCAAACCGTAGCAGAGGCAATGACATGGGTGGATGAGACTAGATAAGATAAGACAATAGCAAGAATAAAGTAAGGAAATAATCTTTTTTGTGTGGGCAACTGGAGTGGATGACCCAACTTGTGTTTTTCCAGGTCTGGCTTTCTATGTGTAGTTGAAGAGAGGCAGTAAATAAAGCTCGTGCACTCATCAGTGGTGGTTGGCTATGATAGCATACCATGATAAGTTTCCTGTGCCTCTGCCTGGTTTCATGGAGATGTGGATGTGAAGGAGGATCGCCAGCCCAACACTTGCCAGAGGTCAGGTTGCACAAGGCATCATGAAACAGAAAAGAGGTGAGCCATCAGCCATAGCTGTGGCTCTCAAATCTTCCAGGGTTTGGGAGTTTCAAACTACAACTGGAACAGTTGTCTTGGATGCCTAAGTTGCCTTGAACTGCCCAGGTCTGTTATTCACAGATTCATCATCCTTACACCAACTTCCTTATTTTTACGTCTGTTGCATATAAACAAATCCTTTCACCTCTCTCCATCTCCAGCATGGTGACACGGACTGTGCACCTTAGCATATGTTATTAATGCAGTGTCTTCAGGCTAACTAGTATAATTTTAATACAAAAAAATCACATCTACACCCATTTCTGTTCTGTTTTACACTCCCTACGTTGGAATGAGAAAGAATAATATGAGAAAATGAAGGTTATGAGAAGTATGAATTTGCCATGCTTCTTTTTTGGTTTGCACATGATGTCAGGGTTTGGGAATTTTTTATTTTTTCTTTTTCACTGAAGTATGCATTAATGTAATCTCAGTCTGCTTCAGAAGAAGGGCACCAAAGGAAAATGTCCATTAGAAGACCTTTTGGCCCTTTCTGTTTTTTCTGTGTGGGAATCTTTTTGTTTAATTTTGTAGTGATAGGCCCATACTTGGCTGAAATCAACCTTTAAAGAAAGTATCCCTAAATGTGCCTTCAGGTCTGTTCTCTCAGCCCAGACAGGAGCGGATCTTGAAATTCTCCTTCTTGCAAAGAAAGGGGTCTGCATTTTTAACCTAGCGAGTCACTTTTCCCATGCTTGGCATTCAGTAAGCACTTTGGAGAGTTGCAGTTACATGCCAGAGACATACCAAAAGGGAGAAAGGAAGATTTTGAAGTACTGCCAAATATTGCTCATTGTTACACACCAAGGTGCTCCCTGCACACCCCTTGGGTGGTGACTATCAGTGTGCAAGTATTAGGGTGGTGACTACCTTGCATTTACATGCATGGGAAGTACTGGTCTTCTGCCCCTGTAAAGGCACTGAGAGTTTTGTTTCTGATTGCTGCTCAAAAAGACATTGGATTTGGAGAAATTTTTCAGGACAGCAAAAAAAAAAAAAAAAGAAGAAAAAGAGGGCTGTCTGCAAACCCTGAGGGGGGAAGTTGAAAAGGTGGCAAATACGTCCTTAAAATCAGAAATTAAAAGAACTGAATGGAATGACACTGGGTCAAAAGCTGCTGGGTTTGGGTGATGAGGGAGGAAATGCTGCAGTCTTTGGTCAGGGGCCAGGGGCAGGGAAGTATGTTTTGCAAATTCCTGGAAAATGGGAATTCCACAAAAATTTCAGAACTGAAACACATTGTCCAGGAAAATTTTAAACCTCCCTTGAACAGTGAGATCTGAACTCTTAAGATATCCAGAGGAGCCACAGTTCACAAGGCCTCTGGTCTTCTAGCTGTGGCCAGCCCAGCAATGACCTGGCCTCTGCAGCCTTCAGCTTTCCAGTGCTATATCGGACACCCAGCAGGAAACACCTCTGGGACCCAGTCCTGTGTAGGCTTTATCAGAAATTTTTAAAACAGACCCATTTCCCAAAGACATTTTCACTTTGAATTGCCTTTTCCAATCTCTTTCACTGGAAAATTCCTAACATGCCCAAGCTCCTATCTAAAGACACTGGAGGAAACTAAAAGGTAGCAAGTTCAAAGCTGAAAAAGGAACTACTTTCCCCTGCGTGATACAACTCAACTATGAAACTCTTTCCTGCGGGCTGTCACTGAGGTCAGGAGTTTATCAAGATTCAGAAAGGGCTGGGAATGCACGCTGCTGATGAGCATATTTGTAATTCTATCATGTAATCCTACAAAAGTAGGTTTGGAGAGGGCTGTTTAGGATGAGACCTTTATTGATACCTTGTGTTCTAACGGAAAGAAGTGTGATTGTGTAACATAAAGGTATATACTGCAAAGGCAGTTTCTTGTGGGTTTCCCACATACTCACCCAAAAAGTTTTGGTGGCGGTCATTACAACTATACTGTCTTACTGGAATCTCATCCTGATTTGATGGGAGAGGCTTAAATATTAAACTTCCATATTAAATGTTAACCCTCAGCTTTGATGCATTGAAGTTGTTAAATCTTGGAGTCTATTGGTTTGATGTTCTGAGTAGCTTTAGCTCCCATTGGAAATGCATAGAAAACAAGGACTGTGCTCTTCTTAGTGGTTTAGGCCCATTTTGTTGAGACAAAGGAGACAGGGAATGGTCAGCAAAGGTTTCTGCGGTGTCAGGTCTGCACAGGGAAATTGTGGATAAAATAGGTCCCAGGAAGGGAGAGGAGTGTGTAGGAGGAGTTGGATGTTTCGGAGATGACTCTTCAAATTCCTGAACTGCAAAGACACGGTCTGGGTTTATGCTGACAGGCATTGCTGCCTCACTTTTTTGCTGGATGGGTAATGTCTGCACTTCTAGCATAAAAAAATCACCTTTGGGCATGATTCATTTAATCTAATTTTAGCTGCTTAAGACTAGGCCTAGTCATACAGAGTCCCTATATCCTCAACAGAGAGACCAAAACTTGACTATGGGGCAATTCATCCCTCTTGTCTCTGATAGCTGTCATAAAATGAGTTGAATCATCCCCAAAAGAGCTCATCCCTTTCCACTGACTGCAGTGGGAGCCCAGACACACCAGATCATACCAGTTGCCTAACCCTGAGACAGCTCATGTGAAGTGAGATAAATCTCCCTCCCTGGGTAGCTGTGCTCATATCAGCAACAACAAAAGCACAAATAAACCCATATTTTATCACAAAATAAATGGCATGTGTACCAGAGGGAGGAGGCTGCCTTCAGAAGTACATAGCTGAAGTCAGCAATGTCCTATAGCTGTATTCCTCTCCATTTCAGCTTTTAGACTTTAATCTGTACATGTGAAGACCTTGTCTACTTCTCTCTTTAGAGAAGCAAGTAGCAGCAGACAGAGCATGCCCCAAAGTTTGCTTGCTTTTTTTTCTGCTTTATCTGTTAGCCCAACGAAAGAGATCAAATCTGCCTATAAACTTTCCCTGCCTCCTATCCTCACACCATTGAGGCAGCTACAAAGGACTGTTACCTTGCTCCCAGATGATCTCGGGTGAAGAATGCATGCTGAGCCTGTAATGAGATAAACTTGTGGTTTTAACACAGGCACTTGTCTACTGGACCTTCAAGCGAGTAGGCCCGCTCCCATCTTGTAAAATTGGAACATGCTTAAGCACCTCATAGCAAATATCAATTTCATCTGAAATGACAGCTTGTGTGGCTTTTACATTTAAAAGCTCAAGAGGTTATGCATCTGTGAAAGAAGCAATTTGTGTCCAAATAATTTTCCAGAACTCTGGAAGTTTCTCTGATAAGAAAATCATAGGAAGTAGAAATGAGTGACAACAAAAAAATCATGAGACAATGTCCATAGAATCATAGAATCAACCGGGTTGGAAAAGACCTCTGAGATCATCAAGTCCAACCCTTGATCCAACACTGCCGTGGTTACTAGACCGTGGCACTAAGTGCCACATCCTGTCTCATCTAAAAACCTCCAAGGACGGACAATCCACCACCTCCCTGCGAAGCCCATTCCAATGTCCGATTCCTCTCTCTGTAAAAAATTTCTTCCTAATATCCAACCTAAACCTCCCCTGGCAGAGCTTAAGACTGTGCCCTCTTGTCCTACTGCTGGTTGCCTGGGAGAAGAGACCGACGCCCACCTGGCTCATACAATGACTCTGTCGCTCAAAGCAAGAAAAAAAAAATCCCCACGAAAGCTCAGAGGAGAAGCACGCAGGGAATTTCTGTATTTCGCAAATGCCTCATTTTGGGTGCGTATGTAACAACGTTTTCCATCCGGGACGCTTCTTACGCTTAGGTAAAAGCTCATTGTCCTTCTATGGAAATATACTGTAAGTTGTGCAAATATAGGGCACGAGGAGACATCTGTCTCCCACCAGCGAGGAATGTGGGTGTGAATCGTGTCAGGCTCCAGCCTGGCCCCTCTGGGGCACTGCCCTTGCATGGCCCGAGAACAATAACCACCGGAACATGCTCAGAGACCTCCTTTGAGGAAGAAAAAAAGGAAAGAGGCGGAAAAATTAAATAAATTTCAGCACAGACTTTCATATGCCAATGTTCAGTGCTATTTCTGGAGAACAATGACATGTGGGGGTAAGGACACATGCGTGCAATATTTGCTCACCTGCTCTGGACATTTGTTGCATCAGACAGCTGATGCTAAGGCACAGAGATCGTGGTGGCTCAGGTGCCTCCCAAGGGCAAATAGTCCTCAGGTGAGCTGTGAGAGCCCCCCCTCTGATCTGTCCTTTGGTGAGGCATCCCTGTGCTGTGAGAAAATGGAGGGCTGGAAACACTGCATTTAGGGAGCATGTGGTGGAGAGACTGAGAAATCAGTAGTGGCTGAAGCTGAATAATGTCTCAAAATAACTGTATTCTTACTACTCTCTCTCTCTCTCTCTGTTCTGCTAGCCCTCTCACTCAGCCTTCACACGTACCAAAGCAATTAAGTGCTGTGGCTTGTTTTCTTGTTGTGTGTGGCGTGCACACATCCCACACACGTAGAGGTGCACATGTATTCCCCGCACTGTGTTTTGGAACAAACAGCTCCTGCGATAGCTTCTTGCATAACACCTTCTCCACACCGGCAATTTTTAAATCCAGACTGGATGTTTTATTAAAACATGGGCCTTCCTCATAAAAAAAAAAACCAACAAATAATTCAGTGTCAGGCAGCCCTTGCAGAGAGACCACTGCACTAATCCACCCTTTGGCATCTGCAATACATGAACCAGTGCTGTGTTCCACCTGGCACAGCTGCTGGGTACGGGCAGTGTGCTCTGCCAGCCAGGACTGCCAATTGCAGCTGTGACAAGGGAAACACCATCTGGTTTGATTGGTGGGGTCTTATCACAGCCAATAACAAGGAGGGAAACATAGGTAACCAGAACAGATCTGTTGGTGTCGGGGTTAGGCAATGACGCTAATCGTTATTTTAAGATGCGTTGCCTGTTGGGCCTCACGTCACTGCTTGGTCATGGATGCAAATAGTGAGTTTGATATTTTCAGGCATTGGACACTTCCTGATTGCAGCGACTGCTGATGCTGCAGCTCTGGAAAAATCAGTGCGGTCATTTCGCTGTTGTTTTCTGGGAGATAACATTTGCCTGTGGGCACTCATGTCTGAAAACATTTGACTTTTGACAGATGTCTCTCAGCCACTACAAACAGATATTGCTCTACTTCTTTTACTCCAGTTTCCCCAGAAGCAAATGCAGTGGAAGTAAGCAAACTGATTTCCTTTAGCTCTGGGGTCTGTTTGTCAGATCTCAGCAAATGCAGTGTGAGTAAAGCCATTTTCCAGTGTAGATCTTAACTACTAGTTCTTTATATGACCCAAAGCAAGCTAACACGGGAATGATTTTAAGGATTCTTTGTGTACACTGTATTTAAAAAAACAAACAAACAAACCACAAATAAAGTAGAGCAAAGGTTGTTGTTAGATGGCAAGTCTGAAAAATTATGTTTAAAGAAAGAAAAAAATCATTGAAAAAATAGACTGGAATACAGGCAAAGCTGATGACTTGTTAGGTTACTTATAGCTGTTGTGCTGCTGTAAGCTGTTGTGCTGAGTAAGGAGTGACAGTTTATGAAATCTAGGATCGGCACATCCTCCTGCATGTTGAACCTCTGGCTGGTAGGTTGGTTTTGTGTGGGGAGTGGGGTAGGGGGGAATTGTTAGCTATGCCCAACACTGGTGTGCTTCACTCACCATATCTGGAAACTGCTACATAATGTAGAAACGAGCCAAAAACATTGCTCTCAGAGCATCAAGTCAGGTTACAAAGTCTGGGAACAGTACGTAGGAGGGATTTCTGGGGCACACCTTAATTGCCAGCAACTGCTTTTCATATCAGGGACTACCTGAATCACCTTGGCAGAAGCAGAGCTCAGCTGTGGTGGAGTTTGTTTTAGTGGTTTGGTTTTTTGTTGGGTTTTTTTTCGGTTTGGTTTGGTTTTTTGTTGTGTTGTTTTGTTGGTTTTTTTGTTCCCCAACTGGAGGTTGAATTGCATGCCCAAAGCTATATTTGCAGGGAAAAAGATGAGATGGGCTACTCAGAAAGCACAAAGAAATAGTATTCAAAATTTTATCCCTTTAGAAGAAACGTGGTCAGTTTCTGCCAGCTCCAGCTAGGAATCAGCTTTTTCATTTCTGGCTCCAGTTCAGCTGTGGAAGTGGAGGAAGCAGGGGCTTAGTGGGGTCCCAGCAGCCAGTGGGGAAGCGATCTGCTTTAGCATCAGCACAGTTGTACTGAAAAAGTAGTTAGTCTCCATGGTTCTCCTATGGACTGCACCCTACCTTCCTTCATTTTCCAGGTTTTGGAATTTGGTGTTTCATTTTACTCTGCTGGTTTTACCTGATGTCTGTCATTACCTGAGGCTCTGTCAGTCCTTCTTTTTCCAAACTCCTCAAACCAGTAACTTGACAACCGCAGTGAGAGTTTTGGGAGAAAGAGTTAGGCAACAAAACATTGACCCCAGACCAGCATATTTATTTAACACTTGCTTTTGAGGGATGCAACCTGCTGACATCCTTCAAAGTGAGTGACTGTCTATCCCCCACGCTGGAAGCTGGGAATGAAGAAGTCGCCTTGCCTGGGGGAACACCCATGGCTCTGACTGACAGGCCTCCACATAGCAATTTATCTGCCAGCCAGCTTCGACAGCTGCACTGGAATTTGGGACAAGCACATAGACACCTGCTTTTAGCAGGGATGGAGCGGTGGGGGTCTCGTGTGGCTGGGTTATGAAAGCAGTGATCAGCCGTGGAAGCCAGCCACGGGAAGCCAGCAGCAGGCTGCCTAGCTTGAAAAACATGCAAAGTCCACCAGATCCTCACCAGTGGCTGGAGTTTAGCCTAGGCATGAAAAGGTAACCTCCAGCCAAATGCAAGCACAGCCCAGATGTAAAACAGCTATCATTGCCTGACTTCACCAATTAAACTGGGGCCATTCTCCTATTCATTTGATTGTTTGTTTATTTTGAGAGGGCAACTTCTTTGTTGTAGTCTGTAGCTGTAATTTGATTTGTCCTAGCTTTTCGTGTTCTGTTGAGACAAGCTGAGTGGAAATTCCAGTTACATGCTTTCATTTGTTCCCCCTTGGCATGCAGGTTACAGGAACAGCGCTGTGGGCCCATTGGCCTACGTGTCATTAATCTTCTGGGAACAATGAAAAGAGAGCATTTGAATGTGTCTTGGCTTTTCCGGCAGGCTCTTTCTGAAGGACTTCTCATTTATGTGGTGAGAATAACAAAACAAGAAAAAAAAAGGAGAAGAACAATAAAAGAAATCCTTCAGAGGAGAGTGCATGTGTCCCCCATCAGCCTCGCTGGATGGGGCTGCATGCCAATACTAGGAATGAAAGCCCATCATCACAGCAAGGGGCAGAGGAGAGGGCTCCCATTCAGGCATTCAGAACCTAAAAAGTTGAATAGATGTAGCTTTTGATGAAGAGTTCCTCTCCCTAAATTTTTCCTGAAGGCAAGGCAGAAGGCGAGTATCTGCAAACAGGTGGGTTGCAGCTCGTCATGGTTTTTGCTGGAGAACAAAAATTAACCTTAGTGGATGAGCGAAAAGCTGTGGAGTTTGTTTACCTGGAATTTAGTCTTTGACACAGTTTCTCACAACATTATCCTGGAGAAACTGGATGCTCATGGCTCAGATGGATGTAGTGTTTGCAGGGTAAAAAAACTAAATGGATGGTAAAACTCAGAGACCCACATGGATGGTGCCACATCCAGTTAGCAGCTAGTCACAAGTGGGGTTCCTCAGGTCTCAGTACTGGGGCCAGTCGGTCCTGTTTAATATCTTTAACAATGATCTGGACAAGCGGATTGAGTGCATCCTCAGTCTGTTCCCAGACAACATCAAGTTGGGTGGGAGCATTGATCTGCTGCAGGGCAGAAAAGTTCTACAGAGGGACCTGGACAGGCTGGATCAATGGGCCAAGGCCAGTGGTATGAGACTCAATAAGGTCACAACAACCCCCTGCAGCACTCAACTCTTGGGGCAGAGCGACTGGAAAGCTGCCCAGAGGAAAAGGACCTGAGGGTTCTGGTCAACAGTGGCTGAACATGAGCCAGCAGTGGGTCTGGGTAGCCAAGAAGGCCAGTGGCATCCTGGTCTATATCAGCAATACTGTTGCCAGCAGGACCAGGGCAGTGATCATCCCCCGGACTCAGCATTTGGGCACCTCGAATCCTGTGTTCAGTTTTGGGCCCCTCACTACAAGAAAGATACTGAAGTGCTGGAGTATGTCCAGAGAAGGGCAACAGAGCTGGTGAAGGGTCTGGAGCACAAATGTCATGAGGAGCAGCTGAGAGAGCCGAGGTTGTTTAGCCTGGAGAAAAGGAGGCTCACGGGGGACCTTATTTCTCTCTACAACTACCTGAAAGGAGGGTGTAGCAAAGTGGAGGTTCATCTCTTCTCCGAGCTAACAAGTGACAGGACAGGAAATGGCTTCAAGTTGCATCTGGAGAGGTTTAGATTAGATATTAGGAAAAATTACTTCACAGAAAAGATTGTCCAGCATTGGAACAGGCTGCCCAGGGAAGTGGTAGAGTCACCATCTCTGGAGATATTTAAAAGATATGTGGATGTTGCATTTGGGAACATAGTTTAGTGGTGGACTTGGCAGTGCTAGGTTAATGATTGGACTCAATGAGGTCTTCTTCAATCTGAATGATTCTATGACTTTATAACCGTACATAGGATTTCCCTGTTCTCACTATCACTTACTTATCACACTTACCCAGTTACCTCTCCCATATGCTCTGTGGTGCAGGGTAGCAGTTTACTTAGTTACTGGACTGAATTCAAAGGGAGTCAACCAGGAACAAGGCCTCTAGGACCAGGAATTCACCAGGGATTCATAGCTTCCCCACCTGAAGGATTGCTTCCCCACAAAACTGGGGTTTAAGGTGCTATGCAAGCATATGTATCTTAGCTCATCATTTAGCTAAGGATTTCCAGACTTTCTGGTAAGATAAGTGTCTGAGGAAACCTTGGGGTGTTGATTATAGGGCTGGGCTGGCAGCAAGAATTCCATTTTGCAAAGTATTTCAAGTTGTTGACACTTGTGTCAAAGTGCAATAAAACCAAGACTCTCCATTGTTTTTGCCAAAAATGAAACAAAAATAATAATATGGGGAAAGAAAGGGGAAAAAATAGTACACAGCTTAGACTTTACTTGAGAAGTGGTCTGTAATCTGGAAGAGGAAGATCACTCCTTCCACCAGCCCACTCACCACCCTGGGGTGTGCCTCCCTAGGCTAGAGGTCTTTTTCTGCACCCAAGAAAAAAATATGCTTTCTGTGTTCTTCATCAAAAGCAAACGAAAAACAATAGGTCCCTAAGGAAAGCTTTGGTTTTAATCTACGGCCTTTTCCAAGAAAACACCCCCTTCTTTTCTTAATCTCCCTTGCCATCTCCAGTTATAACATTCTTTTCGCTTGTTCTCCACCATGGAAAGAATCACAGTAGATCTGGTGCACTTGGAATTGCTTAACTTTTTCCAATGGGGGAAAAATAATCAGAATTTCAAAGGTATGATAAGGCTATTTTGGTGTTCAGCTTCTCTGTGTGCACTGTTGCCTCTGTGAATGTTAAATTTCTGCTAATTCTTCAGTCGATTAGTAATGAGCTCCCAGCAAATGTCCTTACTTTTCCGGAAAACTGATGTTCTCAGGCAAAAAGAGGAATGAGGGGAGAGAAGATGATTTACTAAGAAGAAGGAGAGGCAGTGTGAGAAGAATGGCCTCACATTCAGCTGGATGGGCCAGCTAGGAGGGGCAAGTGACTGCATGTGGAAGAGCAGGTTTCTGCCCTGTAGGTCCTGCCCTGCCTCCATAGGCAAGTGCAGAAGGGCTCCCTTTGGGAGAAAGCCCCAGATGTTGTCAGCAGTTCTCTTCATTGCCCTGCCCAAGTGTTTCGGTTTATGAGACTAGACCAGCTATCTCAAACTTACCACCTCCTGCCCTCTTGATTTTTAGGCATAAAAAAGTGAACTCGCAATGTTGCCCCATATCCATGTCCAGCTTTGGTCCACTTGTGTTTGTGCTCCAGGCTGCATGAGTCAGGGCAAGATGAGTCCTGAGACCCATCTGCAGAGCTATGGCATGCAATTGTTCTCCATGTTGGGACTGGCAAATGCTGCTCACTGACATGACTGAAATTGGCCAAGAGACTTCACCTGACATCCTGGCGATTTTCTGGCCCTCAGTATGGACAAGCAGGGTTCATCAGGGTGATAATTTCAAGGTTTTCCCAAGGTTTTGGGGGGCCTCTCTGAGACACAAAGTTAGCAAGTGGTCTAGAAGACAACCTTTAATGAGCTCATGTATTGTAGTCTGGGTGCTCTGGGAGTGTATTTACTCTAGAATAAATAGTAAATATTACTGATAAGGAAATAATAACTAATATGTGCCAGAGATTTAATCACATGTTATTGGAATTTTCATCAGTGAAACAATTAAAGGATTAGACCTTACAAACTGAAACTGCCTGACTGAATGGTACATAAGAAATTTTGTTCAGAGGGGAACTGCTGGGAAAATATCAATTCATGTGTCAGTAGGAAAGCTGGAAAATATAAGTATCTTTGAAATAAAAAATGAATTACTTGACAGAAATGTGTATTTTAAGAAAACAGTAATTCATATGCTCTGCACTTTTAAAATTAATGATGGGACTTTATCAGAATTAAAACACTGCCGCTTCAAAGAAAGAAATCTCATTAGTGAAGCTGCATATCTGAAAGTTCATTGTGAAAGGGCAACTGCTAAAAAGAAAATCTTATATTTCAGCATATCAGCAGGAAGCCAGAAAAACTGAAGTATCTTTTAAAATCAGTTTGAAGTTTCTTAGAAAATTAACTCAAACCCAATATTTTAGTGTTATTGTTAAAATGTTCTCAAGGAAACTGGTAATTTTTGGTTCTATCAAGGAAAGAAAGTGAAGAGTCCCCCACTCATGGCCATCAAATCTTTTGCACTTGGAAAGGGAACCCTCTTTACCATAAATCTTTCCCTTCCCTTTCACCAGTTTCCCACCGAAAGAAGGAGAACCCACTGCCTTGCCCATGAAGGGGCTGGTGGCATCCACCATCATCTCCAGCCACAATAATGCAGGGCAGAAGCCTCTGATAGATCTGGGTCTGGAAGATACTTAGGAGCAATGAGTGTGGCTGAATTGAAAATCCATCCCAATCCACCACCTCCACCTTATTTGTTGGGGTTTTCTGGGATTCAGCCAGACCCAGCTGAACCTTGTATTCTGTTGTAGCACCATATTCAAGTCCTTCCACTGTCAGCTTTGCAGTGAGGGGTTGAAGCAAGGCTTCTGCTGGCAACACAAGCACCCAATTGCTTGACTTTCTGAGCTTCTCTTGGCAATTCTCTTCCCATCAAAATGTTAAGACAAAGATGACCATTTCTCAACCCATTCCACAAGCAGCCTCTGAAGAGCTAAAATTCACCTCCATAAGCAGCAGCATTTCTCACAGAATAGTGCAACCAGACTCAGGGTTTCCTTTTGTTCCTCCCTGCCTTCCTTTAATCCAACTCTAGTATTTCATCTTGCACTCAGATTGGAAAACTCTAGGCAGAACTCCTTCCTTTGTTGTATTTTTGCACACCTAGCAGAGAGTGGAAACACCTGAATCATGCCCAGTATTCCTGGACAACACTGCATTATGTACACACACGCACACGCACACACACACACAAGCCAGCAACAGAAAGATGAGGATTTGCTGGTACTTGAGCTGTACTCGGCATCCCCAACCTTCCCACGCAGTCACCAGCTGTGTGCTGATGAGTTCAGTCCCACATATGGGGAAGATGTTATTTAGCTTTGGGAAAGTCAATTAACACTTAGTATGTCTCAGCTCTTCAAAGATCTTATAATTGTCCTTTATGTACTCTTTTGCCGTTCATGGTGGTGGAGGCCTCAGAGACAGGGTGCAGGGAGGTTAAACCCAGAGAGATACCAGGAAGTAAATGTAATGGTCCTGCTGCTGTAAGACAAGAGATTTTCCAGCCATTCAAGGCTTAGGGGAGTGTGTGGGATGGCTGCATGTATTATATATGTTTTTGAGTGAATTATAAATACATTCTTATGTATATTTTGCATCCCTAATACTTTATTGATATAATTTATCTCATTGTTTCAGTGACTTGATGTTTCTCTTGTAGCTACAGCACATGAGGAAATAATTTTGTTTAGTAAGAAGGTTTCAAACAGAGAATCTTTTATTTTCTTAATATTATCAGAGGAAAGCAGGATAGTTTGAAAGGAATGCAGCGGCTTGGAAACAGAAGAATATGGTTTTTATTTTTTTGCATGTGCCAATGTGCATATGGGAATAGTTGCTAGCAAGAATTTTTGGAATAAATTAACACCTACCAGAAATACCTTGGGCCTCAGACCAGCAAAGCAATTAAGCATGTGCTCAGGTTGGAACACTGCCTATTTTACAAGTCACTTATGTGCATAATGTTAAACAGAGGCTTAATTACTCTGCAAGATCATACAAAAGCAGAGCTAGAAAGGACCTCAAGAGATGACCTAGAGCAGCTCTGACAGCTGTTTCACTAACAGTCCTCCAATGATAGGGTTTGTACAACCTCCTCGGGTAGCTTGTTCCAGTTATCCTTCAAATGAGAAAGTTTTGGGTTTTATTTTGGGGTTTGAGTTTTGTTTTTCTTCCTTTTTTTTTCCCCCCAGGCTGCTAGCTCAAAACATCTTTGTGCAGAATAAAAAAACTCTCCTTAACACAGAGAACAACTAAGCTCTCTTATTCCTGTCCCTTGCATGCTGCAGGACTGACAGCATCTTCCCTTCTCTCTTATTCTCCCCCTGACCCTGTTTCTGTACTGAACAAAGAGAGTTTCTCCAACCTTTGCTGGGATAATGTGTTTTTTACATCACGTGTCATCCCCACTGCTTCTTTCTGAAATCACTAAGGCATTGATCTCATTTCAAGTGATGCCCCACCAGTGTCTTTATTTTTTCCTCTTACTTTTTTTATACACACAGAGCAAACTGTTTGCCTCATGTTTCACATCCGGTCCTCTTATTGATACACTTTGAAAAACAGATTCATCCTCTTTTCTATATGCACATTGAGCTTCTGGACCTCTGTATCCCCAAGGTCACTTGTTGGTGTGCTCTCACTGTTCTGCTTATTCAGTCTGCTTTATTTGGCATTCAAAAACACCTCACTTTTGCTGGATTTCAAGCTGCAGATTTGAAACCTCTCCTCACTTCAGATCATTCTCTAGCTTTAGAGCTTGTGCTGTAAATACTGAGCTCATTGTGAGCCCCAGCCTCTAATGAATCATGTGAATAAAGCAGAGACCAGGATAAATGCACGAAGGACTTCCTTCAATGTCATCCTGACCTGACAGCGGATGACTGATAACTGGTCTCCAAGTGCAGATTTTCACTTAGTAGCATGTTCAAGTGAATGTGATTTCACCAACCTCATATTTTCCTATTTTACTTCTCAAAATATTGTAAAGGAAAGTGGCATCCTACCTCTTTCTTAATTGCTAGGTCACTTACCAAGTAAATTGGTCTGACATGCCATGTTGTTAAAAATAAAAAAAAAATCCAAAAACTCTGCTCTGGCTGAGATTTGTTAATATATTACTCTCTTGGGGTTATAACTTGGTTATTTAATTATTCGTTCTATTATCTTTCCATTTATCAAAGTTAGGAAGATTAGTTTTGAATTCCCTGGCTCCTCCTTTTTCCTTTCTATGCAGATAGGTCCTCTCTCTGCCATCTTCCAGCCCTCTGGGACATACCCTTTAAACCTTGAATTCTTGTAGATAATTGCTAATAGCTCAGTTTGCTCTTATTAGTCCTTTAATTACACTAGTGTAAATTTCATCAGGCCTCATGGACTGGAAAACATTTATCTTACCTAAAAATTGTTCAGGCAATTCTTTTTTTTTTTTTTTTCTTTGGCATTTATATTTATCATTGGCTAAATCAATTTCACAGTTAACTTTTTTAGAAAGACTTGAACAGCTTTCTCTTTTTCAGCCATTATTTCTCCACTTCATTCAATAAGTAACTGGTTTTCCTGTGTTGTCCAGCTGCTCCTGGGCATCTGGGAAGCCTTTCATACCCCTTGCTAGTTCCTGTTCATTTTGCATATACATGCTTGTGCTATTCCTCTATGTTCACTCATCAATACAATTCCACGCTTCCACTTCTACATTAATTGTATGATCATGATAATATTCCAAAAGGTACTAGTGCTGTTCTGTTGCATTTCAGCTGTACTTGCTTTTTTCCTCTGCAATTCGGACTGCTCTGTAGCTGTGCAAAAATAGGCTTGCACAGTTACTATTCTGTACTTCTTTCGTCCAGAATTTCTTCCTGTGAGACTTGACTTACCATTTCTATGGTGCTGTTGAAGTTTGCTTTCCTGAAGTTTGTGTTTGTTTTGTGGTTTTTACTCTTTCCAAGAATGTGACCATTTTGTGGCCATCATCATCCCCCTTGCCTTATATTTTAAAGCTTGCATTCAATTCCTGCCTGCTCAGTGGCACCAGGACTAAAGTATGTGCTCCTACCCCAGACAAGCACCCTTCTTTCTTGGAAACCCACTTGTTTTCTATAGTATTTGAAAAACATAGTGAACTATGTCCAGCCCCCTTCGATTAATTACTCATCTAAAATTTCCCTATCATCAAGCCTTTACTTGCTTTGAGATTTGCAGTAACCTCTGCCTGGTTCTGTCTCTGCAGGTGCTGCCTTGTATGCCGAGGTCAGACTCGGCGCTATTGGTTTCATTACGGGATGCAGGAGTCTGTAAATTAAACCTTTTATGGAGCAATTACCTCTGCAACATTTTGTTGATCAGGTACCTTCTAATGAAACAGGGTATTGCCCATGCTTTAGTTCCCAAATCTGGCAAAGACTGTAAAGCATTCAGGCGTCTGGTGATGGCCAGATGCCTGATGGTCAACCCATTACAGTTTTTTGTTTGTTAAATGTGTAATTACATGCACTTACGTGGATTTTTCTGTAAAAATATAATGCTTGGAACACTTGGCACTCCTGAATACACCAGGCAGGTACTGTCTTTGTGATGTCTGGAAACCTGACACCCCTAGAGAGACATTAAGTAAATCAGGGAGTCATTAATAATCTCATCCAGGGCATGAACCGATTATATCGCCAAGGGTCTACTTTCAGTTGCATTGTCTGTGGTATAGTATTATGTTCAATGTTTTTTCTTTTCCTATATGCAAGGAAATGAAGAGGCAACTAAGGTGGAGGGGGGGGTGATCCTCCCCGATCTCTGCACCTCCTGCAAACCTGCTCTTGCATTGCACAGATGCTGCTGTGAGCATCTCCATGTTCTCAAAGGCATGTGGAACCTCAGGCAGAGGCTGTCCCCAAAGACAAATAGCGCTCCCATCGAGTGGGCAGGCGCTCACTGTGCTCCCACCATCTTTGCTGGCTTAAGTCTGGGACCAACAGCAGTTTTACCAAGTAGCTATTCTTAAAGCACTTCTTTTTTGCATATGTTACTTGTTGGATCTTTTGAAGTGATGGCTGGCAATTCTGCCTTGTCCAGCCAAGGCTGCTGGCCCCATGCAAATCCTCGGAGTCTTGGATGGCTTTATCAGAAGTCTCCCCACTCCTGTTTAACAAGTGCCATGGTTACGAGCACCACTAGACTGATGATATTCACATAAAGGAAACAATGCAGGGAAAACAGGATTTGCACGGCTCCGGCTGCACTGCCCCAAGAATTGCAGGAAGTGATTGTACTTTATGAAACCGTCTGTGCTCCACTAGATTGTCTATAGCTTTTAAGGTCAAGCCGTAGCACACCATGTTTGAAATGCCCTTTGTATAATGAGGACTGTTTATGAACCGTGGTACAGGCTGTATTGTTTACCCTGGGATGTGGTTAAAAGGTGCTATATTTCAGCCTGTTTTGCAGGATGGCACAGGGAATCTATCATGGGCCTTTCTGGCATGGGCTTGGGCTGGGTTCAAAGGAAGAATGTCCATCATGTCATCTGAAGTATCCCCCAGCATGCAGAAAGTCACGCAGCACGCACGGCTGCCTGCCGCTATGCAAAGCCAACAAAAGAGCTGGGGGGAAATCAGGAGGGCCTGTCAGGGTCCTGGGGCGTTGCTCTGGGCACTTCCCACAGCAGCCCTTGAAGCAGGCAGAGGCACAAGCCATGCAATGGATGTCCTCAACCCAGAGGGAAGGACAGAGCAGTGATATAGGTCAGTCATGGCCCCTGCCAGCTAAGTAGGAAAGTTCTGGGAAGCACCCATAAATTCAGGGTCCATTCTCTGCTAATTACCTGTTCCTTTAAGTTGCACAAGTAGTAGCTGGTGCTGAGGCAGGTCCGTGCAACAGGTCTGTGAACAATGTGTTTCTGCAAAGCGTGACTGGATTACAGGTGCTCATGTGCTATTTCTGGTGCTGTGGCTAGAGTTTAACAATATCAGGGTTAATAAGCAATCAAATTTGCTTGGCTCAGACTTGCCCAAAAAAAGGGGGAGGTTTGCAGCAGATCTCTTAGTTTTTTTTACGTTGAAGGCTTCAAACTAAAAACTTAGCTGCTAGCCTGCTTTTGGGCAAGAACAGAGCTTTTTATTCAAAAAAAAAATAAAAATTGCTTGTGCAACTTGCCAGTCCTCCAGAAAAGCTGTGTTTAAGATAAATTAGTGGTGCTTACATCTTGGAAGTGAAGAGGACCAGCCTGTGTGATCAGCTGCACTCCTGTTCTAAGGTGCATAACAGGTTCAGGGGCTTTCTGTGTGGCCACCAGTGAAAAGGTGGACATTTGAAAACCTCGTAGGTAATTAGAGACTTGCGGAGGCCACAGTAGAGTTTGAAGGCTGAAAACTATCCTCCTTCAGACATCGGTTAGCCATCACACCAAATCACAGGTGGATAAATGCAGGACAGAAGCCTAGAGGACTTGCTGGGACCTGTGACAGCTGACAGTATGCTATGCCTTAAATTCAGATTTAACTTCATCAATGTGGAGAGGTCTCTGAATCCGAATTGGTCGTGTTCTTGAGAGGGAGGGAAGGAACATACAGCAGGTGTTGCAAGAGGAAGATGGGGAACATGACTGAAATCCTTCAAAGAATCATTTGGTGTTGACGTTTTGCTGGCAGGAGCCTGGGGTGTGGGTGTACAGACTCCAGCAGCATTCCCTGTGGCAGGGCATTAAACCAACCCCTGCAGCAGCTGATGAAAAGTCTCAGCATGCTGTCACCCTGGTTTACCCCCTCCTTCCCCCAGTCATGGTCAGGGGAAGGAATCTACCCCCTTTCCAAGATACAGCTGGGCCCTGGAGTAGGTAAATTGCTTGAACTGTTTTGTGTCCTAAACTAAGCAGTCTGCTCTTGGTCTTGTTAATTTTGATTTTTCTCCCTCACAGAGGAAGATTTCCTGGCCTCAGAACAGGGGAAATACTTTGCTTAGGTAGGCAAAATCTCCTCTCTCCAAGCAGAGAGGAGTCAACCAGGCAGTCTGGAGTACAGTGTTGTTTTCTAATAATAAAGCTCAAGAAGAGGAGTCAAGGGAACATATAATTAACATTTGAATCAGATGCTTAGGGATGAAATGCTTGTCTTTGATAGACATCTTTCACATCCCCTCCTATTGCTCCTATGAGCACTCTCGCTTGCTCATTTTATCCACCTGTTGAATCTTGACATGAAGCAAAACTTTGAGTCCAGAGTAGAAACTTGGTTTGGACAGAGTACTTGCACAGAAGTATGTTTGTAGGACTGCAACTGGGCCTCACTGTTATTGTAAGACCACTAATAGCTCCTGCCACTGAGAAAGATTAGTCAGAGGAAGGCACCTGTCCCAGGTACCACCAGTTCAGATACCAGTTTGGCAAAATCCTTTGATGTGGGCAGTATTCCCTCAGCAGAGAAAGCCCTTGGCCTCTGCTGCTCACTTTGCACACGTCCTTCCATTCACCCTCTCCAAGATGTTCTTGTATTGGCCTTCATGTCCAGGAAAATTTAGCTGGTTCTTTCCCCTCTGTCTTTATCCCAATTCTAGTACTTTGTGGCACGAAACTTTTAAGGACCCTCAGCAGCAGTCCATATACATTGAGAAGAAAGCGCCACAGATCTGGACACTGGTGGACTGTGATAATCCCCAAGTGCTGAGAGGTGGGAGCTTCTAAGAGGTCTAGAAATGGACACAAAAAGTTTGGGAAGGAGATTAAAGAGAGATGGCTCAGATTAAAAAAACCTGGAAACCAAAGATTCTTCTAAATATTAGTCACTTTTAAAAAATCTTGGCACACTTATATCCAGTGTGAGCAAGCATGAGGATCTGAGGTTATTTTTGTTGTTTAACAGCTAGTTGTGGTTAAAGTGTTAGATGCTGTTTGGACACAGTACACCACACATTCTAGGGTATGTAAAGCAGAAAATGAAGAGGTGGACAAAGCAAATATTAAAAAAAACCCCAAAGATAAAATGAAAAACATTAACTTTTCTGAGTTCATCATATGTCTAAGATTAGTAATGACTGGACTTTGCTGTATGAAGGACAAATGCTCAGCTCTGTGCTGGTAGAGCCCCATTCATACTAACCCACTGGCCATCTTTTGGCAGGCACTGAAGAGTTTTGACACCCTGGCATTGTTCATTACAGCAGCTCTCGGGTTTATCAGATACGATCACTTGCTCCATTTCCTATGGGTTTTCTTCCTGGAAAACTGGAAGCATGTACCCAGGAAGATGATGACCGCATTCCTAGAGCGAATACATGAAACTTCTGAGGCTGAGAAATGTTATTGAGCATGCTGAATATGCTGGTAACAGGGAGAATGACCTCCAGAAAGCAGCAGAGCAGCTGCCTTTATCTGAGACTTTGTTCTCAAGTGTTCTCTCTTTTTTTCATTTGGTTGCTTTTGCATGTGTTTTAGGTCACACAGGCACATAGGACACACATATGCTAAAACATGGAACACTCCCATCCCAAGGGCAGAGTTCTGCCCCCTCCCCCCCTTTTTTTTAGCCAAATGACAAGTTGGTTGTCTGTCTCAGATTTTGAATGAGAAATACTGAGGAGAAAGATCCAAAGTCATAGTCAACCAAAGGAACAACCTAAACTTCTCATACAGGGGTAGCTTCTAAAATAACTGGAGCCTATCAGGGAAAAGACTACTGTGTCAGTTGAGGAGAGCTGACTCAAGAGCATAGATATGTAATCCAATAAACTAGGAATTTGCATCTTAAGGGAGAAATACACTTAAAGACTAGTAATGAGTAAATGAGAAAATGATGAAAAACAACTAAGTACTAAAAACCACTTGTTTGTGGAAGACATGGAAAAACTGGGACTTCTAGCTTCCGACCAAAATTCAACATCTCTATAGGGAAAAATACTTTCATCAGCCAGGAGACAGAGGTGATAAAGCTGGCAAGGAAGGGAGAAAAGGAGTAACAGGGTGTAGGACAGAGCCTGTACAGATCATAAAGGAGTAGAGACCAGGTTGCATGGGGAGCTTCTACAAGACTTTCTGAAGTACCCATGAAAAGGGAGCAGAAAGGGAGTGGAGACAGTAAATGTTATTCTCATGATTAAAAGAAACATATTTTGTAGAGTGTACAATAAAATAATCTGTCCCAGCATTCTGCAGCCAGGGTTTAAAAAATGCCTTCATTCTGTACAGGTGTTTGCAAACTGTGACAACAGGTGAAGACAGTGCTTGTATAATAAATCTAATGTCTCAAATTCAGGGACATAGTTGTGGATGCAGACTAGGGGCAAACAATCATGATAGGCATCATGGTTGCCTATCTGATTGTCTATTCATACACAGATCTGATCTTTTGCTCCATTCATCCCCTTTGTCCTGTTCACAAGGTGAGAAAATTTCAGGACATACTCATCATCACACTTACCCATCACCATCCCCGGTATTCACTGTGGGGAAGCTACATCTGAAGATGTAGCTGTTGAGTAGATCTTGCCAGATCATCTGTACTTCCTACTAACCACCAGAGCATGGCCCTCTGGAGAACGTAAAGTAAAAAAAACCAAACCCAACCTCAGAGCAACCTGACACAAATTACACAGGAAACTTTTGACCAGTTTGGCTCCCTGCTTATAACAACAGCTTTTAAGAACTCTGCTTTACTGGCAATCAAGACTAATTCCAAGGTCAGCAGATCATAATCCTTTATCAAACAATAAATATTTCCCTTCATAACCTCAGCACAGCTTGTGTGACTGAGGAAGAAAGTTAACTTCCACCAAAAGACTTTTGTTTGTTTGTTTGTTTATAACTAGCAGCTAACACTGGTACCAGAGCCTATACAGACACTTAACTACAAGGTTCAGTTTTCCAGGGTAAAGCACTTTATTGCTGTCATAGATAGAATTGATTGCCTCTGAAAACCAGTCTGTGCTTATGAAACACTTATCTAATTCAAGAGCTTCACTCTTTCGAAGTTCTGGGTTTCTTTTCTTACAGTATTTAGAGTAATTCACACAATTTCAATTTAAAAATTCAAAATTCAGAGTAGTATGTTTATAGTTTCAGTTTCTTGGCAAAACTTTCTTTTCTATTGCTTTTAGATTTTATTATAATTTCTTATTGTTAATTGTGTGATTTCAATCAACACATTAAACCTCTAGGGTGTTATGCAATCTCATTCTCGCCAACATTGGAATTTCACAAATCTTCAGTGGTGTTGCCCTTATTTTAAATATTTTTAAAAATTTGAGATACTCTTTACTTACGTTCCAGCTTTCTGGCCTCTCGGGTGCATTCATGTGGTGCTTCCAAGCTTTTCCCTCTATCTGTGCAGGCATCCTTTCTCTAAAAGGAAACTAAATAGTGCACAGTCCTAAGAGCCCAGAAGCTGGGCTTTTAATTAGGCCATGAACTATTTCCCAACTCACTGTTAAAGCTGGCAACATTACAGACAATCCAGACAAGATCAAATCAAAGTATACTTGAAAGAACATTCTGTAGAGTTGAGATATTTTTGCACTTAGACTACTCTGCAAAGTTCCTGGGTCCTCAGCACAATGCTTAAAATAAATAAATAACCAGAAGAACAGTATTTTTAAAATTCAGCACGAGTGAAAGTGCTTTTCTCAGTCTTTTATGTGAAAAGTTTGCACAGCAGCCAAAAAGGAAAAAAAAAAAAAACAAAAACAAACACCTGAAGAAAAACATAATCAAGCAAACAAATGGCTGCTAAAACAGGCATTTACTTAAGACTCCTGCAATTTGAAAGAAACCCATGGAAAGTTTTTTGTGTGCATTTTTAGTCAAAGTGTGTGGACAGCTTTAAATAAACATGAAAGGTTGAAATCCTCTGCCATCACTATATATCCTTCTGGCTTAACAAGAAAATCCCTAAAGTATGTTTGTTGACAGACTAGTAACAATTGCAGAGTTTACACTGTTATTTACCACCAGTACCCTCTCCCCTTTTCTTTTCTTCCTTCTTTTCCCCTTGATGGGCTCAGAAGGTTTGACCATATGTATTTTATTTGCTCATTGATTCAGCTCAGCTCTTGTTTAATCCAGAACAACAAGAGTAAATGAAGCCAGGGTTTCTTTTTTATTATGATGACTCTTTTTTTTTTTTTCCAGGTACTGTTTGTTTGGAGATTAGGGGGGCCTGGGGAAAAGGAGCATTTGAAGCATGTCTCCTAGGACGCCTTATTAAAGGATGGCAGTTTCTTATCACTGCTCATCACACAGCTGTGGCCTCTTAATTCCTGTTGTTTCTCAATATGCATTCTTTAAGCATTTCCATGTTGACAGTGATATAATTTGTGGCATGCCCTTCCCCCTTTCCCTTTCTGTTTTCGTCTTATCTGATTTTTTGTTGCAATATTATTTTTTGTTTGGGGTTTTTTCTCTGAACTTGCAGGGAGCTATTTTTAAGTTTCACAAAGTTTTAAAACGGAAGAGAATAAAAATGAGGTCTGGGTGGAAGAATAAGCAGCAGATTTGGGGAATGCTGGCAGGCAAGAACAGTACGGACTCTGGCTGCTTTTCAAGGAGGACGGGCCTGGTCTTAAATGGCCACTTTTAAGACCAAAATGCGGTGCAATTGGCAGAGCACTCCCAATATTCCTGAAAGCTGGAGGTGATGAGGTCACGTTAACTAACATATGAAGTGTAAAAAGCAGAGGCTCAGAGGGCAGGCAGCAGCAAGCAACTCCAGCACAGCAGGGTTCGGTGTTCCTTGGAAGGCAAAGCCTCATGGACAAAGGGTTGGCAAACTATGACAGAGAACAGGAGATGCATCAGGAGGGCTAACGAGCTCCCACTTGACACAAAACACAAAATTTCCTCTGGATGTGGCTAAGCCTGAGCTAGGTACCGGAGCAGCACACTCATTTAACTGGAAAGGGAGAATCTGAAGAGGTAGTAGTCATGGCTAATGCACATTGTTCTCATGGATTAGAGTGACCTTAGGATGCTCCCCGGTCTCCTTCGCCTGCATGCAAAATTGCCATTTTGATTTGCACACAAGGCTGAGAGATGAGCATTAGAGGTGCCTAGGCTAGTCATGGCAACTTTGAGTTAGGGAAAGGAAGCCACAGGAAGGACAGCAATACTACAAAACCTCTCAGAGCAAGGAGGAAGGACAGGACTGGGAGCTCTGGTAGCTGTTCACCCTTGGAGCTGGGGTCACACGCAATCCCTCAAGTTTCTCACCAGCACCACAGGGACCCTTTGGAGAATACTGCAACATCATGGAAGGTTATTTTCCTTTTTTTTTTCAGTATCTGGGCATGGGTTTAGGAATAAGAAAAGCCTCACCCTGCCTATTTTTCAGCCTGTGTTCTCCCTCCACAGTTATATAGTACTCACCATGATGGTACAAACAGTGGGAGTAAGAAAATTAGAGAATGGGGATCACTAGGACTGTAACAACTCACTGACAAATTAGTTACTGTTATCAAATTAGTGATTATAAAAAAATAATAAAAATAATCCTCACCCCACAAAATTACCTGATGTTCCTGCAAGCCAGCTCAATAACAATCTCTAATAGAGCCAATAAAGCTACTAAAGAAAGTACCTACAAAACATTTCAGACAAAATAAGGAAGAGTTTTCAATGGCCAAGACATTACAGCACCATCTGAAATTCCCTAATGTGTCTGTCCTTAGAAGGTCAGGTGGAGAATTAATTACACAACAGAAACAAACAGGCACACAGAGAAAGGGAGTGACTTGGTGCTTTAGCATTGTCTACTCACAGCGTACCTATTTTCCTTGGCTTTGCCAATGTTTTCCTTCCTTCTAGGCATTGCTACTCAAGTGTTCTCCTGACCACTGAGCAGAACTAGAGCAGTTGTTCCCTTCATAGTTTAGGTTTGCTTGTCGTACTGGAGTACGGAGTCTCAACTTTCCTTCTTGACCTTTGGTGAGATGCCTTCCCTCTTTCCTAAAGTTTACTGACTGAATTCTTTCTTTTTAACATCCCAGCATGACTCAACTATCACTGTAATAGGACTACTACAAACAGAAAGGATCCTGATAACCTGTGGGCCAGTCTGTGCGTCTTGATGCTCAGGTTAATTTTGGTAATGCCTTTTAAGGGTAGCAAGGCAAGCTAAAGATCAGGCTGATGATTACTCTTACCCTGGGCCTTTGGTCTTGCTTTGACATATTTGCTCATGTTACTTGTTGAAGTGTCCTGCTGTTAGAGCCTGGGTTTGCACTGTGCAAACAGATCAGGGGCTGTAGTTGGATGACACAGGGATGGCACTAGAGGTGGGAAGAGGAAATTGCATCCCGTACATTGAGAAACCTGAGAGTGGCAACTCAAGTGTGTTTACTGGTACTCAGGTTAAAACACAACGTGCCTTTGTTCTGTGGAATTCTGTGTTGTTTTGGTTTAGGAGTTTGTGTCAGAATTTTCCATCTGAAAACTGCAATACCTTCCCATTTCCTTGACTGTAAAAAACATACAAAACTATCAAACTATTTTCCTCACTGTTTCTCTAGACTAATTTCTAAACCTGAGATTTCAGAGAAGTATACTACATTACCTTGGAAAGGGGAGCTAGGCAATCTTCTACAGCATCCCTTTGAAATGGCTATTTTTCTACACATTTCGCAGAGTTTCTGGGTCTATTTTCAGTACTCCTCAGTGTTTGTTATTCAACAAGCAGCACTGAGGTTGCTCCTCACAGACTGTATTTCCCAGCCTTTTGTCATTCTTCTTGATCAGCTCTGCTCCCAGCCCACCTCATCTATCTCCCCCCTATAGCACAGCCTCCAGGACCAGACCCAATGTCCAAGCTGATGTCTCAGCAGCATTGGGTGGGGGTTAGGTTTGAGGGGAATAATATGAGTGCCATGAGAAACTGGATCTGAGGAATTCCCTGGGAGGCTCTTACTGCCCCTTCCCCCCTTGGTACTGATGCTGTGGAGATGAGTCTTCCAGGCTTACTAAACATGCAGAGACTTAGGCATCAGGATACTTGCCTGTAAGACTGTGACCAATCACTAGTACTCATAAAATGCCAACTAACCTCATAAGCATCTAGTTGGTTCGGGATTTTTTATGCCTGAGTTTCCATTGGGGAAGTCTGGTTTTTGTTCACATCCACCTGGGACTGACAACATAGGTCTCCTCCAAGTAGATCTTGCACCTCAGCCTTGCCAAGACTTGCAGAACAAGCACTGCCCTGTCTCATTTTACATGTTGAAAGGCTGTTTTCAGGTGTCCCCTCAGTTGTATCTTTTTTCTATATTTTTGGTCTTTTTCCTTCTATTTTTCAATCCTTATATTGTCCAGACATGCAGGCATAGTCAGATTCCTCTCTCCCGAAAGTACCTTTTAGACAAAAAGGAGGACAAAGCAGTGTAAAGGGTACTCAAACACACTGCCCCAGACGCAGGTTCAAGTTCTGTCCCTGCGCAGTACTGGTTTCCCTACATGCCAACCGATATTTTAACCACCAGCTTGTTCAGTCTCTCACAGGCACCAGCCTCTTCAGTCAAGTCATGCGAGGATCAGCTTTTCTATGCATGTTTTAGAAAGCTGAAATCCAGGAGAAGGACTGTTGCTGCCAAGTCTGGTTAAAAAGAGATGTTTATGTCCTTGAGGGACAAAGCTGAGGCCACATACTTTTGGATGATTAAATGCCCTCCTTATCTTGCTGGCTTCAGGAAAGTCTGTTCTTAGGCACTCTGTTTTGAGTGGTGTTTTAGGGTAGTGCTGACTTTTTATGGCTTAGAGTCAAAATGAATGCCAGGAGGCTGGACCAGCAGCGAGTCCTAGATTGACCGGGCCAGGTTGGCTTGGGGCATGGCAGAGCTCACTGGAATATGCTGTGAAGGGGATATCACGGTGGTAGCCACAATCCATATTCCCACACTGCTAAATATCAAACCAGGAGGTACCAGGGTACCTGTGTGAGCCAAAGAACAGGTGCCAGTCATACCATGGTGTGCAACTCCACAGTCACAGGGATGGGGTTGTGGAGTGGACTTGCCCACCACAGATGAAAAGTGTGAAAGTCATTTTTTTTCTAGACATTGAGGGAAGCAAGTTTCATAAGTTTGAGGATCACAAAGCTGCATTATCCTTCTACATTCAAGCTGGTTGATCTGAGCTGATTCCATTCACTTCTAAAGTGCCCCAAACAACAGCAGTATTTTGTTAACTAATTGATCAGTACTGACTTCCCTTTTTCTGATGCATCAAGATGTGTATACTGAATTATAATTAGGTAATTTTATCTTTTGTTTTAATTTATTTGAGTTTGTTTATTTTATATGCTTCAATTTATTTTGCCAGGAGTGAGCCTTTGCTGTTGGAGCTAGCAAGGTGTCCACTTTTTCTTGTTGAGCACAAACTTGGAAACCTAATCTTTGACCTGAATGTCCTTTCTTCTCAGCATAGCAACTTTGCTTACTGTTATTATTTACAGTTTTTATTTTCTTGCATACTAATCCCTAGCCGTGAATAGGGGGATTTTTTCCCAGGAACTCTTACTTTTCTGAACAAAGTTTGGCACTAAGCTGAAGTGCTGGTGCCCTCTAGTGAGGGACGCCGAATGTCAAGAAAAAAGTGCGTTTCAGCAGTTCATTGCTGCTCTGACCATCGTCCTCTCGAGCTTGCAATCCCTTTTTACATTTTTATCAAGTTTGAAATATTAAGAAACAGGAGCCTGCACCTCTGCAATCCGAAGGACCGCTGTCATTGAAGCAGAGCTAATAACTCAAGGTGTGTAATTTAGGAGAGATAACTGGGTGCATATTCTAAGTTTGCTTTACCTAAAAGCAAGCTGCTATATATTACTTGTATTTGTACTGTCACCTTGTTCCATATGCTCACCTATTGCCCCCCAGATACTCTTTCCCTACCCTGTCTCACTGTGTGTGCAAACTTAGACAACATGCCTGTGCTTCCTCTTCCAGCAGCATCACCCCTTTCCCAGCCTGTCCACTCTTCTTATCCATCAAGACTTTTAAGTACATTGAGGTCTGGATATGCACAGCCAGTCAGGCTTTGATCGTTCATACTCTCCACCGTGATGCGGAGAGTGACAGGAAGGAGCACTGTGATACTTGGTATTTATAACTGGACCAGCTGGTTAATGGTGAATGGTCAACCAAGTCATGGTGTAATGTTTTTTCCATTTACTTTTTAGAAGAATGACACCTTTATGATCAGTACATCACAATTTTAAGCCTCTATGAGAAATCTACCTGCTAAGGACTGGATGTCTGCTTCATTTTCCTGAAGTTCTTCCTGGAGAATTTAAGGCGCTTATATTTAAATTCATTCAAATTAATAGTATGCACTATGAGCATTTATCTAGGAAAAAGCTGACTGCTTTTTCTCTAACTGAGGTTATTGTGGCCAGGGCCTAGAAGGATTTTGAGGAATTTGGCCCTCATGCTGCATCATACAGTGGAAAGCCTAAAACATGCCAAGAGCTTCACTGTCCTGCCAAACACAGGCAGGGAAACACTGATAGCAGTAGGTTAGAGAAGCAGCTTGCTGCAGTCTTGGCTGAAGAGTGGTGCTGTGGATCCTGTGCATGGCACAGTTAGGTTCCCCAGAGGATTGCTGCTCCGTTTGAGTGAGACGTTGGACAAGGGACCGAAGCTGTTCAACATCAAATTGGCTATTGGATATTGTTATTGGATAAGGTTATCACTAAACATCTCCTCTATCATCTGGACAAGTCATGTTTCCAGGTCACTCTGAGACTGGTAAAGCTGGTAGCGCAGCTCCCAGACCCTCGAAAATGTGGGGTTTGTGAAAAAGTGCTGGAGAAATGAGAAGGGCCACATAGTCCATGGCATAACTGCCTCCTAGTGACAGACTGTAGCCCATGAAGAAAGTGGCATTAGAGAGGCAGAGATTTGCTCCTGTGTTTCTTGTCTGTTTATATTTGTCACTTTCTAGTGCCTAAACACGTCAGACTCAATTTCGTGACAATATACAACTCTTATTCTTAAACACCCTGAAAAGATTCCTGGGATGACAGAAGTAACAAACATAATATAAATCAGCCTTCTGAATAAGTGCATGACCTATTTGTCTAAGAAAATGGGGCTAATACACAATTCCATCTATTCCGGATAATTATGTTATCTCTGTACTGTAATTACTGCAATGCCAGGATGTTTTTCTACACTGAGCTTGGCTGATGGTCATGTTTCCTTACAGACACTGTTTGGATTTGACAGGGATTTCAAACTACAGCAAACCTAAATCAACCAGAGAGTTCTTAAGCGGTGACTGCTAAAGTGACATCCATGAAAAACAGCTGACAAAGTAAATGTATATAATGCATTTAACTAGCATGTTTTCTAGGATGCATTCAGGTTAACTGTGTGGTTGGGTTAAAAACTGCCTTCCATGAATATGGACCTCCCCAGCAAATTCAGTCATGATCCTCCCTGTCAAAACACAGGGGAAAGCAAGCAGAGACTGCGAGTGGAGGAAGAGAATTTTGGCAGAGCCTGGAAAAAATTTCAAACCCAACACTAGGATCAGTGCAAAATCTCCAAGTCTGAGAATTACAAAATCACCTTTCATGCAGCAGTTGCAATGTTTTTCAAAAGGCAGTGCTTGGAGGCTATCTACCTACGCAGGTTCTTTCACAGGGAAAAGGTAGGATTTTGGACCCCTGTTAATTTGAGAAAAAGTGCAGTATATTCAGTTACATTCAGCTATACGCATGCTTGTTTGTGAGAAGCAATGAAAGCATTTTAGATATTTGAAAAAAGCAAGCCTATAAATAGCAGTACAAATCTGCTACAGATGGGCAGAAACTCCAGCCCTTCATTTCAACATTTCATGCTTTGGGGTTCTTGAAATCCAAGTCTGACGTTTGCATCATTAAAATGTTTAGAGTCCACCTACACAAGATCGTAAAACATGTAATTTTCAGCAGACATTACTTAAGTCACATCTTCTCTTTCCCTGCTCCCCTACCTCTCCCCCTTTCTCCACACTTCTGATGTTAAATCCTATAGATTTTAACAGAAATTTCTTTTTATAGACTCTCTTTATTAGAGCATTATCCCTGTTAAACACTTCTATAAAATTCTCTATTAGACTGTAACCACCTACAGTCCCTGTGCTATCCTGTTAGATTTTCAAAGTTGATTTTATACAAGTTTCTCACTTAGTACATCTTAAATGTCAAATTATAACTTTAAGCCTGTGATAGTATAAATAGTAATTTCATCCCCTTCCTTCCAGCTTCTGGAGGAAATTTTTCCTTCCTTTTGCACACACAACCTCCACAAGCTGTCTGATGTTTCCTGTCATAGTTCACAGGGAAATTTGTCTTCTGAGAGATGCAAACCTTTTTAAAAACCAGCAATAAAAGGAGACTTCAGAAAGTTACTATTATATAAGGGAAACCAAACTATTACATAAGGGAAAGAGTGCTATGGAAAGGGAGGAGTGCAAAGTGTTCTGCAAACTTAACGCCTCAAAGGCCTGACAAACCATTATATCTTTGAGAGCTTGTCTGCTTGTTATAATAGTATCAGCTTGATTAAGAGTATCATCTCTGCCTGGAAACCTTCCTGCATTTGTTTACTCAGACCCTGGTGAGATACAGTGATGCTGCCACTGCAGCCATGACTCGTATTATGACTGGAAGGTGTTATAGCTCTGTGGTGCTGTGATGGTGAAGTCAATCTGAGCAGACAAGATTATGCATCCTCATATTTTTAAACAACAAGCCAGATCGATACCTGCCTCTATTCCTCTCTGTTCACACAGTCCTTTCCAGTGTATGTGAGTGTGGTAACTTACAAAAACCCTTTTACAATCTGAAAGCATTGTCTAAGAGTCTTTCAACCAGGAGTCCTCCAGCTGCTCCGTCCCCCCCGGAACTGGATGTTCCACTTAGTCAAAACCAGCAGAAGCAGAACTCTTGGAGAACCATTCTGTTCCTGTGACATAGCCTTCTTATCTATCTCCATGGGAGTAAGTAAAAGCACTATGCTGCAAAAGCCTACCTTAGTCACTGCTGAACTCTGACCCTGCTTTTGCCTGTTTGGTTTTTATGATGTATATACTTCATATGCAGTGTAGATGCTAGATTTATAGATTGTATGTACAGAAAATGCAGAGTGAAAGAAGACTCCCTGTTCTGTTTCCAAAGACTCAGGCTAGAAAATCCTCCAGAATGTGGACCACTGGAGATTTAACAGGCTGGATATGCTCTTGAATGAATTCTTCCCTAGTGTATTAACAGAAATATTCATTTAATGTTCAATGTTGTTGATGTGACCACAGAAGCATTCTTGTTACTACATGCAAAACACTGGGTTTATACTGCCCTCTTCTGTAGTGCCTTGAAAGTGAAAACAGAATGAAGGCCAGAAATCAAGAAACTAAATCCTATTTAGTACTAAGGATCCTTCTACAGCATTTTTTCTCTCTGGGTCAGCTTTTCCTTCTGATTTTTACTTGTGAAAATATTTTCCTTAGACAGAACATAACATTCCATGTTACCTTTTTCCTTTCAAGTTGGCCTTTGCTAATAGCTCTTCAACAGAGTAGGTGTTACTTCTTAAAATACCACTGTTACGTAAAGCCTGATTGATATGAGCTAAGGTGGGCAGAAAAAAAGTTATCAAAGTCTGACTGTTTGAAAGACAAAATGTATTTTTGTTTAAAGCAGTGGGAGGGCATAATTACCTGCACTGAGGATAGGAAAGATTTGAGCTCACGTTGCTGACATGAAGGTCTATAGAGAGCAGAACTCCCTCTTCATCTGCTCTCCTGCACACAGAGGTATGTAACATGCAGCACAAGGGATTTCTGAAATATCATTACAGCCATAATGTATCAGCCCAACAACACCATGCTGTTTATCCAAAGACCATGAGCGGTCAGGGCCATTACACCACACATATAAAGGTCTCTGGGTGTTTTGGCCTTGAAGGAGGGTACAGCATCTATCCAGTAGGGAAGCAGCAAGTCACTGTCTGGCTGCTCTGTGCCCTGTTGTGCTCCCCCAATAGGGCCCCAAATTGTCCTGTCTGAGGAGTTGCCCCTGTGACTCTCATGCAATGGGGTCAGGCAAATCGGGTGAGGAGATCATGGATGTCTCCCAGCTCTGAAGCTGCTGAAGTGTAGGGTAAAACCAAAAAACGCTACAGTGAGGCCTCAACACCTAGAATTTATTTATGCTCAAGGCATGCTTCATGTCAAGGGAGCAGAGAGAGCTGGAAGGTTCATCTTGAATAAAGACAGGTGCAAATTTCTAGCATTTCTTTTTTAGGGGGTTTTGGTTGGATCTACCACTAAGTTTGAAGGGTAGCTCTTACAGTCCTTCCTTTAAATCCTTAAGCTAGTTATTTGCAGCGTTTCATTCCTCCGAAAGCCTGGGAATCCTATTTTCTGCAGCATCTCCACCAAGCTGTCATCCTTCCAGCAGCTGTACAGAGGTGGTTTGGGCCACAGAGGGCTCTGTTTTTAGGTCATCTGTCCTGTGATTAGGTCATTCCAAGCAAGTTTCATTAAATTCAATCTATCAAGAAGCTGTTTTGCTCACTCAGTAAATTGTAGCAGAGCAGAAAGAACTTGCACATCTCAGCATTTTGCAGCTCTGAGAAATATTGGAGCTGGTCTTCAGAGAAAGAAATCCAATAAAAGGGCCTCTTTGCTGAACAAGTTATTTTAAGACACATTTTCACTTCTTAATGATCCTACAATTACCAGCTTCCTGACCAATGATGAAAACTGCAGAAGCAATCCAATTTGCAGGGGCATTACTTTTTTTTTTTTGTAATTTTGCTTTATAATCAATATTCTCACACAGAAATAACATAGTAATGATATTACAATACAGTTGTACTGTTGATCTATATATCAAGTCTTTTAAAATAATTTGTCAAAGCATTTAGCTGGAGGAAGGGTACCTTTGAGCATTTCTTTAGTCTCTGGTACTCCAGTGGCTTTACTGCTACTAATATTTGTTCTGGTATTTTATTTCTGAGTTGAAAAGATGTGTAGCAATTTACCAGCAAAGTTTTTTTCTCGAGCATTAGCACATCTTTTGCTTCTCTCTTCTCTCTTGCAACGATCATCTTTCAAAAGTGTTACGAAAAACTGGAAAGTTCCATTAATGGTCTGCGATAGTTATTTTCTTGATCTGCTAAGCTCTACTTTTAATGAATTCTTTAAAAAAAGAATCAGTATTAACAACCTGTTTTATACAGGGATTCCCTTGCTAATTGCTCATACACTGTCATCATATTTTTCAAGTTAAATTCAGGTTTCTCTACTGACATTCTTGTCACGTTTCCCAGAGAATGTAAATTCCCTTTCGGTCTACTTGGAAGCCAACAAAAATTCATTTAAAAACTAGAAGTTAGTTCAAGAGCAAAGTTCAGATCCAGGTACAGACTTTGTCATAGTCCAGGTCTGGTGCAGCTAGGAGTGGTGGAGGCTCATTACAATAGCTTTGGTGGCAGAGACATTATACTGAGCGGATGCTGCTTGGGAACTGCAAGGCAGCTGCAACCAGACAGTCGGGATTTAACCAACGCTGAGGCGACAGGGAAGAGTGTTTGGTCTTTGTGGTCTACGGCCCACTTCTCTGTTCTGAGAGCTGGAGCCCTGCAGGCAATAAGGCTGAAGGGCTGGTAAGGACCCGCTGGTTAAGTTCAAAGGAAGAATGTGGTCTCTCTTATGTCAGAGAGCCAATTTGCAAGCAAGGGAGCCTTCCCCAGTTCTTCCTCTCTCTCTCTGCAGAGCAAAGCCCCACTAAGCCAAGCCCCCAATTAGGTGCAGCACTCCAGCAAATCCAAGGCATAAACAAGGTTTCACTGATATTGACCAATGCACAGTATTTTTCTCTCCTGGAATCCAAAGCTTACTGAGAGCTCCCACTCTGTTTGCAGTGAAAGCGGGGCTTTCACGATAGAAAGGCTCAATAGAAGCAGTTGCTATGTGGGAGGATATTGAAAACAGTGATTGGCATCACGCTTTCTTTCTTCTGTCTCCTCTATTGTTTGAACCCGAAGAATTGCAGGAACATGGCTGCTCCTGTGGCACAGCCTATTACCTTTTTCCCTTTCTCTTATTTCTCCACTTCAGTCACTAACGTTTGAAGACTAACTTGAAGCAATCACATACCGATGGCAGAAGGGTTGCATCGACCGGCCCTTTATGCTATCACAAGCGTATACCCACATTTTGGACAGAAAATTTACAACTGCATTGACCTCAGCCAGTGTGAAAGGTCATGTGCCTGCTCCACCTCAGGACAGGACAGAGGAAGTTGAGCTGTTCCTGCACTGGGAGCACATGGCTCACTGTGTGTGCCCTGTGGCTACCTGAGCGCTGGGTGGAGTCCAAGCAACATCCCCAGCAGTGCCACTGCCAGCCCTCCTGGACTGATTCCAGCTGATCGTACAGATTTACTCCAATGTTTCCCTGCCTATAAAAGACAGTCAATGGGGTTGTGCTGGCACGGAGGGGAAGCAAACTTTGCTTTTTATTTGACTGGTACAGGATGGGTCCCCCATTTATTTTCTAGAGGAGCCAGTGACCATGACCCCTCTGTCATGGAGCTTAGGGCAAAGCCTCTTAGAGGCTTCTCAGGATGAGACGTGTTCCTATTTTGTTCCACGGTTGTGAAAACAGAATTAGAGTCCTTGTTAAAACCAAGCTGGCTTTGCTGGCACTTGCTGAAGATTTGTCTAAAACCTGGCAGTAGTTAAATCTACTTACGGTGATAGCAAGAGAAAGTATGGCTGCAAAGCTGAGAGTCAAACAATTTCTCTTCTCTTTGACAAAGGAAGACTTGGGAATTTGTGATCAACATCCTGTAGAGAATCACATTTTCTTGTGCCCTTGAAAGGGAAACAATTGCTAATGGATCTCGTGCTTCAGCAGCATCTCTCTCCCTGCTGTTTCCCAAGTGTGTAGGTAGAGCAGCAAACCTGTGGAAACCTTTTGTCCTTTAGTAAATTGAAAGGAAACAACACTCAGAAAGATGAGAGCCAGAAAGTTATGAGAAAAGTACTATTAACCACCGACTTCTGAAACCTTGAAGAATGAAATTGGATAATGAAAGCCATGGTAATGAAGGAGGCTGAAGGTATGATTTTCCTAGGCTGGGGAACTGCACTGGGCAGCGATCAACCTCTCAATGTATTTCTGCATGTCTGTGTGTATTTGGTGAAGTGAGAAGGGCTTTGAAACATATTCTGGGATTGTGCATTTTTCTTTGTTATAATTTGTTATAATTACTGCTACAGCAGTGCCTAGCAACTCTACTGAAGTATCAGGGTCTTATCGAAGAAGTAGTTGTGTGAAGGAAGAATAAAAAAATAGAAGTAACTGTCCTAGGCATTTCATGCAGAAAAGAGTATGAAACAAGCACTCAGATTGGCACTATGTCAGGAAGTTTTAAAATACAGTGCTGTGAGAAATAAAATATGTGAAAACCAAAGGTCTCCTTTCATATATTTAACTAATAAAAAGAGTCATGAGGAGATCCTAAACAAGGAGAAAGAATGAGAGGAAACATTAGACCAGCAGCAAGGGAAAAGTCCGAGGATATTTTAAAAATCCTTGAAGACACCTTTCAGAAGAAATAAGGCCAGTTTTACTGGGGGGAAAAATTCTAGTATTGAGCTCTCAAAATATTATTTTCACCTCCATTCCTCATATTCAAATATTTCTAACAATCTGGTGGTGGTGCTTCCATACCCTTTTCCTTCTACTTAATATCTAATGGTCACGGTACTGTTGGTCTTTTGCCCAGCTGTGTTTCCTAAGCACAGCATAAAATGATCTAGGGGACTTTACACTGAGTAGCTGGCTTCAGCTGTGTGGGATATTTCCTAATTTCTTTTTTTTTTCCCTGTGCTCTCAGTGGTTCACCGTCACTCCCCCCTCTGACTTATTTTTCCCATCTTACCAAAAGAACGTTCTGCTGGGAGCTGAAACCACGTCATTCCTTTTAAAAGCCTGCAAAGCCTCCAGTCTCATAAAACTACACAGGGTTAATTAAAGGACTTTACAGAAAGCAAGTGTCAGAGGAATGCTCTTCATCTTGACCATGAGTAACAGATGTTACTCAGTTCACAGCACAATATGAAAATCCATCCCTTGCAGACAAGGCTATGAGAGAGAGGAGGTTGGTTCCAGTGACCAACTGCTCAGGTGAAGCACAAGATTCACAGAAATCAAGCCTGGGAAAAGGTGAAGATTCAGTTGAGTGGTGCTATGTTCCTTTGGACAAGATATGGTACAAAGGGAGGAGACCTACCCGAGACCTGGAAAACAGAATTATTCATGGTCACTTTTTCTCATACAAGAGAAGACTCAACAGTTATTCAACCCCTATATGTCTGCTCTCCTAGACTCATGATTTTTTTGTCTTAGCAAAATGACATGCCTGACAGGCTGCAGAAATCCTGCCCATCCATAGCCTAGCTCTAGTCCACTTCCCTTGTGCCCTTGGCAAGCTTACTGAATCTTAATGCACAGGTCTCACTGTTTAATACAAATATTGCTGTCCTGCTCTCAGCCTAGTCAGCTTGGGTTGCAGCTCCAAGAAGGAGGGACAGTCCAAGGACATAGGTGGTGCTTTCAGTTCATGTGGTTCACTGGCTTGTCTGATTTTAGTTCTTGGCAGCGAAGAACCCATGTCTGTGAAAAGCTATGCAGTCATGAAGGAATCCAACACCTCATAGCAGTAAAAAAGGCTGAACCCAAGAGTCAGGCAAAAGTTTTGTAGAGTGTATTGTGAAAGTGTCTCTCCTCACCCACCCCCACATCTGAGACAGAAGAGCTCAGACTGAGCCAGCAACGCCGCCATTCTCTAGCACTATAGAGAGATACCTCGAGCTATTTCACTGTGTCCCAAAATGGAAAAATACATATACACAGCTGACATCTAAACACTTACTGCCTCTGCATGCAGTGCATTCACCATAGTTCCATTCTGAACTAAACCTTCACTTTTTAAAAAGTTCATTATGTGGGAGACGATAAAAGCAGGGACAGCACAGCCTTATTCAACAGCATAAATGGGTTTCTCTGGCAACCATCATCAAGCTGCATTACATAGTAACTAAGTGTAGAAGCATCTATATTTAGGTTCTGGGTTTGTTATTGACCTATCTTTTTCAATGCAAAAAATTATCACGTATCTGTGCATCTAGTTTGGGGGAAATCCACCCATCCACTGCTGGTGAGGTAGAAATGATGTCTTTGACATTTGAAACTGTCTGACTAACCTCATGCTCCTTCCCTTTTTATATTTGGGTTTTAGTGCATTTCCAGTTCTTCATAAATTTCTTAGCCTACTCTAGACTTAATTTTTTTTTCCAGCTGCGTCTGCACTGGGCAGCAGATGCTGTCTGCCTGAAATGCAAGTGGGCAAGCAGAGATCACAGAATCACAGAATGGTTTGGAATCTTCAAGATCATCTTGTTCCACTCCCCATGCCATGGGCAGGGAGACCTTCCACTAGACCAGGTTGCTCAAAGCCCCATTCAACCTGGCCTTGAAGATGCAGTGTGCCACACTGGTCTTCCCAAACTGAGCAGTTTGGAGACTTCCACCATGGGGCCCTTCCAGGGCACAGTAAGCCTTAGAGAACCTGGAACTGTTTATTCTCTTCATAATCCATAGAGCCCAAGCACGCAAAGGCTACCTCCTGATTCCCATTAAATGATCCTAAATGTCTCTGAGGTTTGGAGCCTGGCTTCTTCAGTGTCTGGAAACACTTCAAGCCAAAGAGTAAAGTCAGTTGAGTGTTTACTGAACATCCCCAGCACCACTGTAGGTGTTTATTGCATTGAACAGGCCCAGCTATGATCTTGGTAGCTTGGACTCCACGAACCAGAGGGGATTTGTAACTACTATTTTGAAAATGTCCATGAAATCTGTGAGTGCAGATAGTTGCTAGACAGTGATAGGGATCACCTTGTCATGAGCAGCCTCCAACTGTCTTCAGTTTGAGCTCCCAAAACAGTGGCATCTAAAATCACAAGTCCTTTTTCTGAAGGTGTTGATTCTATATATATCTATATATCTACATCGATATACATATTCTATATATATCTATATATAATACCTTGACATCAGGAAGAGTAACATCCAAGGGAGTTAAAAGTAATTCTGAAGTATTCTGTAAGAAATTATTTATAAGGAACTTTTCTTGATGGTTTTGTTATTTTTAATTTTTAAATCTTTCCTTAGTATCACTTGATTTCTGTGGTCATCCTTTCTCCCAGCTTACCATGGAGAGATAATTACAGCAGGTAGTCTCAGAAAAGGAAAAATTAAACTAATTCCTACAAATCAGACTTAAAGAAAAAGATCTCATGTTTCCAGAAATTGAGAAGTAATCCACATATGCTGTAGGACGATAACAAGGTTGTTTATACATATTTGGCAGGTGTATCTCAAATAATAGTGATAGTTTGACATCTAGAGATTAGCTCACAGACTCATTATCTTTTGAATGCACTTAATGTTTTTAAAATTAATAGATCAGAGGTGTTACATAAGTTTTCTTCCAACAGACAGCCTATACGAGGTGCTCTCCATCTCCCAATATTATTTTTTTTCCATGATTTTTTTGGACAGATTTCTGGGGAAAATGGCAGTAATTTCACGAGCCACAAAACATGATTTTTGGCATAAATCACTGCCACAATTTCTGTGCTTCCTTATTGCTTAAGCCAATAAAAATATTTTGTTCTAAATCCAAATGGTTATTTTAAATCCTAATTTATTTTGTACCTTCTTCTGGAAATCAAATTTATAAAGAAATTAGTGAGAGGTGGACTGAATGAGGGGACAAGAAACTGGGTAGAAAATCCTCTGAACTGTCAGGCTCCAAAGGTAGTGATTATGAAGTCCAAATGGTAGCCACTTACTTGTAAAGCCCCTCAGAGATCCCTACCAGGGCCAGTATTGTTTAGTGTCTTTACTAAGGGACTGAATGAGCAGAATGAGTGTTCTCTCTGCAAGTTTTCAGATGATGTCAAAGCAGGAAAGCAGTCAATACGCTGGAGAGCACGCTGGAGAAATGGGCTAAAGTGAACCTCATGAAGTTCAACGATGTGAAGCACCAAGCCTTGCCCTGGTGAAAAAGAACACCATGCACAGGACAGGCTGAGGTCTGAAAGGAAAGCAGCTTTGTAGATAAGGCCTGGAGGTCCTGGTGAGTATCAAGTTGAATGGGAGCCAGCAATGCATCTTTGCAGCATTCCAGGCTGCATTAGCAAGAATGACAATGTGGTTATTTCCCTCTCCTCCACAACTGTGAGACCACAGCTGTGGTGCTATATCCATTTTTTGCCTCTGCAGTACAAGAAAGAAGCTGACATTCTGGAACCAGTCTAGTAGAGGGTCACCATGAGGCTGGAGCGTGAGGAAAAGCTGAGAGATGGATATATTCAGCCAAAATGAGAAAAGGTGAGGGGATCTGCTGTCTGCAAATACTGAACAAGACCCTTCTTGTAACTGCATGCTGTAAGGGCAGGAGGCAACAGACATAAGGCAAAACATGGGAAATTTTGACTCAGTGTAAGGAAAATATTTTGTGACTGTGCAACTCTTCCTCTTTCCCCAGCCAATCTGCTGGGAAACCAGTCCCTTCTACTAGGCACCAGCCAGCTGTAATAACACGAACTGTAAAATTTACTTACCAGCTATCTGTATTCAGAAAAAACAATAAAACTTCAGCACTGACCAGACAGTCATGACAAGGGCAAAATTTCTCCCCTGAGCCCTAAAGGGCCACCAGAATGGCATGAAATGTAATTTCTCTCTAATTACAAAGAGGAAGGACAAGAGCTCTTCATCCTACTGTAAAATGGTAGGATGATTTCAGAGGAAGACAGTGGCCTCCTCCAAATCTGTGTACTTTTCCTCCTTGGTGGGCTGGTCCAAAACCTCTATGATTATAGCTACATGTCCAGCCCACTGCAGCCACCAAAGGCTGAGTTCTCGAAGGAGGCAAGGGAAGTGCTTGACAAGACATGAGTTATTATTTTCTACTCTTTGTCCTGATAAAAATTGATGCTGATCTTCAGAGTTCTGTAGCCTTAAAGACAAAGTCAAGAGTCATTAGTAAATTTTTGGTTCCTTCAAGATGGCATTAACTAGATTGGAACTTTCTACCCCCCCCCCAAAAATGCATGCAGGAAACCAAGGTTTTTGTTGGCTAAAAGTTTAAAATCAAAGTGAAAAAATTAGCCAACTTTGTGTTTTCCAGTCTAGGACTAGGATGCATTACAAGTCTTTAGGGAACTGATGCTAGTGGGCAAGGGATTGCTGTGACTACTGCTTACAGCAGTGGGGGTTTGTAGCTTGTGAGAGACCAACAACTAAACAACTAGATGAAATATGTGGACTGTTGCTTACACAGCACCAACATCTTTATAAAAGAAACGTATCTTTTTTAGGCTTTACATCAATTCTGCCACTGACTTCCAAGAATAAATAGTTACTCCCCTGCCTTGCTAACTTATCAGCCTGAGCATCAAGCTGTAGTTTTAACTCATTTAAAAATGTTGATTCCAAAAGTCATATTAGTTTACCAAAACAAATACTAAAAAAGAGATTTAAAAAAGTTATATGTTTGCATTCTGTTTGAGAATATATGCTTCTGAGACTTGCCTCCATTTGGAGGGGGGAAAAAAATATATCTCTCCTGAAGAAATACTCTCCAAAAGCAACCAGATGAGGGCTAGCTAACATATATTCTTACTTGAATTAAAACAGCCATCATGTTTTTAAAAATAATGTGCACAATAAATTAAAGTGAAAATAAAAGACTTATACTCGATATTCTTCATATCATGCTACAAATATCCTGTGAGAGGCTTATACAAGGTTTTTAATTTGAGGGGTGAGGGGAAGGTGGGGAGTAATTCTGTGTAACATTGTAGCTTCTTTTTTGGTTTTTTCTTTACCTGAGATGAATGGGTGAACCTGGCAGCGGTGTAAAGAAATTAACTACATGTTTCCAATTATTACTGTCTCTTAATCAAAGTATGGAATTTTTATAGGTTTCTAATTAAGATCTAGTCAAGAAAAGTAAGGACATAGGAAATGCTAGTACTAAACTTAGCTATTTCAGCAGAGAAATCACTGGACCATTTTGCTGTTGCATCTTGCGGACCACTGGAGCAAGATCATTCAGCAATTACTACCACAGACATTGACTTGATAGGTTTAAGGTGTTAAGCCCTTTAATGCTCAGCTTACAGGGTAAATTTTTTGAGGAAATAGGGAGTAAAAGGAAAGGTTTTCCTTTTGAAGAAATTGTGGATTGATAGCAGGTAGATAGGAATCACTCAGAGCTTTGAGGAGAAAGCAAAGAAAAAATGCAGGGCACTTTTCTGGACCAAGCTGAACCCTCTCAACTGGTACATAATGCATTCCTGAGGGAGATTGCGGAAAGGTTTTATGCTATCTTGTAAAGACAGGTGTACAGAAGTGCCTGGAGGGTTTTTTTTCAGAGCCCAAATAACTTCTCTTATGTACTAAACCGCTGCTTTTGACAAGTTCCAAGTCCTTGAAAATGAAGTGAGAGTGATAAAACACAAGCAGCACATGGTCACGACCCCAGTCACAGCCCCTGCTGCGGTGAGGCTGCAGCACATCGAGTCTCTCTGCCTGCTGCTTCACGCACAGCAGAGAGGAGCCAGAGACGGGTCAGCTTCACAGCTCCAACAGCCTTTGGAAAAACAGCCTGGTAAAAATCACGGCATTCCCATGGTATCCACTGCTTTCCCTGGTTAGAAAGGGCTGTAGTCTATGATTTTAATTAATTCATTAATAGTAAGGAATTAGTCATCTTTTATATTTGAGGCTGCCCTGCAGCCTGCTTGTCATCCTGCACTGCTCCCAAGTAGTTTACCGTGGCTCTTCACTCTCTCCTCGCTTCCCTGGGGAAAGCACAGTGGTGAAGGCAATACTCTGGCATTACCCTAGGCACAGAGAGGAAGTTATGCTTGCTGTGCTTAATGGCTCTTACCAGGGCTGAGATGGACTGTGATTAGATTCACCTTGCACATAGATTGGCTGTGAAAGGATTATTGGGTGCTGAGAAGCCGTTTTCCTCAATTCTTGCCACACCTCTAAACAAATACCATGTAGGATGAGGACTGCTCAACGGTCTATATGTAATGTACTAGCAGACAGTGTGCAAACTTTTTTTAAGTGGCTTGATACAGAGAAAACGCTCCTGTCTCTGTGCCCAGCTGCAACTGCTTTCCCCAGGACTTCTTCAACCTACAGGCTAATGCGGGTGTAGCTACCGGTGACCAGGAGTGGGCATCAGGGGACTGGAATACTGGGAAGGGCTGTGGGAGAGGGAGGGGAACTTGGAGAGGGTGCAAAGGCATGGGACAACAGGCTTGGCTTTTCCTCAAATAGCATACCATCATGGTAGGGGTTGCTCTGTCTGTAGCTGCCTCTAGAGGGCTCATCGCCTTGCCAGAGGGGGAGCAGCCTTTGTTCTCGCCTCTGGAAAACACTTCAGGCGTCGCATTGTTTTTCAGTCTTCCTTTATTTTCATTCAAATCTCCAGTGGCTTGACCTCAAAAGCAGAGGGGCGGTGTGCGAGGGTTCCGTATGTCCTGTACCCTCACTGGGGTACAGAATGCACTGCTCATCAGGGAGACAATGGGGATTTGCTGCCTCTCCACCTCCTGCGCCATCATAGCCCCTTTTCATCCTTCAACTCTCCGTTTAAGGCCTTAAATGCTGCACTCCATTGCACTTAAACCGTGCCGAATATCTGCTCATACCAGCACTGCTGTTACAGAGCTGACATACATACGTGCTGTGGCTCTTTGTCCTTCTCCCTGAGATGGACTGACACAAAAATATAGGAATCCAAAATCAGTGCCACAACCAGGTTTTGCATCTGAACAAAATTTCTGACCAGAAAAAGGGGAAACCCAGACAGAATTTGTACTGATTAATCCCGTGCTTTCTCATGGCTTCATCAGGTAGATGGACCTCTATTTCCAAACACATGCAAAGCTTTGAAAGATGTTAAAGACTAGCTCACTTCTCCAGGATCAGTTGCCAAGTACGTGCAGCACATTTTTGAAGCACCTTTTTTTTTTTTTTTTTGTGGGCAGTAGTTATGCCTGCAAGGAAAATTGTGAATATGCAGTTTTAATGCTGTTAGCACTGTCTAGTCATTCTTCTGACCTTCCCTGTGAACTATATTGTATTTGTCAGTATTAGATTTCATCTGCAGTTGTGTTGCCCATTTTTTTAGCTTTATCCTACTGCAGGATAACCATTCAGGATTGCTTTGCAAAGCAAGCAACTTAAAATCTGAAGCCATTTATTCTGACTAGATATTATAAGCTTCAAAAACCTCTGGAGTTCATCTGCATTAGGTTTAGACTAGTCAAAATGATGAGATATCTCATTTGCTTTACATCACCTCCTTACATGGAGACTTCAGCCTTTATTCTTGCAACTTTTGCCATCTGCCACCAAAGGCAAAGGGTCTTGTTGACAAGGTTAAAATGGGGACAAGCCATCAGTCCCCCAAAAGGCCACATGGTTTAGCAGTCATGCAGGAATCCTCAGCAAATCCAGGCCATGAATGTCAAATCTGTCTGATAGCACAAGGTTGCCAGCAAGTCCTTGCAGGGAACTGACTTTCTCCTTCCATGAGGAGGGATCTCCACCTGTCTTTCATCACAGTGTGTACATCCCTGTCCTTCAGTGATATCACTGGTTGGGCTCATTTTTCTCGCCTTGTTCTCCCCAGGGAATGGAAAGACCTTCTGGCGGGGAACTGTCCCTACGGTAAGGAATGAAGATGAAACCCTGCCTACTGAAGTTCAATCCTCTGGCATAAATCAGTGAACACTGTACACAATGACAGTATAATAAGTCTTTATTGAAGCAAGAGTGTGAGTCAAAGCAACAGGCAAAACACAAACACCAAGCATCAGAAAGGCAACAAACATTTGACTAGGCAGCGCTGTGTGCCAAATGCCCCAGCACACGACAGGAGACTGTCATGTTGTTGATGGTATTTTGTCATAATTATATGCAATTTGCTTACAATGTTGTTCAGCACAGATAAAATAATGATCAGTCTTTACTTGGCTTCTCACTGTGGAGTGATTGTCTCAGTCCTGAAACAGTCCTTTTAATCTGCATTCCTTAGTGCCTCCACATCGAGAGGGCAAATATTTGTATGGACATAAGCAACTGGACCGTATATTTCAGAGGGCACCAGATTGATTTCATGCATTCTGAAAGGACTTATTCTCTGGTGACTGCTCACAATTGCTTTGGTGCCCTTGACCGATATACTCTGTCTTGTGGCTCCATCCTTTGGAAAGCCAATTTGCATGTATATTGCCAATGATTATTCACTTATTTTTATTAGGGAATGTACATAGGACTCTTCTGAAAAGCTCTCCTATAGGTGCTACATGAACATAAATCTTTGTGACAATTCTGCCACACAGGTTTTTCTGGAGCATAAGAGGTGAACAAAATCACTCTCAGCATTTTCAGCTGCTGCATAGCTAAAAGCAAAATGATCCTTTCAGTAAACAGTGCTTTTTGTTTGCACAGAGCTCATAGGCAGACACATCTCTTGAGGGAGAAGAAGGCAACATGATAAAGTCCTCATGAGCTAGAACACCTTCGTCCTCTGGGGCCATTTGGGATCAGTGTAGATATTTATCAGATAATCTGTGTCCTCTGCATCATTTCATCTCAGCATCTGTGGACACCATTGAATTGTCAGATATTTGCTGTGATTTCAGAACAGTGTGTTGACTGTCATTACTTGAAGAGCAAGCTCTAATCAGTCATGCTGAGTTTTCTTGTATAGATTTTAACTAATTAAAAAAAATATACAAAATTGAAAGAACAGGGTTCTTTGGAGAAAAAGGGCCTGTTTTGGCTTCCACACACTATTTCCTAGGACAACTCACTGTAACTGCCTGGCACGAAGAAGGTACAAGGACAACTGAAGTCCTCCTGCTAAAACTCCTCTGCATGCTTTGTTCTCCATCACATCCTGCCCACAGGCTACAAGCAGTGATCGAGCCAGAGCATGGCTTTGTGTCTGTGATTTGAGGTCAGCTGGGACCCTGCAGAGTTTTTGCACCTTTTCAGTGGTGCACAGAGGACCAGAGGTGGGCTTCATCCTTCAGCTGCCCCAGAAGTTGTCTTCCTCTGTGCTGGAAGCCAAATTCAACAGAAAATAAGACAGAGAGCCCTGAACTGAGAAAGTGTAGGCATCCCAGTCTGTGAAACCTGCTTAGCCTGCAGCCCATCAGCAGTCACTAAAGTTAAGTTTTACTCAAGCTAGGTGCTGTAGAATTCATTCCAGTATATGAAACCACCTACCAGTTTGGCTTAGGGTTACCCAAACACGCCAGTGCTTATTCACAGTCACTTCCACTTTGACTTGCTTTAAGATTCAAACATTGTGACCACATCCCACAGCTTTCAATGGATTTGACTGCCCTTAGTCTTCTCACCTGGCTCAGGATGAAGTTTTTAATGAAGTCTTAGCAGAATCCTTGGCCCATCCTGAACTGGCTTATTGTACAGCTGGCTATTTCATGTTAAAATGAATTATACAGCCATGAAGATCATTCATGTGAGCATATTAAATAAAATAATTAAATAAAATAGTCAGATGTTTCCTCTATGTGTTTTTGTTTTTAAAATGAATTGAGCGTTTATCATTCTTTCCCCTTTGAATGATGTCAGATAACAACTGTATAGCTTAAAAGAACTCCAGGTGGCCATGATACTTGTGCTCTGTAATGTTCCCAGTCAGTGGTATGCTTTGAGACTATAACCACCAGCTAAGTTTTCATGGCTCTGTTTCATGATGGAAGACATATGTACAGCAATCTATTTTGTTTCATACTCTTTATCATAAGAATACATGAATCTGTGTATGGACTGAAGTTTCCTATCAATCGATGTGCACTATCTTACCCCTTGCATTTCCACTTCTGGTCCAAAAGCTTGCAATTGTCTACAATACATCCCTTCTTTTTTATTAGCCTAGCAAATCAAGAAGCAGAGAATGGCTTTCACAGAAATAGGACAGTTTACATGACTTCAATATAATGTGAACTGCTTTAATAAAATACTACAGCAGTGATTGTATTCCTTCAGCCTGCATAATTCATTAGATCAGATTTTTAAGACCATATTAAAGTCACCCCTAAAACAGTGTTTTAGCTATTAAAATAGCAAAAAAACTTGTTCAAATCCCATCCTTCCTAGGGCCCCACTTAATAAATTCAATGTTATAGACTAACTAGATAAACCTGATTACTGTGAGTATAAATTCAAAAACCAAGTTAGTTGCCAAATGGAATATAAACCACATTATTGGTACAGTTCATAAAATGGATAGCTTCCAGTAGTATACCAAAATCATCTCCCCCCTTCTGGTGACTGAAATGTTAAAGCAGTAACAGTGAGCATTGGAGAGGTTCATTTCTGTCTCCACATTCATTCAGCATGCTGGAGCTAAGCTTTCTCTAGCAGGCCCAGTTCCGTTCTCCTGATGGAAAGCTTGTGTTTGGTGGAGAGAGGTTACTTCCTTCCACTTGAAAAAGGGGTTTGGGTAATTTCATCTCAGTAACTCAATGACACTAAGTTGGGATAAACACAAATTTACTGATTTTTTATAGAAATGTCTCAGCGTTAAACATATTCTATTGGTACCTAGGGTGACTGCAGCTAAAACTAGTTACACAGAGTTTTAGTGTGTTGATATGTATATACTATATATACAAAAATAAAACACATATGCACACTTTTATCTCTTAGATGCTCCTCTCTCAGAGGTTCAGCTGCCATTTCTGTTGGATAAAAATGCTAGTAAATACTACATAGTAAGGAAACCAATATTCACCTGGAATTCTAGACGCCATCCTAAAGCTTACGGATATGCTATATGCAGAATGCTAGGTAGTGTTCTGCTTACATCTTAGAGGCCGAAGCTTTAATTTTTAATGTTGCAAAAATGCTCCCTATCACTGTGTTCCATATCTTTCAGCATATCAGCATTTCATAAGTGTTGCTAAAACAGTTACCCAAGATGCAGCTGAACATCTGGATCACTCTCTTTTTCCATTAGACTGAGTATCCAACATGGAAGGATTATATGTGCTCATCCCCCAAAATAACTGTTGAGATTGATGCTAAAAGGGGAGTGAAAGTTTCCTAAACACTTCAAACTTTTGTTTTGAATTTGTATAACAGGGCAGAATTTTCAATTGCTTCAGCCAGCGAGGCTGATGCTCCCTCCTAAAAGCTGCTGTGTGGATTGTCTTCAGAGGCCACCACTTTTCTTGCTGCCAAAACAAAGCACGAGCACTAGGACACAATTACTTCCACTTCAGGGAAGAAGTGTTTCACACAAGCTTTCTGCTTAGGACAAGATTAGTAACTGCTATCGTGTAAACCCTACAGTGAGTCAATGATCCAATAATGGTTGGGTCAGAGGATCCAGATGACTTTAAAAAAATGCATGAAATCACTTAGATAAGGAAAAAAAAAGACAGAAAATGGACTGTGTGTATTTGTGTATTTGCACAGGTATACTTACAATAACACCATCATATACAAAAAAGTATGATCAAATGTATTTCACAGCTTCACTCACAGTTTAGCCTTAGCTCTGGATTTGAAAAGGTCTTGGAACCAGGCATTTCTTCTCCCAAAACATAGCTTGCCAAAAATATCTTCCCACTTTCCTGAGTTTTGCCATCCCTGAAAAAAACAACCATGTGTCCAGTGCATACATATGTTGCAAAAGAGTATGAGTACGATACAAACCACTCTCTTCCAAGTGTCAGACCTAAGACATCTCTATTTATGTATACAAAAGCTATCACAGACCACCTGCAAGGTATTTTTTTAGTTTCTGTAAGATTTTTAAATATTATTCAGGACTGACTTGATAAAATGTCTCTTTTCCACTGATTTTTGTTGCAAAGAGAAGCCAGCCATGTCAGAGGCAAAGCATTCTGCATACTGGGAAGACACATTCACATGTTCTGCGTGGTCTGGCCCGCCGGTGCCAGGTGGAGTGGCTTACCCTTAGGAAGAAGACAAAAGTGCAGCAATGAAATCCATCAGGCTGAGGTGGCAGCCACATTTTGAAGATTTTTGTCTTTGTATTTGATTTCCTGACTTTTCAGTACATTGTCTAATAGTAATAACTCTAGTTATTACTAGTGTGTAGTAATACCTGTGTGTAGAATAGTGTGTATTAATAGAATTAATAGTGTGTAGAATACCTGTGGTGCAGGAAAGAACAGGCTTCCTTGCACAGGGAACCTTTTCATAGCACTTTAATATTTCCATCACAAATTATTTGACTCTACACATCAAGATGGTTGACTTAGTCTTGGTAAATAATTTGACCCACAAACATGAATCAATGAAAAATGTCTGGTTTTCTCTGTATACTTTTACTCTGACCTCCTACACATATCAACAGGTGATAAACTATTTTACTCCTGTTTTCTCTTCAACAAATGTCCCTTTGAGCATCATTTTAGCTCTTTCAAAAGAAGTACTTGGAGTAGATACCCAAAAGTAATGTTGTCTATAACTATAAAAGCTTCATTACCTCAGGTTGGATTCACATCAGCATTTCAAAGGGAGTCCCTTTTTCTCTTAAATGTTCTTCCAGTGTATCAACTTTTAAATCACTCTTAAAGGCTGGCTCTAAGTCAACAGCTTCATTTCCCAAATCAAGAAGCAGTATACTTCCTTGTGCTACTGTATGTGGGCAGTTAGCACAGGAAAGCCTTATATTTGAAAGAGTTTAGACAAAAATTCAGCAATAAATTGTCCCTGAATACTAAACATACACACACACACAGACAGAGGAAGAAAGCATTTTGCAAATAATAGGATTGAAAGCAATAAACACTCAAAGAATTGGTGCCCATTTAAACGGACAGATGGAGCTGTTTGGGCCTATCAGGTCAATAATCCACAAACTAAGAAGGATTTATGTGATAGACCATAATGGCTTAAATCCACTTTAAAAAAGAGAGTTACAATAACTTCGAATAACACTCGGTATAGTCAGGCGCCTGATGAGGTAAATGAAGTTGAACCTTCTGGAATTAACACAGTTATTTAAAAATCAAATGTACTGGTGAAAGAATGGGTTTTTTAAATGCCTCTATTCTACTGATCTTCAAACTACCTAAGCTTTAATACCAGATGTCAAAACAGTGAGTCAGAGGTAGGCTGGCAGAGCAGCCTTTCCCCGGGGAGCAGTGCAGGGCCAAACCTCCCTTCTGTTTCCAACTTGAGAAAACCGAAAGTGCAGCCTTGGGATGTAATGGGCAAATGCTTGTTGCACACACTGCTTTTTCTTTCTTCCTTAGTTGACCTCTCAGCAATCCCTAACCTTTCAGAGGCTCTCACCTGCCATGAAGCAGGGTGACCCCAGCCTAAATGATGCTGCCCAGGTGATGATTTCCCAGGAGAAGAGGCTATGGTCTGCACCAGGTCAGAGTGAATTGCCCCTAGCTAGTTTGTTACAGGAACAGGGTGGGTAGGGTTTCTGAACATTTTGCTACTTCTGTTTGCTCATCAGTTTAGCAGCTTGATCCGGGGTTAAGCAAATAAATGTGTGACAGAGATTTCATGTATTCTTTTCTGACCAACTGGGAGCAGAATTTCTTGGGTGCATCATGAAGTTGACTAAATGAGGCAGGTGTTTATTTTATTGCTACAACTGGGAGTGAGTCTACAAACAGTAGCAAATATGACTAAAAGCTCTTTTCCACCTTGCTGGGTAGTTGTCTGTTTCTGTATTGTCTTCTCTTCTACAGATCCTTTTCTATTTGCACATTCTTGACCGTGGCCTGCTTAGCTTTTCCTACTCCATCCCTCAAATTTAGTTTGTTCTCCAAACTACTTTTTTTCCCCTTCTAACTATCCAACATATTTGAAAACTTCTATACTGTAGTTTCTTTTTCTGGCCATGCAACAGCTTGGAAATATTTCATTATGACTGCATCTGTCAATATTGTTACAAGGCAGTAGAACAGCTTTTCACTAGCTGTAGAAGGTATGCCCTTCCAAGTTAACCGGAAGGGTATATTTAATGGTGTTTAAAAGCTAGGATAGGTTTGAGGAATACAAGCGACACCTCCTACAGGGGGGGATTTCCCCTCATGCAGAGTGGTGGGCACATTATCCTGCACCCTTCTGGTCGTACCAACTCATTTCAACTTTCAATCCAGAGAGCAAAGCTCACAGTACTTCTCTTCCTCCTTCTGCTGAGGAAAGTCAGCTTAGTGATGTCTGAGGCACACAGTTACTCTGGATCCCGTTGTGTGTCCCGCTGAAACTGATAAACAAATACAGAATAAACAAAGAAGCCCCAGGGAATGCTGTGAGCTGCTCAGCATATGTGCATGTTGCCCCTTCTCGAGTCAAGAGCTGTTCTGCAGGCAGCCCAGGAAAGCACATGGTTAAACACATTGATCTACAGTTTTCTCTTTGTTGCTTTCAAGAAGTTCAAAAGCCTTACACCCACCAGCAGCAGAAATTTGTGGGAGCTGAACAAAGGAAGGGTGCTAGGAGTTAACTTAACTGCTTGTGGTTGGTTCTGTGTGCTTGTTCCCTTGATGCGTGTATACATGTGTATGTATGAAATATAAGCAGCTTGAAATGTGTTTTTTTTAATTGGAATCTGTTCTTTTTTTAATATATGTATATACAGAGGGAGCCTAGTCTGTTCTGAAATATGTTTGAACTAGAGAAAAATGAAGAACTGGACTTCAATGTGAATTTGATTGCTTGTTCTATTTGTATACAGTAAGGCTGGAGGGGGAATAATGATAATTTAATTGGTCAGGTAAGGATGATATTCCTTTTCTTAATGTTTGTTTTATTGTTTTTTATTCAGTCCTTGTTTCTGTGTCTTTTGATCAAAAAGTAATACCTGCTTAGGAAGACAGGAGAGGAAGAACCTTTCAGGTGTCCAAGAGAACTTATGTTATTTCCAAACACTGAAGCTTGGTAGATATTGCTTTATTATTTTCTCTCTCTGCTGAACAAAAGTTCAGCAACAGCATCTCTGAATGTATAAAACTTCTCCTCAATTTCTAACACACTGTCATTCTTTTTTCCATTAAGCAATAAAGAAAAATCCTATGTAGAAAAGATGAAGAAAATAAAGGTTTGGGGGTGTTTAGCAGTTCAGCATACCTGGCATTTGTAGTTATTCACTGGAGAACCTGAACAGGTATTTAACTTAGTCTCAGAATTAAGAGTATGTTTAAATATTCTTTTAAATTGGGTCAAGGATCACAGCTGAATATGAAGAATGGTGTCATAGTTTTCTGACAGGCATAGGAAAAGAAAGAAGTAATTTTGATTTGAGTCGATGAATATTTAAACAGAGAATCACAGAATTAAGAAAAAGAGTCAGTTGTGGTAAAGAATTGTCTTGATTGCTCTGAAACGAAGTGATGTTTTCCATTTGAGGTTTCTGAATAATTTTAAAATACATTTTGAAAGTCATTTCAGATGGAAAATTGTTTTGTGCTAGAAAAGCAAAACCACAGAATCACAAAATATTCTGAGTTGGAAGGGACCCACAAGGATCATTAAGTCCAACTCTTAAGTGAATGGCCCCTATAATGATCAAACCCACAACCTTGGCACTATTAGCACCATGCTCTAACCAACTGAGCTACTTCAGGGACAAAATAGCATCACTATCAAAAATGTCACTTTTTTGCATGTTTGCCACGCACCTCCAGCCCAATGACAGCTGGTTTTAAGAATAAACAGTTTGGTAAAATTGACCCAAATTCTAAAAAATATTACTGTAACTCTGTATAGAATCTTTCTCATTTGATGTTTTGGACAAAAATTTTGTCCAGCTATGGTCTTAATGCTGCAGAGAACATTAATAACACTTTACCTCTATAACCTACTGCCCTGTGCAATCCTTCAAATGTCAGGGTATATACTGGCTTAGAGAGGTTATCCTCAGCAAATGGATAACTTGTGAGTGAGCAGAGCAGCAAGACAGGCAGTGTCAGTGTCAGCAGTATCAGTCTGTGATGGTGGAGCAAGAAAATGTCTAACTGGAGCTATTTGTCATGTACTAACACGGTGATGAACACAGAAGTCTGGATAAGGCCGAAGGTCAATTTTCTGGTATGTACCAGGGGTCCATGTTCACTGACTGTGGGAGATTGAACATCACTACACGGGCAAAAGTATCTTATGATGAGGTCAGCTAGAAGAAGCAACAGCAGAAATATCAAGAGTTCTCAGGGATAATACTGACCCCATTGAACTGGCTGGGAACTTTGCCATATGATGTACTCCACTGCCTTTCTCTTTGTTAGGGGACCCAGGGTACTTCTGGGTTTGTGTGTCAAAGCGTGCCTCCCAGTTGCATACCAAATAGGAACTTACCTGGGCATGTATTCCATTTTCTTCTTTGCCTCTGTTCACTCCCTTGCCCCGTGCACAGGCTGTTTCACATAGCAGCTCAGCTATGAGGGATCTCAAACCTCATTATATCCTACCAGGTCCCTGTCTGGATGACCAGGAGATTAAAATGTTATGACATACTATAGCAGAATGTCCCCTCTCCAGTGGTTAGAAGTGGATGCAACTGGAGGGACCACGAGTCCCTCCTTCCTGCCCGAGGCATGTTTCCCAGAGAGGTGTATTGGCAAATCTTCGACAATAACAGATCGACAGCAAAGAAATCATCTCCTGTTGCTTATTTCACATTTCTGAATGCATTCAAAGTTTCCATATGTGAGGGGCAGATTATTTTAATCATGAAACTTTAAGCTGCTATTTATAACAACTAGAGCTAGCTACATCTGGTGCCTCTGAGCTCAGTCCCTTCATGCAAGGGGTAACGTCTTTACTTGCTGCAGAATATTATGATTTCCATACCCTCAGAGACAAGGGCAGTGATACCTTGTCATTCCTCAGATTGTGGGCACCTACAGATATATCCTGAGCATGCAAAGGTCTTAAAACACTATGAGCAGTAAGAGGAAAACAAGTAGAGAAAATTGACTTTGCATGTTTTACCTTACCAGAATATTTTTTTTCCCAAGGTGCCATGGCGACAGGGTGATACAAGTTCCCTTCAACAGTTAAACTATGGCAATCCACTTGACATTTCAGCATATTGCTTGTGGATCCTTTGCATAGTTGTTTTAATCTCAGTCTCCAAACTCACCAAAGAAATTCTAGCAGCTTGGCTGAAGCCAGAAATAGGTTCTTTGCAACTGAGAATTTGGGTTTTATTGAAAACTGACCCGAGTGTGTTTGTCAGCGGGTAGCTTCTACTTACCAAGTATTTTGGGCTTTGTCTGTGTCTTCTAATTAAATCAAACCAACATAATCATACAATCAACATAATAAAAACCAGGTCAGCATATACTATTCATAAATTATCACAAAGCATCTGTCGCATGCTTAATCTGCTTTTTAAAGTGGGGGGCTGACTTTGCTTAAGCCTGTGTCTTAAGCTACTGCTTTAGCCCCTGTTGTTTGACAGTGCACGAGTGGAGGGCAAGATTACTTATGCCTCTACTGTACAACATGCAGTGTAGAAGCAGCTGACTCATTATCAAACAGTATCTCTAAACAGTTGATTAAAGCTTTTAATGTTAGAACTGAAAAACTAGGATCCACGCTAGCAGCCCTTCACATTGAATAATATTTTTTTCTAAAATAGAGAGGGAATAGAACTGTTTATTTGTTTTGAGATGGGGAGAAGGTTACTTTGAGGTATGCAGAGAGTGTTAAATGAAAAAATAATTAAAGTTTTAAAGATAAAGCAGAGGTGGGGATTAAGGAATTGCCCACTCTTTGGTCTTCAGTTGCCATGTAGCATTTTAGGGCATAGAATTCTGCATGTCATTGGACTCAGTACATCTCTCTCTATCTCTCAAAGTAAATCATAGAATTTCCCTCTTCACTTTGTGTGCTGCAAACACGGTAAAGATTAAATGCTAGGAAAAAAAGCGTGCTTTACTTTGCATGCACTGTGAAGGGGAGGAAGACATAGTAAAAACCATGCATCTGTTGACCTCTTGCCTCTGTACCTGTAGGAGCTCCCACAACCTTGGAGGTAGACAGCTGCAGAATATAGAACATCAGTTCTTTCTCCTCCTATGTAAAGTGAGGGAACAGAATAAAAAGTAAAGCTTTCACTCCATCCTCAAAGTCACATGCTAACATGTGTGGCTCCTGAAACAGCTACAGGGAGAAGGTAATAAATGAGAAGGTCACTGTTGAAAAGAATACCTCCGGTAGTGCCTCTTGTTCTAAGCAGTCTAGCTCAGACCAATCAGACAGCAGAGAGTATTGCATTTCATTTAAGGAGCAGCATGATATCTACCTCAGTCAGGACTATACTGGTTGAGCCTTCATCACAAGCATCTGACCAGCACCATTAACAAGTAGCCAAGAAAATATCAGTTGGACCACACCAATTTGTCTTTTGCATACCTTCATGAGTATAAATGGAGAGTCGATTTTATTTAAGCGTGTCTTTTATGATCTGGTGTCCCAAAGAGTGTCTATCAAGTGGGCCTGTCCTTTCTGATGAATGGCAATATCACTTCCACTTGATATCACCTTCATCGTTCAGGCCTCATTCCCTTGAGGACATGCATCACTGTTCTGCAGTGAAACAGGATCAAGAAAATGTTACCAGAACTGGGAATTGCTATGTTAATTGTAATGCATCTTTCTACTCAAACAATGTTCTGTTTTAACAATGGAAAAAGCAGGCAACCAGCTTCCACAAGGGCTGTGACAATGGACCTGTCAGACACCTCAAAATTTTTACTCTGATAAAAGTAAATGGGTTTGTTCAAATCTTCTAGGGACTTCTTTCACTGAAGTTGCATATATTTGCATAGTGATTCTCAGATAAGTATGTGCCAATAGCCACTTCTGTGAACAGATGTTGACAGAAGTATCAACAGAAGAATCAGAGTTACGTGAACAAGTATGTCTCTCTGCATGCACAGAGAAATGCATAATCTAGTAGTATGTTAGAAATTTCAGTTAGTTCTGCCTTCCAACACGTCTATCAAGTCCCTGCATGCTAATCAGCCGTTGCAGAAGTATTGATGTTTCTCAGCAATATCAAGCAAGGATTTAGAATAAGAAAGGGAGAACCAGAAGAGTTGTGCTACAGTAATACTGGTAATAGAGACACTGTATGCATATTTTATGACATCTTATTTAAAAAAAAAAAGTAACATTCAATTTAAAATGGTATATATGTCAAACAGTGTGGTGATGGAATATGTTCTTAGTCATTATCTTAACAATAATGTAGCAAATATTGAAATAATTACCTAAAACTTCAAACAGTTGGTATGGGCTGTTTTAATAATAGGTTTCAAGGAATCCATCTGGCTATCTAGATCTCCCTTGCATATTGGTGTTATCAAGATAAATCCTATGAAACAGGGACATTTAGTAAAGAGCTGTCGCAGCCCAGGATGATATAGTGGAAAAGAAAACAAGTTTTAAATTAAGTCTCAGCATTCTTTATGCATCAAAAAATACTTGTTATATAAAAAGTAGCAATAATCTACTTTGCTGATGACAGAAGCAAAGAGGACTTTAAAAATGGCAATATGTTTCCAGGTACTAATATATTTTTCAGGCCAAAATGAACTTATGCAGTATGTAGCCAAAACTCAGAGTCAGGGAAACAAAATGCATTTAATTCTCTCTGGTTCCGTTCCTCCCCTGTTATTCCAAAGCACATCAGGAGTGCTACTCCAATAATAGATCCATTTCTATAACTAAATACAAAATCTGAGACACACTTAAACCACAGATCTTTTTTTCAGATTTCTATTGTGATTAACATGAACTCTATCCGCTTTTATTTTTATGTTCTCTTTGCTGTTTTCTTTCAGGTCATCCATGTCTAGCATTCTCTGAACTTTGTTTTTGTTTCATCAGAGCATGAGATACTGGAAACTTTGTTTCACCTTTTTTAATACTTGTTTTTGTTTTTGATTTGTGACCAAAAAAATCAAATTTTCTGTTACTAGAAGCAGTCTAGTAACACTTTCTTCTTCTTTTTAACATGTCAAATCATCTGAAACAGACCCTTGCTCATCTGTTTATTGCCAACAGAAAATGGGTGACTTAATGAGAGCATGCTAAAAAGGAAGCAGAAAGGCAAAAGGAAGAGGCAGGGTAAATTAGATACTCAATTCTTGAAGATTTGTGCTTTAAAAAGTCAGGTCCAGAAGTCCTGTCCTAAGGGTTAATTAACTACTCCAAACATATTGAGTTACCAGCAGAGGTAACCTTTTACTAATGGTTGTCAGGTATATTCTTCTTTTATTGCCAAAATGGGTTTTCATATGACACTGTGAATACTCGTCTGAAGTTTTGTCTCAGTTTGCCAGCCTTAGTATTTTGAGGCTAGGAAAGAAGGAGGCAAATACAGTCATACAAAATTCTCAGGTATAAAATCCCAGTCTGTTTCTTTTTTCCCCTGTTACTAAAAATGGTAGGCCCATTTACAAATATGCTTGCTGTAGAGGAACAACAAATTTCCCTACATGACATAGCTAAAGCTGAAAAGTAAAGTGAACTGCTACTTCATTAGAGTAGGTCTGCCCCTACTTCACTATGGGTCTGCCTAAAGAGGAGGATCAGCTCACAAGATGCACACATTCACGTAGATAATTATGTATTTCTGAGAGCCTATATCTGAAAGGGCCTGTGAATTCTCTTGCAGCTCTACTAGCTTGGGAGCTCTCTTGCATTTTCTACTTACAGACACAAAAATTGGGCTAAAGGTCTTCCCTCTGGTTGTTTATCATGGGCATTTTTTATGATACAGGCACATTTTGTTGTCTCCAAATCTTACTAGAAGCCACACTTCACATGAAGGTAATCAACCTAATTGTTTCACAGCGTGACTTTCTAATTCAGAAGATTTCAGCAGGAGTAATTTCTGTCACTCTTTATGCAGGAATTTCTCACAGGTTGAAATTTTTATCTTAGTGACTTTGACCTCTTTCACAGATGAAAGGTTCCCTTGACACTGCTGTGGAAATATAACTACTAACATTAAATTCCAGTCTGTGTTCTTTTTTAGCTACTTGGGATTTCAACCTCCTTCCTTTATCTGAAAACAACAAAATTGAAATTAGCTGTAGAGATTTTGAAAAATCCTCCTTTCAACATGATTGTTCATATTGGTGAATCTATTTTGCCACCATTTAGTGCAACACCTGAATATACCTTGAGAAACTTGATTTTCTTTAGTTCTCACTATGGATTACCCCCTCAGTAAGATGTTGACAGCCTTTGACAGCATTTATGAGCTTGTAGTTGTCACAACCACAAAAAAAATATTCAAGCTCTTGTAATTACATAGGTGCTACCTCATTATTTCCTAGGAATGTTATACCATGAATTGGCTTTTTTGTGAGATGCTCAGTGATGGCTATGGTACAGGCTTAATGCAGAATCACAACAATTAAATTAGTGACCATCTCTGCTGCTGCCATTAGATTACTCAACCACAGTGATTCTGTTCTGTAATACAGTGCTTGTTCTACCCGGTTTTATTAGGACTGATTATCATACTCATCAACAAGTGCACTGATGGAGAGATATGCTAGGCTGATTAATCAAATCATAGCAAAATTCACTTGGACTGACGATGTAAGTTTTTATATCTCAAAGTTTATAGAGTTGCAACACCTTCCTTTGCCAGGACTCTTGTAAATATTCTGTATTTTATGCAACAGTCTGCATCATTACGGGTATTAAACTAACTTTATTTTTTTGCATTTCATTTATGTGCACTGAGTACCATTTGTTTAGTCACTTTTCCAGTCTTTATAGCAGAGATCTGGGCCATAGAATTTTATCTAGTGGACTATTTATCTGACCCATCCACATACTAGATGAAGCGAGTTGCATTAAAATAAATGCCTGAGTCTCCATAATATAAGAAATAGCTAGAAAGAAAACAAGACAGACTACAGAGGAAAACCTGTTTGAAGGAAACTGTGGGCCTTCTACCATAAACATAGTCCTGACTTTATCACGGATTTACGGAAAACACAATGACAGTAACTTACCTGTAGTTTTCTCCTCTGTTATTTCTGGTTACCATGTTTAGCAATTATGTTCTGATAAAAAGAGGACTAACAGTAAAGTATAACATTTTAACATTGCTGAAAATGTTAAAATAGGAAATGGTTACTTCGGACTACAGTGAGTGTGAGCTGGCTGGTGTCAAGAAATGGTGGTTAGTAGATTCTACTAAAAATAAGTTGTGCATAGCTATTCAGTATTTTTAACTGGTAAAAAAGCAGGGGTTTCAGAAGTCTGGTCTCTGGAACTATTTCACTGATGAACTTACTTGTATTTATAATAAAAATAAAATCACTGTTTGGCAGGGTTCTCCACAACTAATTGACAAGTCTATTTAAGTCTGCTTCTCAAAGTTTTATTTTTGTATCCTATTTGTCCGCAACTAATGAGCAGTGCAAAGTATCAGTTGCTGAAGTATCTGGTTTGAGCAGCACTGGACTCACTGGGCACTAATTACTAAACCAGAAGTTAGTTCATAAAGCTTCAAGAAGCAGCTAAAACTTGGGTTTCAGTGTTGCTAGAATCGCTTCCAGGTGTTAGCCTATGAATCAGGTGAGGTATCATCACCGTCTCCTCAACTGTGTTTTAAAAAAAACATATCCTTGGACCTTTACCAGATACTGTGCTTTATGGTAGTGAGAAAATAATAAGCCAATTAAAACTTTAATCTTTTATGCTCTATTTATTGGGCTTTTTCAACAAAGCACCTAAATGCTCCATGTATGTTTGTAGGACTGTATGCACACAGGAAAAAAAGTGGCCCTGCCACAGAGCTGACAATTAAATGTAAGAGGTAAAATGTGAAAATGAGAAAGCAGGAAACAATGACAGCATCACATAGGAATTGGTTCTTTTTTTTTTTTTTTGATTTGTTAAGACCACTGGTAAGGTAGGCATGTTATTTTTTTCTTTCCTTTTTTTTTTTTTTTAATAAGAAAGCAAAAGAAAGCTGTGTGAAGATGGATAAACACCACGACAATGAGCTAACTGAAGGGGCAGATTGGTGAAAGTGGAAAACTTCTTTGATTTGTTCTTACAAATCTTACAGTGCAGTAATGGAAGAAGTTGTATGTTTGAAGGAAATAAACAGTCAAGCATCTATTATTCTAAGCACCTAAATTCATCCTTGTTCTGCAGAAGAGTGGAAGTAGGTATGACTGAAGTATAGCCTTATACTTAAGTGAGTGCTGTAATGAATAAGAGTTCTGTTGAAATTTGTAAAGGTCTCATGAAATTACCACTCCATCCTATACATCCTCCTGCTCAAGTATGGAACTATTAAAGAATCCCCTATAACTAAAAGGAATAGCGTTTTGCCTATTACAATGCAATAGTGCTTTAGACTAGGTAAATACTTCCTAGTTCTTAACATGATATTTAAGACTGTGATTCCCATTTCACACTTTATAATTTAGTTATTAATCTTTGACTCATCCTTGACATTCTCCTTTAACACCTACAAGTACTTTGGTGTACAGTACGTTTTGGAATTTAACAAAATTAGATATACTTCACTTTGCCAGAGAATGACTAGAGAAAAAGAGTATGTTTTTCCTAAGCTGGTGGGTAAAAACCCACTTTTGCAGCTTTAGCAAGACCATGTGTGTCAGAGCAGCTATTTCACTGTTTCATAGGGGATCTAAATTTGATGAACAAACTGTGCAGACAGGATAAACATTTTTAACCTATCATCTAAATTTGTTTTGCATACTCTTCTACATGTGCGTGCACCTCTGTGTATGTGTTTTCTCCTTACTGAAGTTCTTTGTTACAAATATTTCAGATAGGAACAGTTCTACTTTATTTCATGTATAAGCTCTCTGTATTTCAGGATCTCTCCTAATATTTCCTAACCTTATTCAGTGACCTATAAGACATAGATCAGACAGAGGACTATCTTGTTCCTAGTTTTCTTTTCCAAGTTCGATTGTGTATGTGCTAGTGGAAATCCATGAAATTTAAATGCTGTATAGAACATCAACAGCATCTGGTTTGGGAGCCAGAAGCTGATGTTGGCTGCCTCCTAATGATGCCTCTCTCAGTGCCATTGCACTCACATTATAGCTGCCAATCCCTTCTCTAATGCAGAGGTGGATGTGTGGCAGAGATCAAGACTTCAAAGACATTGTCCTGCCTGTAATTGGGATTCCATTCTCTGTGCTGGAGCCAGAACAGCTATGTCCTGCAGGAAATAGCTCTCTGTGCTGTTTATGCCTCTTACCTTTAGCTTGATGGTTTTCGTTTGTTTGTTTTTTCCCCTAACCATCATCACAAGTTAGCATCCTGAATCTCATCTGGTTGGGCCTTTGTGCATGAAGGAGCAATAGAAACTGAAAAATGGCAAAAAGGATGAAATGTGAAAAAAATAAATCTCAGAAGAGCAGTGGCAATTGAAGGAAGTTTTGAGAAGGGGGTGAAATGACACATTGTGCTGGTTTAAAGGTAAACCAGCAGGGAAATGAACCCAATGCAAAAGAGATTATAAGTCAGAATAACAATTTAATAAAAATAATACAATAAATACAATTAAACTGACAAACAGTTGGTTTTAACCCACAAAACCCAGATGTATAACCCAGCACCGTGGGGCATGAACAGAGCGGTGTTCGTTGGGCCGCCCTCTCCGTGCTGAGCCCCACGTGGTCCCCCTGAGTCCAAAACGTAAAAGGAAAGGGAAAACTTGTTGGTGAGAGTGCTGGTTGCAGTCCAGTTGAGGGTTGTGATCACAGTCTGGTTGGGAGTGCTGTTGCAGTCTGGTCGAGAGTAGTGGTTGCAGTCTGGCTGAGAGTGGTAGTCGCAGTCCGGTCAAGAGTGGTGGTCTCAGAGCGGTGGTCTCAGTCTGGTTGAGAGAGGTGGTCGCAGTCCAGTCCAAGTTCCGGTCCTTCTCTGGATCCCACGAGTGGTACAGAAGTCCTAAGACCACAAGATTATATATCCTCAGGTTCAGGTAGGAAAGCCCAGTACCTCCCTCAGGGCAGGGAGTTCCACAATGGGTGTGAGGACAGGAGCATCCTTCTATCTCACAGGCCTCTTAACACCCAGCCTGAGAGGTCAGGCGTGCTCTGGGCAGCTGCTGTAAATGGTCTATTGTTAACAGTTTCTGGGACATGGTATGGAAGGCTATAGAATACACAGTTTTGGGTTACACCCACACAGTGATGAGCTGGTCCCAGCTGTTCTAACACACATGATCACCTAAGGAAGAAATATGGTATGGTTATCTTACTGAAATGTATGGATCACTTGTGTATTGTGCCAGTGAGTTGAAACAATGGCAAGACACAGGAGGTCTGCCCTGGTGTCCCACTAATGGTAGTGGTCTGTCCTTTCCTCATGCTTTCTATGTTATTCCTCTGTTTTATTCCATAGAGCAAGGAGGCTCTTCTCCCAGCACCTTTTGCTACTGATTGCAATGAGAAAATATTTAGATGGTAAATTCTTTCAGGTAGGGATTATTTCTTCATTGCCTGCTACAGTGGGACTTTTGAGTTATGACTACAGCCATTAGGGACTCAGAAAGGCAAATTACGACGAAGAATAGTAGTGGAATAGCACAAACTGTAAATTATTTATTTCCTGAAGATTGTTTAAAGCAGATGTACAAAGTACTTAGTGAAATCTCTCAGCAAAATCCAGATCTGCAAGGAATAGAGGAACAAAATGCAGATCGGATGGAGCTGTCCCTTGTATTCACAGCAGAAGGAATCCATTCAGTTAATGACATCTAGGATATATGATTTTCTTGACCTCAGGTCATTACTGGGCTCCTTCTCATAGTCAGCTCTAGATTTAGGCAAGGCAGAGTTTCACAGTGAGGCAGACTGCTGGAGAGGAAGTGAGACTGTATAATGGCAGTGGTCACAGAGCTGTTTTGGTTGTTTGCTTTGCCAAGCAGTTACTGCCAGAGAGTTACAGTCCCTCCCAGAAGCAGCACTTGCTACCCCAGTCCCTCTAATTCCCCCAATAGCAGCAGTGACACAAACCCAGCAGAAGACATGGGTGGCAGAAGACGACCCTTGCAACTCCTGGGAGCAGTAGCATTTGCTGTTGCCTTGCAAGGAGGAAACTCAAGCCACTTTCTTTTTCACTTGCCAAGTTTTAGCTTTTAACCTGCTCAGAGTATTTATTAGCTAGTCCAATCTTAACAGACATTTCTGTGGTTACTCTTGAATAAATCAACTTTTTCTAGGGGGCAAAGGTGGATCTTTCTGCTGTGATAGCCTGTCCTCTCTGAGCCCTCCTGTCTTATCCCTTTGGAGTCAGCTGCTGAATCTTGGACTCACTATTGCTTCACTTGGTGAATATAACTTAAAGAGACAAATCCAAGTGATGATGACAGACACCATCAGAGAAAGAAGATGATAAGAATGACTAGATGACAGGAATTTAATAGAAACATGTATGAGTAGTAAGAGTAAAGAAGTCATGGATGTGAAAATGGTAGGACACTTTATTGGCATAGTAATCACAATAGTGCTGTCCTGCACCCAGGGGGAATAATCCCATTCACTAGTACAGGTTAAGGATTAATGATTGACCTGCTCAAAAGCAGCTCTGCAGAGAAAGACCTGGGGGGCCTGGTGGAAAACACAGTCCATGAGCCAGCAGCGTGCTCTTGAGGCCACGAAGACCAACGGTATCGTGGGGTGCATTAGGAAGATTATAGCCAACAGGTGATCCTACCCATCTACTGCACTTAGTGAGGCCACGTCTGGAGTACTGTGCCCAGTTCTGGGTTCCCCAGGACAAGAAAGACATGGAACTCATGGATTGAGTCCAGTGGATAGCTATGAAGATGATTAGGGGACTGAAGCAGCTCTGCTATGAAGAAATGCTGAGAGAGATGGGCTTGTTTATCTGGGAGAACAGATGACTGAGGAGATCTTATCAATGCATACAAGTATTTTAAGGACAGGTGTCAAGTGGATGGGGTCAGACTTTCTTCAGTGATGTGCAGTGATAGGACAAGGGGCAACAGGTATGACTGGAAACATGGGAAGTTTCACTTGAGTATGAGGAAAAATGTGACAAAGGTGACAAAGCACTGGAACAGGCTGCCCATGCAGTCTGTGGAATCTCTTCCTCTGAAGATATTCAAAACCTGCCTGGACGCAATCCTGTGCAACTGCTCTAGGCAAACCTGCTTTAGCAGGGAGGTTGGACTAGATGGTTTCCAGAGGTTCTTTCCAACCCCAACCATTCTGTGATTCTGTGAGACAAGTAGGCTTTTTTTTTACCCATAATAGCAGTATCTGGCTTTGTCACAATTCTCCAGACGATTGGGGAGTCCAGTGGATTATTACTTAGTGAAAAACCTTTGCAGAAGACAGACAGGGCTTGAAGAGCGGAATGCTTGAGAGGCTAGACAAATATTTATTTTGAGCATCTCAAATGTGTTTCTTCATTAAGGAGAAAATGGTCAAATGTGTTCTTAAAGGTTCTCACATATCAGAGTCTCGGGGTGGCTTTCTACTCACCCAGAGAGGACTATTATTCTCCCTTCGGCAAAGTAACTGAATACATTATTTCTACATGACACATTCTAGTTACACCATCTTGCTCAATTATTCATGATATGCACCAGAGGAAAAAAGAGGGAAAAAAATTACAATTTGCAGCAGCGCAACTGAGAGATTTTAAGAAAAGAAATTCTAATCCTAAGGGTCTTGTAATACTAGGAAGGCCTACCATGGAGGTTTTTCTGTCTTTCAAGGGAGGATTTAAATTGTAGGTTAAAGAAACATCAGTGAAGAATGAGCCTGGCGAGGTTATTTTTGCCTTGGTGCGCAGCAATTAGAGAATTTCTCGAGGTTGCCTTCTGCCTTGTATTTCTGTGAATCTGTGCTTTTGTTGTTGTTTGCTGTCCATTTATTGATCTATCCCACTATGCTGTTCGCCATTTAGACTGCAACTCTGCATTAAGTACTTCCTTCAAAGACTTTCTCCTTCTCCACTAATCTTTTTCCTGGAGAGCACACTACATCTCTGTCTTATTAAACAGACACTGTTTGGGTATCCCAGGCCTCACCTCCTCAGACTTTCACAGTTTTTTCCAGCAAATTATATTTTCTCATAGGTTTCAGGCATTGGGAGGAAAATTACAGCCTAGAAATGAAAGTTCACATGACTAAAAAAATGTTAATGTCTCCCAGTATGCACTATTCACATGGGGTCAAACAGAGGGCTTGCAGAAGATGGATGTAAAACACAGATTGATTTCAATAGTGCTAGAATTTGGCCAGAGAAACCTGTCATATAGAAAGACAGCTGCTATAGATACTGTTTAACTATCCCCTTTCATAAGGATGCTTTAATTCCTTTATATACCATATCCCATTTTCATGCTAAACCACATACAGAGCATTTTTACAAGGGCATGATAGGATAAGGGGCAACGGCTTTTAATTTAGAGAGGGGAGGTTTAGATTAGACGTTAGAAAAAAAGTCTTTACTGTGAGGGTGGTGAGGCACTGGAACAGGTTGTCCATAGAAGCTGTGGATGCCACATCCCTGGAAGTGTTCAAGGCCAGACTGGATGAGGCTGGATGGAGCACCCCGGTCTACTGGAAGGTGTTCCTGCCCATGGCAGGGGCGTAGGAACTAGATGATCTTTAAGGTTCCTTCTAACCCAAACCAATCTATTTTTCTATGATTGATTCTCCCTTATTTCTACAGCCAAACAACTTGGTTTCATTTGTTATGACAGCCACTGAAGCCTCCCTGTGAGTTGCAGATGTTGAGCCCCTTTGGGCTTGCAGTGGGAAAAGGAGATTCTCACCAAGAGCTCATTTCTGCAGGCTCTTCCTAAAAGCAGCGAGGAATGAGAGGTGGGATTACTCTGAAGTATCCTCTGGGGTAACAGTTTTTTGTTGGCTGCTGACTTCATACAAAGCTCAGGGAGAATAGCTTCCCAGCTGAAATACCTCCTCAAGTGTGAGAACCTGGAGCAGAAGGTGTGGTGGCCCAATTCAAGCTCCACTTGTCTCCCTGGTCCAGTTCTGATAGGAAGTTTGTTGTTCAGTGATTGTGTGGGAAGTTGTTAATGGAACTCTGTGACAAAGTGTGTTTCTTGAATGGTTTGCTGGCAGAAGCCCTTTTTATCCTAATACTAAAACATCTTGAATACCAAAACCTTGCCATAGTCAGTGAATTTCAATTTAGGACCTGTTTTAAAACAGAGATTGGTTTTATCTGTGTGTGTTACATAGGTTGTACTCAACTGCTTATATTTCTGTACTTACACAAGTGAAAAACAAAAGCCAAATAAGAAATACACGGAAAAAAACTCCATATCATAGGATTACAGAAAGCTGTTTAATAGCATGCCACAATATTCATTTCATACAGTAATTGTCTCCTCCTTTCTCTAGACTCTGTCCTACTCTTTCTGGTACATTGTTATTTCCACCTACCCATTACCTGTAGTTCCAGATACAATCATTCAAGGATGGACCTGGCAAAAGCATGGTCAATTCCTTTTAACTTTAGTTTTCTCAGTGGCTCCTTTGCTGGAAAAGTACCCGATTAGACCTTCATTTCATTGAACCATATTAGAAGGCTATAGGTATTTTTCAATGGTCTATACCTGCTAAAGGGCTAGCAGAAGGAAGGTGAAAGAAAGATGATTTAGAGGAAGCAGCAGGCATTCTCTGGCTTCAGTCACAATCATATTGGTGTTGTGCCCATTTACCGCCTCTGCAGAAGCTTAGTTTCCTTTATACACTCTTTCTGAGGGAGTTGGGGTTGTTTAGCCTGCAGAAAAGGAGACTTAGGGTAGACCTTACCACTCTCTACAACCACCTGAAATGTGGGGGTTGGTCTCTTCTCCCTGGCAACCTGAGACAGAACAAGAGGAAATGGCCTCAAGCTTCACCAGGGGAGGTTCAGGTTGGACATGAGAAAGAATTTCTTCACTGAAAGGGTGGTTAAGCATTGGAATGGTCTGTAGAGGTAAGTGGTGGAGTCACCATCCCTGGAGGTGTTCCAGAAACAACTGGATGTGGTACTTAGTGCTATGGTTTAGTTGACACGGTGGTGTTTAGTCAAAGGTAGGACTGGATGATCTTGGAAGCCTTTTCCAACCTTAATGATTCTGTGATTCCAAAAGAAATACTGTATAAAACATTCATTATCATGGCTAGGCTTCGCGAACGAAGATTTGGGGGTATAAAACATTAAGTGAATTGGTATTTCTCCCTTTCTTTCCCATGCTGGGTATCTTGAAGTATCATAAAAGTCTGCATAACAATGTTTTCTCCAAATCTACCATAAAGCTACTCAACCTAGTCTGTAGGTGATATCTGTCCTTGCCAGCTGGTAAATATTACAAGACCTCTTATTTGCGGAGCACCATACTCTAATAAAAAATATAAGAACTCAGGCAATTAAACTCTTCAGTTTAATGAAGTGGACCACACTTCAAATCACTACTTGAGATACTTGAGACATTCTGAAAACCTGGAGTTTCTGTTATTGTTATAACAATGACAGAGGTGTTGTATTAGCACACAATAGCTCTCTTCTTATCTCATTTTATATATATATATATATATATACATATATATATATATACAGAAACATATATGTGAATCTATGTTTACATATTATAAAAATAGCTTTACATATTTCTTAAAATCTGGCCTACTTGAAACTGAGTTGCTTTTTGTGTATGTCTGACCACTTCAAAGGGGGTAACAGAAAGAAGAAGTTATTATCTAGTATTCTTGTATTTAATAATGATTTTACTGTATGGTGCTCAGCTCTGAAACAAGTATAGATAAAAGCTATAAGGAATAAAGAACAGCAAGGCAGATGATCTGGACAGCCAAATAATACCTCTGTGTTCTCTGTTACAGAAGGTTCATAACACAGAACTGTAAGCAATGGATATGTCTCTCCCTCCTGAAAAGGGGATTAAAGGAATCCATATTACTTTTATCTTTTCATTATTGTTATTTTAATATTTTAAGCCCCAAATTCAAGCTGACTTTAAGCAACTTCTAAAGCTATATGGGGCTGGGCAGAGGAAGGATTTTCAGAGACTGCTTCATAGCTTTTAAAGTTATTTCTATAACAGGGATTGCAGCCTGCAAAGATATTAAATACTGTCACCTTTTCTGGTTTGATAATCAGTGACTGATTTCTCCTCTTCCCCCTTCTTTTACAAAGACATTATCAATTTTAACACTGGGTATTCCAAGACTACAAATATGACCATTCAGACAAGATATTTTTGGCCTTTGCTAATTTCCCCAATTGCTTTTTGAAAATCAATATTTTTTAATTGGTCACTTGAGCTTTTTTCAGTGACGTTGAACCTCTGATGCATGTCACTGAAGCATTTTCCAAACATTGTAGGCGTCATGCAGCAATTTTAGCATAAAAAGAAGAGTATAAGTAGAGATGGCGGGGGAGCAAATTACATTTTGTATATATAGTATTAAATGCTTCCATTAGTTGCCATAGGGATGGGCAGAAGTTGGTCTGAAATGACAGCTTTTCTGATGCTTGATGTGTTTAAAAAGAAAACACTGGGGGGAGGAGTTTTTATTGTTATTATTACCCTGGGATACTTTTATAGGGGAGGGGAAATATTAAAGTCGTATTTCTCAAAAAAGATGCAGGGTGTCTACGTTAACAAACCAGGCATTACCTCTGAAGAGACACTGACCTCTACAAAACATGCATCTTTGTAGCTTCGGGGCTGTAATTCCACAGCTGCTCAGAGCTTCATATTCCCTTTTGTTGTGCAACACAGCAGCTATCACCACAACCTCTCCTCCTGAGCAGTGTCTGTAAATCTGCTGCACTAGTAACCCACGGAAAACCATGTCTTGCAATTACTGCTGCACACACCCCAATTACAACAGAACTGGTAAAACCTGTTTGTCAGACCAGGCTTTTCGATTTGCTCACTTTAACATCCACTTGGCTCAAATATTGGAAATCAACAGAAAGCAAGCCCTGCTTTTATAGCTACCCAATGAGCTTCCACTTGATCATGTCAAAAAGCTAAGAGGTGCAAGTCAGTATCTCAGCATGTGAACTAAGCCTGCAGCCTTCAGATGTTAAAGCTGTCATTCATGGCAAGCCTGACTAGCAGTAGGATGCCGGCTGTGCCTTTGCTGGCATTCAGGTTCCTGGAAATTTTGTGTGGATGGTTATGTGTGTCATACAAGGGACACTTGCTGGTTTTGCTAACTGAAAAATATAAATGGTTCAGAAATTACTACTACACAATATGCAGATGAGAGTCAATAAGGAGGCTGAATGTAACAACTTTCAGTGTCTCAGAAGGTAATCTGTAAGAGAAGGATCTACCTCATAGGGAATGAAACTGAGGCATTGTGCTTACTGAGTATAACCTAAATTCACTGGACTTTCGACTGATTTTTAGGGAGTTTTTAAACAAGCACCTGTAAAATTATTATTTTTCTTAATCTAACTTCTAGGCTGTGCCACAAGTACCTTTTTTTCTTCATCCCCCCAAGGACAATGTTTTATTAAAATTACTCATCAGCCTGAGGGTCACTGAGGCCAAATATCTGAATGTTATTTTGTGAAGACTACCCATAGATCACCATGTCATTTGTCAGGGTAGTTATTTGCAGTCTACCTGTAAACACTGTTCTCTCAGTTCGTGGGGATACACCTCACTTATATGGCTCTAGTGTCTCTAATAATTAGTGAAACTTGGGCAACAGAATAAATGCACAGTTGTTCTTCGCAATGGGGTTGGCTGAAAACAGGTGCAACCCGCATAAAACACTGGACCTGTCCTTGGCTGATGGTTTTAGAAACCATTTCCAGTCTTCTGTTGAAACATCTGCTCTTCTATCAAGCTGAAGAAACTGGAGGAGAGGATCTGCATTAGCTGTTCCATAGCGGAGTGCAAATTTGGTGTTAGTCCTATGCATTCCTGCTGAAGGTGCAATGGTTTGCTCAAAGGCAAGAAGAAATTCTTTGAAATCACGAACAACACGAAGTTTGAAGTAGTCTCCCGAGCCTGCAGTGTATAGTGAAGGAGGAGGAGGATGTGGGCAGAAAGGCATGTCTAAGGAGACAGGAGAACTTGTGTAGCTCCTATCATGCTATTGGAACATATAGCTGCAATACATATTCCTCTTTTAAGCCACACTCAGTACCAGGCAGAAGCAACTTGACAGCACTACAGTTTCACAACCATTAAGAAAGAATTAGGGTTCTTCTGGCTTGTTATCTTGCTTGTCATTTTTGACCTTGCATAGACATGCATTATGTAGGATCAAATCCTTCAAAAAAGTGTGGAGAACACAGCAGTATGTAGTTGCGCATACTTACACATACGAAATGCAGAAAAATACCCAACTTGTTCAGATAAAAAAGAATTTCATCCAAACTAAGTTAAAGGTACATGCAAACTTCAGAATAACTCTAATAGTGAGGTACAATAATATATGTCTGGGAATTCCCAAGGTATCTGGATTACTTTGTCATTTACATTCACCTGTTTCATTACAATTCCTATAAATGTTCCCATTGCAAAAGATATGGTTCCTCAGTAGCTCCAGAGCAACACTGGGTTGGAAACATAAGACAAGCGGATGTTTCTTCCGAAGCTCTCATTGTTGATCAGTCATACCAGGGAAGTTAATGTTAAAAACCTCAGGCCAAACCATAACAGAAATTGATGCAGTTTTTGGAACATAGCACAGTATGAAAACAGAAAAGAAGATTGGGAGCCCCCAACATAAGAATGACACAGACTTGTTGGAGCAAGTCCAGAGCAGGCCCCAAAGATGCTGAAAGGGCTGGAGCACCTCCCCTGTGAAGACAGGCTGAGAAAGTTGGGTTGTTCAGCCTGGAGAAGAGAAGGTTCTGGGGAGACCTTATAGCAGCCCTCCAGTACCTACAGGAGACCTGTAAGAGGGATGGAGAGGGGCTTCTGACAAGGGCATGTAGTGATAGGACAAGGGGTAATGGCTTTTAACTTAAAGAGGGAAGGTTTAGATTAGGAAGAAATGCTTTACTATGAGGGTGGTGAGGTACTGAATCAGGTTGCCCAGAGAAGCTGTGGATGCCACATCCCTGGAAGTGTTTAGGGCCAGGTTGGATGGGGCTTCAAGCCATCTGCTCTATGGGAAAGGTGTCCCTACCCATGGCAGGAGGGTTGGAACTAGATGATCTTTAAGGTCCCTTCCAACCCAAACCATTATATGATTCTATGATTTTAATGTAAATTATTCAGAGACTGGCATTTGTATGTATTATTTATCTATGTACGAACAGTGCCCTATGAATATTAAAACAAATCATGTTATTGAGAACTACACCTTGTAGATTTATTAATAGTTATGTCTTTGCCTTATACAAAGTCAATTGGCAAGAAGTCATTTGATTTTGTTCTAGCTAGATTGCAAATCTTAGATTTTTATTGAATGTAATCATGTTTACTGTATTTATGTCCAGCTGTTCAGTTACTTTGGATTGTTTATCCCATTTAAACCATCAACCAACTGAAACCAGATTTATGAACGATCCCCTTCCAGCACAATTTCTCAAACGATATCAGGAGACATTAAACATACATTTGTTTTCAGTTTCCCTGTACTGCTTTTCCCTTTCTTTCAATGAAGGTTAAGACTGAGGTCATTAACACTTGTGTTAGTGCAAATTAAAGGCATTCCCTATTATGTGTTGGGCCAGCCATCCTGTCCTTTGCATGGGGAATAGCTCAAGCTTTGGTGACTGCTCAGTCCCAGGAGGGCACAGAGAATGGATGATTTTGTTGTCTGTCTTTGTTTCCAGCTGCCCATTTAGATCCTTTTAAAGTTCCTTTGCCAGAACTCCTAGAAAAGTGAGCAGGAAGTCCAAAGGGATGCCTCCACCTCCACGATTGCTGCATGCTCGTGGGGTAGTGGTGGAATGTTTACCCCAAAGATCTGTTTTACTAGTTTCCTCCACTTTCCCTGCTACAGATAGCTCTGTGTTTCTCTACTTCCACCAAGTCACTCGTGGGACTGAATTAGGGAAATTTTCTTTTCTTCCATTCGTGTGTAGTTCGTTATAGAAAAAAAATAATCTGGTCATGTAATTGAGGAAAATGACGAAGGTCTATTAATGCAGAAGTATTTCTGCCTGTATAAGGACTGGAGGATTAAGTTTTAGCTTACGTGCACTCCCAAATTCTCTCTTCTCTGTTCTTCATATAATTATGACTTCAACCTTTCCTCCCTCAAATGAAGACATATCAAACTGCCACATGTCATCTTAGAACAGACTTTTACTATGCAGGATAGCTAACCTTTGTTCTCTATGACAACACTTTTAAGATTTTTTCAACTAGTAACTTCTTGAACTTCTTGTTCATGACACAGGATGCTGAAGCTGCCTCCTTTCAAGCTCATCTCTTCTGCATTGGAATCTGTGCAGTTCTTGCTTTGGAGACAAATAGCAAGAAGGTGACCCTGATGCTACGAAAACACAAATGAAATCTTCCATTGATTTCAAGAGCCAGAGCTACCTTTATGTTCTCTTCAATGTTTCTGGATATTGATTTTTTTTTGGCAGAAGTATTAAAAGTAAATACCATGGCACTGGAAAGATCTCTTCTACTGGACAGGTCTCTTAAAATTCCTTCTTAAAATTCTTTTGGTTTCAGACTGAGGACCCCAAGATAGAGTTGAACAAAATTTGTAGAAACTTCTGAAAACATCAGTGTTAGTCTTTCTCTACTGTAAAGCGTCTGTAATTCTCATTTGAATATTTTTGTGTATTATTTGTTGTGTGCATCATAATATCTATTTTGCCTTACAAATAAGAAATAGAGAACATATTTGTGTCTTAATTTTGCTAGCAATCCTCTCTTTTTAACATATCTAAGTACAAGACTAATAATTATAATTTTAAAAAACCGCATTCTTCACAGCTTAGGGGCTTAAACCTTTATATTCTTCCTTTATTCTGAATGTACCCCTCAGGAAACAACTCTGTAATAATCACCTTGCCTACACTTCTTCAGTCACACATTACATTCTCTCTCCCACTTTCTTTCAGGTTAATATTAGTGTTTGTCAGCAGCAGACTTTTTTTCCAAGGCTCTGAGTCATTACAGTAACAGTTATGTTCTCAATAGAGTTCAGGGTAGGAAAAAACCCCAGCCCTATGCCTACATGTATCTGACTGTTAGAGAACCAGAAGGCTACTCACTCCTTCTAAATGCCAAGTGCTCAATTACTTTCCTCTTGAGATTTTTTTTTTCCAGTTAGTTTTCTTTTTTTAATTTGGGAAAAAGTCAAATGTGATGCAGTAGGTTACTAAAGCTCATGATGAGGAATTTTGGCTTCATATTTTTCCACAGTGTAACAGGTTTTTTCCAAGTATTCCTTTAGCAGAGGTTGGTTGGTATTCCAGTCTAGCTCACAAAGAGTTCAATCTCTGTCTAGTCCTATATAGATATCTGTCTGTGTTATAAAACCACTGCACCCATTATCCCAAAGAGGGATTTGTGCTGATAAGAGGTCCAGTCAATAGAAGAGGTTCTGCAAGTTTGGCTTCAGGCCTTGACAGAACACAGGAAAGCATTCAGAGAGCTAGACAGTACAGTTTCTGGTTCTGGCTACTGCCACCCTTCCCTTCCTGCCCCCTGAGGTGCTCTGCCATTCTTTGGAAACCAAGTCAGAGCACACATTGCAATGCACTGTGCATTAGCACAGGAGCACGGTGAGCCTCAAGCGTATGTGAAGCCAGACCTGGGGATCATACTTAACTCACACTTAACTCACTTAACTCACTTAACTAACTCATACTTAACTCACTTTCACCTGCACATTTTTCTAGATGTGTAGGCTTTTCAACTGAACTGGAGGTAATCTATTTCCCTTTCTGTGGGTCAAGTTTTCTGGACTGTGGGTCAAATCTGAGCCCACACTACCATCCTGAAGACTTTCCAATCAGGCAGGCAAGGATTTCCCCTCATGGTGATGAATGCCACAGAAGCATACAAATATATAGGCACTGTTACCTTTCTTGTTGCTAAGTACTCCCTTGTCAGAGAGAGCTCTTAGCAGCTGTCAGAACTGCTGCACTGTAATTTAAAGTGAACTGTAAATCCCTGAGATGGATGAAGGTATCAAGATGGATGATCTTGCAATGGTCAGTAGAGAGGTTGCTGGTGATTTCAGTGACTACATTTGCCAGTCACGATGCAAGATGACAATGCAGATTGAAAGGGTGATAGCAAAGGGAATCAGAAGGATACATCAAAGGCTAATGGACAGGTGCTATAAAATGTTGCCCAGCACGCAAGCTTGTATTTTTTTCAGTCTCCTCCTGAGCGGGAGATTCAGTGTCCTTAGGAAAAACAAAAAGTATTCCACATTGCATGTTAACAAGCAGGTACAATCCTTGGAGCAAGTGAGGGTCCTGTCTTCCATTTTTCCTTCTGCATCTCTGTGTTGCCAGCCTTTCTTCTTTTTTTCTGGTTTTCTGCTGAAAAAAATCAGCTGGGCTAAACAAGCAACTGGCTCCTGGTCCATAAGATAATGGATCCAATAATTATCAGAAGCCAGCTTGGAGGGACCTATTGTTCAGTAGTCAACACGGCAAATACAAGCTCTAAAAAATGCAAAGAGCAAGGTGCTAACAACGCTCCAAAATGCAAAGAAAGGAGTTTGCAGCGTTCTTGCTGTCTGATTTTCCTTTAAGTTGTGTTTAGGAATAAAAATGTTTGTCATATCTCTGAAAACAGGAACACAATTTGCATAAACCAGATCCACCACTAAGGTGGCACAGTGAGACACCTACTCAATCCAACCATACTTACTGTAATGCCAGTGCAGGAACAGCCATACCAGACTGTACCTGGAGTTCATATGGCTCACCCTTATCTTTGATACTGCCTGGGTGCTTTGAAGAAGAATATAAAAACTCTTCAGAGTGGGAAGCCATGAAGTAATGTGCTCACAGGCATTCTTACTTTCTAATCTTCTCCAAGAAAACTGTACTCAGATGGTTAATTTATCTTCTTGGGTTTCCTCTTAAAAGAAAAAAAAAATCCTATGATATTTGATACGGAGTTTTCTGATATTGAACAGAAAATCTTATCTTTCAGAACCCATGGTTGTGAACACCAGTAACATTCGGTGGCAGTGGATTTCAGAGGGCATTTATATCTGATTTTTTGAGCAGAATATTTGCAAAAATGGGAAGACTAAGTCTGATTGCTTCCTGATACTTGTTTTGCCAGAACTTCTGATTTTAAACTTATCAAAGGATCACTTTATCACTGTCTTCTTTAATTTCTGATTCACTTCCAAAATCAGGCTTTGGGGGACTACTCTAAGAACTTCTGGAAAAAGCAGGGTCCTGATCCTCTTGTGAGGGATGTCCATCTACCTTAATAGCATGGCCCTTGTTAGCCATTCAATTCAGTTCATTCCAAACAATGTGCAGCTCCAGTAATGCTAAACTAGATGCACTGGAAGCCACCAAGAGATAGTTGTACTAATTTCAGTTTATTAGCCATCCAAGCTCCCTTTTAAATTCAGGAAAGGCAAATTATAATTGAAAAGATCTTGGTAGAAACATATTCTGCTTTCACGGTCTGTGGATATGCATGTTTAAGCTATCATGCCATGACATTGTGCTATTTGATTTATTTTTTTTACTGATGCTTTGACTGAGTAGTTTGTTGCGATGTACTGCTAAATGAAGGAAAAATCAGAAACTGCATCAGACAACCACTCTGTATTTCATTTTAGAAAATAGCTGGCAATTATAATTACTCACCATGTTTCTGGCTCAGAATAAAAGTGCCATAGCACAAAAACCACACTGAACATGCATCGTGATTAGAAAATGCTCCATATCTTGGAGTGCAGTGGAGACATAAGAATAATTTTAAATGCAAATTAAATTGTGGGGGTAGCAAAGAGAACAGATAAAAGACAGTAAAACAAAGCCTTTCACTTTCCTCAAATTAGCAGGCTAATGTGGTATAAAAAAAAGCAGTTCTACTCAGATCTGTGCTAAGAGCTTTCATTTCATCATAATATAAGCAGATCCGTCACCTTTCTCTATTCAGTACTCTTGATTTCGAGGTTGAAGTGAAAATTAGAAGCTGTTCATTCTGGCTCACAGACTGGGTTGCATTTGCTTAGTCTTATTCCATGACAGTGGGATGGAAAGAGGTCAGTAACACTGGTAAGTACTTATCTTCTGCATATGATTTTATTTATTTATTTTTTAAAACCTTTCACAGTGCTTTGGCTTTTTATCAATGTGCCTTTCCTGAAAAAAACTACATTGTGTATTTTTTAAAAGGCTGTATTTTAAGCAGAAATGCAATGATTCCTTGAGAATGCTTATATCGAATGTTAGGGCTCCTTCAAGAATGAATGAATTACTTAAAGTATGAATTCTGTAATAGGAAAGGTTTCTCGATATTCTATATATTTCATAGCATCACTGGAACATTTTGTATGTTGCTTTTTCTGTCTGCCTTGTCCAACAAGCAGTAGCAGATAAGAAATGAATCTATTCTCAAGATGTTATTTACATTATATTTATAGCAAAACAATCTCCTTACCCTTGTGGTAAATGGTGAAGAAAGTAGGTATTTTACTTACTGAAAGCAAATTATTAGACAAAACGCAATGTTACGGTTAATCATTATGAAACATTAAAAATATCTCAGAATATCAGATGCAACAAGGAAGATCAGAATGAAAAACAAATTCTTAAGGAAACTTGATGTAGATTTTTTTTTCCGTGGGAAAGTTTTTATCAAATCAAAACGAGGGGCTTAATTTTTCAGTATGAAGGGTGAGGGGGAGTGGGGGAGATGAACGTAGTGTCACCTCCTGTTGCTAAGTAACAACATCTCCTGGCCATTTTTATCTGATAAAGGAAGTCCAGTTGACGTTATGCATTATTCATCAGAGTTCCAATCAAACAATCAAAATTGTTTGCTTACACTGGGGACATTTAGTAAGATCAAAGAAATCCTCCTTGAAACTACTGGAGCTTACACCACTGCCAGGCAGCTCTTGATACTCTGCAGTAAGTATCATTTCTGGTTTGGGAGTGCTACAGTAAAGTGAATTGCTTGGGAATTTAAAAGTTTTCTCATCAGGACAGACTTCCGAATTTTAGAAAGGACTGCATGTTGATCTATGAAAACTGAATCAAAGGAAAGAGGGAAAGCTTTGGAAACCCGGTTCCCTAATTTTTCCAGCGTAATTAAAGGAATTGCTTGAATCAAGAGTCAGACTCCCTGCTCCAAACCTTTCTGCTAAGTTTGCATGGAAAAGGACTAGAGGTATTTTTGTCTGTCTTTCTTAAAATAGACATTGTTCAGAGTTGTTTGTATGCTTATGATTATATGCCATGGTGAACTGAGATGTGGGTGAGAGAACTGGATTGTCTGTTTTCTGCAAATCCTGTTTTTTCTGTGACTTTTTCAGAGTATAATAAAATGCAGAAGGTAGCTATAAAGCTGGAGAAGGGTCACAATAATGTGCATCATTCCAGGAACTCTGCCTGGCAAAGTTAGAGTGTACATCTTGGACAGCTGTAATCTAGGATTGTGTACATCTCGGACAGCTGTAATCTAGGATCTAGACAGATCTGATGTTCAGAAGAATGCAAAAAATATAAACCTTAGCTATGAAACAGTGCTACGAGTAGCCTACTATTTCTTAATGACTGCTCCTAACACAACTTTTAGAACTGATGGTGGAATGTTCTGTTGCTGCTTCTGGTCAGCAAGAGGAGAGAGGAAAGGCAAGGTTGGTTTCTGGTCATTTAGGTGTAGTGAAATATCCAGAATATTGTGTCTTTCTTTCTAGTGCAGTGTTTTGGCATAAGTGGCACAAATGCTATCTTTAATGTAGTCTGTTATAGCAGTGACTACTCAGAGATGTTGGGTGCGAATCTGGCTGAAAGAGGTCCCTGTCCCTTTTCCGATCTTCTTTTTAAGAGTAAATGTAACAGGCAGATGAATCCAAGTATATGTCTTAAGAAATAGAGGCTGTGGCTAGAATACAGGTGACTGTACTAGAAAGCTAGGAATCTTACTAATACTGCAGCAGGACTTCTGTTTTTGTCTTTAGAGAAGGATTTGAATCAAACATCCTAAAATAGAAAAGGATGCTTATGAAGTTCTATGAATAGTGACTTGAAAATACTTTGACCCTAATATGCCAAATGACTGCCTACACAATTCTTTCCACAAAGAAACTCACCAGCTTTTTTGTGTCTGACATCTCTGTAATCTTTCCTAGGAATCTGACTGATCATCCATGCTGGAGTATTGCACATAAAGTTCCTTCAAAATGGACTACTTTTTGGATGTCGAGTCTGCTCACAGACTGTTTTACAGTCAAGGAGCCCAAGGTAAGAAACTCTGGCACTGATTCAGAAAATGGCTATTTTAACTGTACAGTTAAAATGTATAGGGCCAGATAAGGGACAGTCACTGACCTACTTAAGTGCTGAGAGGGCACAGGGAAAGGCCTTCAAAACAGTTGGGGTTTTAAAGGTGTTACAAGAAGAGTAATGGTAGGGTTGATCTGCCTTATGAGAGGATAAGGAAAAGCTATGAGAGCTGCTGGGCGTACAGACAGAGCAAAAAGAACTGTGAAGACCCAGGCTCTGGTGTTGCAGCATCCAAATGGACAAGGCAGAGGGGAGAGCAATGGCACACAGCTTGCTGCATAAGCCTCTGGTGTCCTTCCCCTTCCTCCTTGCTTATCAGTGCTGTCAGGATCATAAGGCGCTGTTTTTCAGTGCTGCAGGAAAAACTGGTTTGGGAAAGCCCTGAGGCAGTCTCCCACACAGTGCAAACAGCAGGCTCTCACTGGTCTGCACCTGTCCCCTGCAAAATGCTGGCCCCCACAGAGCAGCAGCAGGGTGAGAGAGGGGAAGAGTAACCAAACTTTGTTGCTTTAATGTAGCTGAGACTTGTTCACGACATAGATGATATTTTTGGTAAAGTCAGCTCACATTTTTCTCACCAGCGCTATTTTTGGAGAAAACTTGCAATTTCAGAGAGAAGGGGTTTTTTGTTCCTTAAACTTTAAACACCATATTAAATTGAAGAAGCCTATTGGACCCAAGTAGTTCTAACAACCATTTTTGGTTTTACATACTGCCTGTTCTCTGAAAATGGAATCCATCTTTCTTTCACCATTAATTTCATCAGTTGCTAATCAAATTCAAAGTCTGGCCAACAAAGTTTAGCCTTCCCTCTGGAGGCCATCCTCCCAGAGCAAGACCTAATCCATTCAGGGGGATGCCACCAACCCAGGATACATGAGGGTCAGTACCACCTTTAACCTTCGGCTCAGCTGAGATGCTGCTGCCTAACACGTACTGCATTGCCTAGCTGCTTCCCCGGTTGTTGTGACATGTTTTAATCTGTATGAGTTGCAGAAAACCTTTTTTGTCACAGCACAGCCTCCTGCACTGAACAACAGAAACAAATACTAAGCACTTCAAATCAGGAGAAAAAATTGGCTGAGGGAAATGGCTCATTTTGATGGCTTTTTCTCCATCTAAAATGCAACAGACACCTGGGCATTGCTACAGAAGTAATATTGAAATCTTCAATGACCTCCTGTTGTCCCTTCCAACCCCAACCATTCTATGATATTTCTATGGGAACAAACCACTTCTATTCCACAGAACCTAAAATTCAGGAATCTACAACTTACTGCTTTACAAGCTATAGCAAATTATCAAAAGTGTCCCTGTGCACTGCAATGTACAGAGACAACTGTGGAAGAAGGAATATGTATTCATGCAATGAAAGTCTATTATAGTCATGTGCACAAGGTGACTAGTAAGGATTGTGCAGGCAACCTTCACTGACTATACTTCCAAGCAGGCAAGGGAAAAAAACATTATCTTACCCATACTTGAAGAAATTATATTGCTGGCACATACAGAAATGCTTGTACTGATCAGTTAGGTGCATGACTATAATGTAAGATTAGCATCTGGTTGATTCTTCATTTTAATGCAATTATTTTCCTTTTATTAAATGCAAAATGAGGGGAAAAAATCCATTATGCAGAACTGTATTCCTTGATGCAAAAGTCATCAGCAGAGAGCTGACCTGTAGATCTGTCACGTGGACTTCTATTCCTTGGCCAAAACAAACAAGAACCAGCACCGAAACTTGGAGATTTTTTTTGTCCCCCTGCTCCTGAATATTTTATGAAAGTCACCAACGACACACTTCCACCATGCACCAGTGTCCCAAATCCTAATTATCTCCACAACTGGAAACAGTATATTGATAGAAAAGCCATGCTGCACTTATGCTCTGCCCCCTTCCATTTTTCACCCTTCTCTTTCCTCCTTTTACTGCATTTTCCTCAGCTCCTGTCCTTCACATCTCTTACCACACATGCTTGTGAGACCCCTTCCATAAACTCTAGTAATGTCTCCTCTCTTCATCTCTCTGTGCTTGAGGTCAGTTGCTTTCCAACAACTTAGGTGCCAGAAGGGAAATCGCTCTGAGCACAGAAGTGACAATGTTTCTGATCTACATTCTCAAATGCTGCAAGACAGCAGCCCTCTGGCAGGAGAGGTGTTTGAGGGGAAGAACGGATGAACAACCACTCTAGCAATAGGATGTGAGAGATGACATGTGGCCTGTGCAGAGAGAAGTTTCAGGAGGCCAAACAATAAGTCTCTGGAAGAATTTAATCATCAAGGTTTCCTGCAGCAAATACCTTTATTGCTATCCTTAGCCCCAAACTTCTTGATAGTAATATCCCCTTCCTCTCAATTATTTTACCCCCTGTACAGAACAAGGAACTCAATCCTATCATGTGCATTGATGCTGCCTCTACAGCTGTGGTAACTCCTGTCATCCTTGTACCTTATGTGAAATTTTAAGGCTGTCTTCCAAAAAGCAGGCATTTCTCCATGAGATAATTGCACAATTTCTCCGAACATGGATTTCTTTATCCACCTTCTGAGAAACAGGCTAACTGCATTAGCTTTAACTTTCTGACACTCCCCGCCCCCCAACAAAAAAAAATACACTGAATGTGAGGCACTCATCCACCATAAATAGCGTAGCTCAAGTAGCTAGTATGGAGCTGCATAAAAGGTCTGTAAGAAAGCGTTGTCATCAGATCTACCTAATGGGATCACAAGTAACTATTTGATGTTAATATAATAATATGATGCCATTAGCAAATCACATTATCAAACACCATGTGTATATGCATTTAAACTGCATTACGACAGAATTGAGTGCAAGAAGACTTCAGTATTCTGCCATTTAATTAAAAACAACATCAGAACATATTCGTATGTACTATTATTACTTTACTTATATTATTAGTTATTGCATTCCAAAGTGCTCTGTTTACAAACTGTAGAATGGTGGTTCATGACCTACTTAACTCTTTCTGTGAGATTTGGAGATTTCTGCCTTTTAATTTTTCAGATGAAGAAAAAAACTCCAGTGTTTTCACATTAATGATATGACAATGTAACCAATAGCAGCTGTAAAGCACTCATTCGTATCTGTACCCGCTCCTTGTGGATGGAAAAGAAAAGAAGGAATAGGACTGCAAAACGTTGGGAAGGAACTCAAAGAGCTATGATGGCATTGACAGCCGATGATATCAAATCCCACCTGACCTCAGGTCTTGTGTAGTTGAATGCAGGATACTCTGACCTCAGCAAACAGACTAAAAGAGGGCTTTGTCCTCCAGCAACTAACCAACCCGTTCTCTATCCCTTGCTGCCTGCACTAACGCTCACACCTTGTCCCTACTCCTGCAGAAAGCTGCAGAACTGCCTTTGGTTTTGTAGGGTAGGAGGAAAGAGGTGTTACCTTATCAGCTGCCACCTCTTCCATCCTTTCCTCTGAAGCAGCAGCCATCACCTCACTTCGATGGGCTGAGCACAGAACAGAGAATGTTTGGCCGTTCAGGCTGTATCTGCTCTTCCAACAGCTGTTCCCTGTTTCCTCCAAGGAAAGTGAAGCCAGAGGGATGGAAAAGTCACAAAAGCTGAATCTGACAGTAGGATTAGCTAGATTTAGAAAACTTGGTAAACGAAGCCAGCTGGCTCTAGGCTTTAAATACAAGCCAGAAATATCCTAAGCTCTGCAGCCCTCCCTAACTGTCTCTTCTGTAGCCGTATGTTGGAATCTAGGAGCTGGTGGGGTGTCCCTGCCAAGTGCGTAATGCCTGGTGACGCATCTGCAAATCAGAAACAGGAAAGAAAGGACTGTGATCCCCTGCATCCAGCCCCTTGCCCTAGGAAAGCCTCAATCTGAAATCTAAGCCTGAAGCCAGACTTTAATTTTCAAAAAAGCCTCCTCCCTTTGAAGCGTGTGGAAGATACTGGTTACTCTTGGCTGCAGATGTATTATAAATACAAATCTATCACAGCTTTCAGCTGCAGGGGCTGAAAGTATATAATGGGGCCTGGAATAGGATTTTCAGCTCACTTATCCTGTAGACATCCTCAGTGAAGACATTTCCACCTAAGAGTTCTGACTAGCTTGGCATGTACCAGTGGAGAGAAACAATCATTTTAAGAGCAGGGTTCACTTCAGACATCTTCCTTGGGTTAATATAAATCTTGCCTCTCTACTGATTATGAAAGCCTAGATAGCAAACTTGAGTGAATGATGCCTGTGCTGATGGCATTTGTTTGCATTGAGGAATCACATGTTGACTGGCAAGATAGGACCTAATTCAGAAAAGGGAGTAACTTTCTCCAAACAGGTCAAGCTGTAATCCAAAACTGTAAACGTGCAGATCACTTGGCTGCAGTGTACTTTGGGGAAGCATCAGCTTTGATCTTGAAGTTCTACTTGAAAGTTATGCTTTGGGGCATGGAAAGAAAGACCTCATATTTGAAAGAGTTGAGCAGGCAGGCACTGAGGAGCAGCAGAAGTGAGCTGGTCCATGAGGGAAAGTAAGCCCAAAGCCAGCAAAATGGGCAGAGGCAGCAGCTGTCACCTATGAGAGGTAAAGCACCGCAGGGCATGAGCCGGGCAGGTTTGGTGACAGTCACCAGGTTCAGCCAAGAGTTCAGATTATCAGACAAGTCCGTGGTGATGAGGCAGTCTGGATGTGGATCAGTGAGGAACCTAGCCAGCCACAGGCACGCTTGCTTAGCAAATGGGCAATGGCCTCAGTGTAGGCGTATCTCCAAAAGCGGGGAGGAAGCAGCTGCTGAGGATTCTTGCTGCTTTCTCAAAAACCTTCAAAGCTGGTCAGGGCTTCTCAAGTCGCTCACACAGCTATACCATGCCAGAGAGCCTGCCTTGAGCATAGCCAGCTAAACTGTGTGCAGGGATTGCACGCAGCACTCTAGCTGTTGGTACCTAGTTCTCACCTCGGTTTTTGAGGATTAAGAAAAGAGGAACCTCTCCCTCCCACTTTATATAAGGGGATTGAGCCCCTGGATGAACTATAAGAGAGCAGAATGACTTCTGCCCAGTACATTACAAGTGAAGACTTTAGGTACTACCATAAAGGGAGAGTTGGCCATCGCAGACAGTGAGTAGCACTTTTCTGCAACCATGAGTCCGATGGAAGGGGTCCTAAGACTCATCCTCTCTCTTGGTGCCTGCAGCAAATCCACACAACAACCTGATGGGATGGGCTGGACATCGTGTTGTCAGGATGCCATTCTGGGTTGCAGGAGTCCACCTCTGCACCACAGTGAGACTCTCCGGTCCCTGCCTAGAGTCTGGGTTCAGCTCTCACGCGACTTCTGACTCAAGGAAAAAATTGTTTCTAATTTCCTAGAGAGCTGTGCATCCACTTTTCCAGTCTTATATCCTTTTGCACTAGCAGGGCACACCAACTTAAAATTAACTCCATTAATTATTTTCAAGATGCTCCTACATAGCATGAAGTTGCTTGCCAGGCCATTTGGCAAGATACACTGCGCATATTTAAAAAATTGAACAAAACTCTCTTGAAGGCTTATCTTGAACAATCTTTTGTATCTATAAGTAGGTTAAAGATCCACTTACACGAGGTATGCTTCTACTGGTTGCAACATTTCTGCAATTTATTTGATGAATGTAAGGAGTGAATAAAAAATGTAAAGTATAAAAAAATACAGTACGTATGGCCAAGGGTAATAGATGCACAAGATTGTATAGACACATGGGGGATGATTGCTCAGAAGATTTCAGGAAATCATTTTTCTTGATCAGTTTTGCAGGTTTAATAAAATACTCCCAGGTATAGTTTTAATTTCACATTTTCTGGTCGTTCTTTGTGTCCACAATATATTTATTTCACTGTGCTGCCTTGTTGCTTATTTATTTTGATTCAGACAGTGCTGATTTATTCTAGATGTTTGACTTTAATCACCGCTGACTCTTCAGTGCTACTTTCCTTTTGCTTTTGCATATTACATTAAGTACAGTGTTTTATAAAAATATATTGCTGCAGTATCCCCAGATCCTAATCCGGAATGATTCCACTGCAGATGTTCCTCCATCCACCAAAATTTTATGATTAATCCATCCTATACATTAACATATTTTCAAGGTTATGATATTTTCCAGGTCTTTTTTTATTTATGTGATGTCACTACTTCTTAGACTAATAGCTTCAGTATCAGAAGAATTAGTAACAGCAAATGTGCATTCCTGATAAAATTTCTCCTCCTTTAAATCCCATCAAGTAACTGATCAACATCAACCTTTTCCTCATCCTTTTTAAACTTTTTAAGTCCCTTTTCCACCACCTATTCTGGCATATCTTCCTTACTGAGAATTTCCAAACAGCCTATGCCTTTGGACACAATGGTAGAGGAACAAGCATGTTTTGTCTAAAATGCACAAAAAATGCCAGTGTGGTGGTTGGGCATATTGTGCACATTCCTACCCAAATATCACAAACCAGCGGAATGAGCACGTGACTAAATGTGGATATCCTTTTGCATGGGTACCATTGTTTGCAACCTTCAGGCCTGTTCTTGATATGATGTATTTAAGTACTTTCTTTCAGATTACTGATGCCCATCAAAAAAGATTTCAACAGCTTTGCTTTAGAGCCATGGAGAAATCCATATGCATGTGCTCCTGTGTTTGTCTGGGAGACACAAGTCTATAAATCATTCTTCATAAATGACAATTTATGGTCTCTCCACATGTTCTGTCTCTGGCTCCCCTGCCAGTCATACCCAATTTTCCAAATCTAATCCTTCAAATGTTGTCCTTTTGTCTTGTTTTAAATGCAACCGATAAAGTGAACTGGCATTAAATCAGACCAAAAAATTCTTTTCCTGGTAAACACCCAGTTGGACCCATTTCCTGGTCTGTCTTTAAGGAAGAATATTCACAATCTAATATTTTATTTTTTTTTTTTTAGCTCACATGGGATATCATGTGCTAGATGCATCAAAATGTACCTGAACTCAAGTTTTTAAAGCTTCCTTTTAGCCAAAAATATATTTCTGCATGCATTATCTATGTGTTACACCATGGTGAGCCCTCTTCACAGAAGCGTGAAGGAGAACTGAGTAAGAAGCTCACATGTTTCTCTGATGAAAAAAGTAGCAAGAAAGAAGAATCCTATTCAATCAGCAACAGCAGCACTGCAATTAAAATATTTTCATAGGTATTCTACAAAGTCATTCAAAATTTGCCCTGAGAAATGAAACTTTCCTCAGGAAAGCCTTAAAGATTTCTGATGTAAAAAAGCATCCCCTTATGGCTATTTCAATGTCATTTGAAGTTGCTTATGATTATATGCATCAGAAACATACCCTTTCCAATGTATCTAGGTCTAGACATCTCCAAGAAGCAACATTTTAGCACTTTGCTTGTACTGAGATTAAAATCATCAAGTTTCAAAAGTTTTTGCCCTTTTGAGGTCAAAATCTACTATGCAAATAAGGGTTTCTATTGACCCTACTGATTAAAAAATGACAAGTGTACCTGTGTCACCAATGAGATATTTTAAAAACATTTTAAAAAAATCTGATTGATAAAAGTAGATGGAAAAATTAGATTAATATTTCTTGTTTTCTCCAATTAATTTTTATGAAGATGCCATTTCACCTCTAAAATTTTTCAATTAAAAATGTCCATCATTTTTCTAAATAACACTCTTAAAAAAATGAATAAATAACTCTTAAAAAGAAAAGCCAATATTATAACTCTTCAAAACATAAAGGTAGTTCTTGGCAAACAAAAATTAGTACTAATATTTTTATTAAAATCTGTGGGAAAGTATTTTAATGGAAAAAATGGAAGCCATCAAAAATTCTTTGCAAACAACCCCCCATGTTTTCAGTCATTTCGAACAGTGTTCAAAATTTGGACCAGCTGCAGATTTAACCAAATATATTGAAATTATATCTTCAAAATGTCTCTGAACATGCAACATAAAAATTTACATATTTTACATTCCCTTCTCCCAAACACATACTTGTGTTCTACTTCAGTAACCTACAATATTTTGAGACAACAAATGGGAGATTATATACAGCAGTTCTAAGGTGTCATACAACGTACATTACAGCATTTATATTTTTAAGGTATTTTTCCCTCAAAAAGCAACTTTTTCACTTTCTAACAAATACCAGACAGGACACTGCCACGATGTGCCAGTTGTGGCATAACCCTATGAGGAATGATGCAAAGAGAATGAAAGAATTTAACAGAATGGCTGATTTGCCTTCTATGTGCTGTTACAGTGGCTACTTTAAATGAGGTTTTGGATACTGGTCTCAAATCCATTTGCAGCGTAAGCAGGCCCCTTACTGTGTATTGTAATGTCACTCCATTGCTCCAAGACTTTCAAGCGGACACTTTCTAATTTTCCCAAAAAATTATCTCCTAAAAATGTATCCCACAGACTAATCTGGTTTAAGGAGAACAGCTGGAGCAAGAGATACTGGTGGATTAGCTGTGATGAACCCTATGGTCCCATTGGGCAAACATCGACAGCTTTACTAAAAACTGTATGGCAAGTCATTCTCAAACTAAGGACTGCTATGGATTATGGTTAGGAAAGAGTGTGTATATTCATGGCAGGCATAAACATTCAGTGTTACTTTATCAATATCAGAATGTGATCAGCTGTACTTTCCAGTTCTGTGGCTCTGTAAGAATTGATCTTACGTTTTATTGCAAATCTTTTTTAATACTTATTAGCTTAGTCTGAAATTTTTTCAATATTTACCTAGAATATCCAGTCATTCTTGAAAACTCCTTTTGGTAATATACACAAAGGGGAGATAATCACGGTTGTCAAAGTAATACATAATGATTACTCCAAGAAGCATTTTCTAGCATCCACCTACCTCCAGTGAAAATGAATACAAGCCAGATCCCAATATTTTGACCCAAAAGGGAAAAATGATTTATAAACAATTATATAGAAAAGCCTACTGTAATTCTCTGTTTACTATAAAAGTGTATGCAATTTGGTGCTGGGATTTTTTTTCAAACAGATTCCTGTGCTGTGATCCTGTGCTAGCCCTGAAATGCATGGGAGCCCTTTCACTGACTTCAACTACAGCTAGATTACACCAGTTTTAAAAGACAAATCATTTACATCATTGCTTTATGAGATGGTTTTTACAATGCTGACTTTGTATACAGATAAATCTTCCCGAAGTGTAAATCTGATGACACAAAATTTTCCATAACAGAAATTTTCCATTCTCTTTTATCTTCATTACTGTACTTCCCTATCATAAGGGAGTAACGGTTTACAGCCTAGTTGCAGTGTTTGCTTTAGCTTAATCTAAATAGTTGACCCCATTAAATCAATTTCAACTCTTGCCCTTTGTGTTTACTTCAAATGCAAATGCTAGGTTAGAAATGAGCAAAAACTTGAAAGAAACCTATTTCAAAATAGAAAACAAGTAAGTTAGACCAGAAATAACCACTGCCTTCAGCAGCGCAGATTTACTTGTTTAGTAAACTACATAATGCTGCAAATTGAAAAATAGAGTGTGACAGCTTCTGTTAACTCATAGTAATTATATGCTATCATACCTAACACCTAAGTCAGCTTTCAGGCATCTGAAAGCTTCTGATTGACAGGTTTTATTTGAAATTCTAAAAAACTTTTAAAAGAAAGAATCACAGTTAGTAGGTTGCAGAATATGCACTTAGTCACTATCAGTCATGCTCTCCAATCCCAGTGGGAAAATACAGTTCATTTTTAGTTATTTGAAATGTGGTGCTTTACAAAAGCCCCGAGATAAAGACTGTTATGCCAGATAATATCCAAGCAGCAAAAAGCATGCAGGGTTTAGGCTCCTAGGCTCATATAGGGTCCCCCATGAAAGTTTATATAAATAGTCCTACACTAAGGGTACAGACGTTCTTTCCAGTTGAAATTCTCTTTCCAGTTAAATATGAGGCGGAGGGGAAAGAAACGCACTGAGAAAGTACTTGTGCATGGTGCTCATGCTTTCAGTGATCAGCCAGATCCCATCTAGCATTTGTGATAGTCTTTATCTACTCAGAGAGGCAGTTGAGGTGGGTACATTTATAGAGGCTCTTCTGCTTGTGATTTGTAATTTATAGGCTCAGCGCCCAAAGTATTCAGTAGCCACTCACAATTACATTCACATAAAAAAACCTACATTAAGGGGACATTATCAAGGCTGTAAGGTCCAGTGCTAAATATTTGGGCAATGCCAAAAGGAAGGTGGCCTCTGCAACATTAATTCAGTCTCCTAATACATATGTATTGTAGTATGGCTTCTAACTGCATGATGACACAGTAATTTTTTACTATCCTACCATTTGCTTCATCAGTACATGGAGTGGGAAGTGCTCACTTAATGAGCCAGTATTAAATAATTTTCTTATGAGCTTTTCATCAGTGCTCCACTGAAGTATATCAATACTTTACAATATTAATGGATTTATATCTTCTTGAAATTCCTACTGAAAGAAAAGAATGATTCTTCCTGTTTCACAACCAAGAAAATAAGACATAAAGTGATCAAGAGCAAAAAGTAGCTCTTTATTTTGAGTGCCCAAGTCAAGACAAGAAGAAACTGAGTTTTAGAATAGTTGCTGTAGGCATCATGTCATGTTCCAAGCACAGCTTCCACCGATTTCTGCAAATTAGGCAACCACTTAGATACTTCCACTACTTAGGCATCACAGCTTCAAAAACAGCATTCAGGAAAAGAGAGATTGCAGCTGTTGAGAAGTTGAGAAGCTGAGAAAAGAGTGATTTAAGCTGCAAAAGTAGGAACTTTGAAGGTGCAATCTGTGGCAGCAACAGAGCTATAACCTGTGCCTCTGGGGCACAGAAGACAGCAATCTTTTCTTGGCATTATTCAGTGCAGCCCTTAAATTCTGTAGTACATGAGTCAAGGACCTCACAGCGAACAGCCTATTCTACTACCTGCTACAGATCCTCTGTTCCATTGAGTGATTTTCCTTCTCTTTTCCTTTTTTTTTTTCCTTTTTCTCCCTCTTCTTCCCCCTTTTCATTTCTCCCTTCCCCTGACATTCTCCTCTTCATTTGTACTTTCTTACCAGCTCGTCGGGCAACTCTTCTCACTGTGCCCACTCTGGTGACAGCAACCTCTGAGGATGACATAGACCGGAGACCCATCAGAAGACTCCGGTCTAAGAGTGACACCCCTTACTTGGAAGAAGCTAGGATCTGCTTCAACCTTGATAATGGTAAGACCACACCTTCCCCAAACATCATATGATGTTAATTAAAGACTTTTTTTTGAGATGCAGATGGACTAGGTGGTATTTCCTCGTTCCCAAGTGATATGGTGGTTCAGCAGACATCCAAAGATGTCATGGGAGTCTAACTACAAGCACCTGCATATGTATGAACAGGGATTCTTTTCAAAATTCTCCTGCCAGTACTAACTAAATTTTTTCCCCTGTTTTAGCCATGGTAAGCCAGTGAGATCAGAACAAAATAGAGTATATCTTACCCACTTCAGGCACCCAGAAACATGAAAGTTCTTGTGAACATTTACAAAGGGATTAGAGCTAACAGCAGACTTAGCTAATATTACAACCATGGAAGAACACCCAGCATGCCCCAAAACCTCTATAGGATTAACTGGCAGAAAACTATTGGTTCTGCAGGAACAAGTAAGAGAGCTGTCCCTCAAAATTCAGACCAGCTAATGTTACTACTGCTGCCTTCAGAATTACTGAGGCCTGGTATTCCTTCCCTGGTCTTTTTTTCTCATTAAGGTTGACAAAACCAAAAGATTTTGGAAGTAATGACAACTTAGTGACTTTAAGCAGGCTGTTTGTTTTTTTTTTTTTTAAATACTGAATTAAACAGGATAAACTATTACACTCCCATGCATGTATCAGGAAAAGGTTCTTCACCCAAAGGGTGGCTGGGCACTGGAACAGGCTCCTCAGGGAAGTGGTCACAGTACCAAGCCTGTCTGAGTTCAAGAAACATTTGGACAATGCTCTCAGGCACATGGTGTGACTCTTGGGGCGTCCTGCACAGGGCCAGGAGTTGCACTCTATGATCCTGATGGGTCCCTTCCAAATCAGCACATTCTATAAGTATTTTAACTCTCTAGTTCTCACTTTATGTAGTCCTTTTGTGCTATCCCTGTATTTTATTTTGAAATAGCATTTTTAATTATTTACATTACACTAACATCTCAGCAGTCCCAACCGAAACTGGAGCCCTAATGTGGCAGGCAGCCTACAAACCACAGGGTAAGACCATCAACATAAAGAGCTGATTACTAAACAGAGAAACAGAGATACCACAAAACGTTGTTCTCAGTGTGGAGATGGAGAACAGAGTCACTAATTTTTGCCTGCGGTCACATTTTTCTCAAAGACCTGCTGGAATATGAGTCCCAGGTTTTAAGGGATGGTCACTTTTAAACGCTGAGTGTGGGCTCCTCAGTCTCCTTGGCATTTTAAACTGCCAAGGCATGGTACACCATTCTGCTTTACATCATGGGGTTGCCCAAGGAAAGAGGGGAAGGAGATGAAAGGATGCACCGTTAGGCATCGCACCAAGTCTTGAACCAGCTGTGCTCTGAGTTTTGGGATGCCCTAGGCTCGAAGAGAGCAATCCGGGTTGCCAGGCTCGTTGCGCGGTGGCACCTCGACCAGCCAGGCCCAGTGGCGGCGTGTGGCATCTGCTTGGCGCGGGGGGGAGGGAACCACCTCCGCCGGGACCCTCCCCTGGGGGCGGGAAATCCCCTCCGCCGGGACCGTGCCCGGGGGCGGGGGGCAGGCAGGCAGGGTTGGGGACAGGGGTCACCGCTCCGTCCGCCTGGAGCGAAGGCGGGCGGGACACGGCGGGGGCAGCGGGCAGGGCCGCCGCGGCCGCTCCCGTCCGCAGATCCTTGACGGGTTTTCCCTGTCTCTCCCCCTCCCTCCCCGCGCTCCTTTCTCCCTTTCCCTCTCTCCCTCTCTCCTTCCCCGTCCTGCCCTCCCCCTCCCCGCGCCTCTCTCCCTCCTCCCCTCCCCTGTCTCCCCCTCCGCCCCCTCGTCGCCCGGCCGCCCCGCGCCGCCGCTCGCCCTCGCCAGCTCGCCGGGCCACGCTGCTCACCGTGCCCACATTAATGGCGGCATCTTCCGAGGAGGACATCGACCGCAGACCCATCCGCCGCGTCCGCTCCAAGAGCGACACCCCCTACCTCGCCGAGGCCCGCATCTCCTTCAACCTCGACACAGGTGAGAGGCGGCCCGGCCCGGCCAGCGGCGGGGGCAGCAGGGAGGGAAGGGGCCGCCCCCACTCTCCTCCCCCACCAGCGCTCACGGGCTCCCTGGGCTCTGCTGCCTGGCCCTGCCCAGGTGCCCGCGCCTTCGCACCTCGCCGGCCTCCCCCGGCCCTGCCCCGCTGGCCGGCTCCCCCTGCCCCGCGTCTCTCACCTGGGTGAGCCCGGTGCCGGCTGCCTTTCGCTGTTCAGCCCCTCGAAGCCTCCCCTCTCGCAGAGCGCCGCCCTCTCGCCCTGCAGAGCGTCGTGCCGCATCCCCACAAGGCTCCTGCTCTGCCCCTCCTCACCAGGTTCTTCTGGCGTCCCTCCTGGAGACGCTGACCTTGGCGTTTTACAGTACTCTCCCTGTCTCACTCTTTGCTTTCTTCCTCTGGTGGGTTTGTGCCTCAAAAGTGCAAGGAAACTTGCACCTGCGTTGTCCACTTTTTCTCAGTCTCCTGAGTTCCCCTGTTGTCTCAGGGTTGCCTTTTGTGACTCTCAGTGGGTGTAGAACCTGATGCTTTCTACCAACACATCTCTAGCTCCCCACATTCACCTCCTCCTGCCTGTTATTGGGATGAACCTCCTGCAGTTCTCCAACTGACCTTCCCGTCCCCTTTCTCCACTGCTGCACCTTCCTCTGTGCCACCTCTTCCTCATGGCTCCCTTGAGATTTCAGCCGGTCGCCTTCAGTTCATCCTGCACATGATGAAACTATCCTGTTTCTTTCCTACTAGGCCTGTGGTTTTCCCCTCTTTTCCTGACCTTTTCTTTCCTTATGGGCTCTGTCAACAGCAAACTACACCAGAGGTCACTTGCTTTCAAAAATGAAGAAAAAGAAAGTTCTTTCTTTAATTCTCTGCACCAAACACCAGAGTTCCCCTCTTTGGGAAGGGGGGAAGTGTGAGAAAGGATCTGTAGCCGGCAATACTGCAACCTCCCTCATGTCCCAGCAGTAGCACACAAAATGACCCAACTGTGTAACATTCTTTGATGCTGAGCCTGTCAGATCACTGCCTGCTGTAAAGGGAAAAGAGCTGCCTCAGAGTTGCTGCTTGCCATGCTGCGGTCTCCCCCATCCCTCCTCCCCTCTTTCAGCTGGCAGAAAGTTGGAGATGGCAGAGATGCGTTTTCTTCTCCATTTGGGGGTAGAACAGATTCCCCTCCCCTTCCTGTTATCCCTGCTGCAATTACACCCTTGGTAATGGCTGATATGCAGTTTGGTTTTATCATTGACAGAACGGTTGGTTACATTGTATGGCAGGTCGTTATTTCTCTCTGATCATGACTTTTAAAAATTACCAAACCATAGGTAAGTTGGGTGGCACTTCAGGGCACAGGCTGGAAGACCATGCCAGATGCCAGTTTTCAGCTCTGTAAAGAACTGGGAGTGAAAAGAGAAAGAGCATCACCATGCATAAGGTGTAAATAAAAAAAAGGCTGTGTATGATTATTTGACTGCTGAAATAACCCTGCGCTGACTTGTGTTCTCACAGGTAATGTTATGACATGTAGTTATAAATAGATAAACCAGTTAAGAGCAAGGCACCTTCAGATCACCTGGTGCCTCATATCTCTATGCTGAGCTAGACATGCTGTCTTTGCTACAAGTCCCAGAGCATGTGCAAATCTCTAGGTACCTCTTTCCTGCAATCCGCCAAAGAATTTGATAATTACACTTAGCTTCTTTCTGTTCCTCTCCTCCCCCTGGCTCTCTATAATTTGTGTCTTTACTTGCAAACCTGGGAATAGAATTCCTTAAAAAGAAATAATGAAAAGAAACAGTACTGGTATATCAAGAAATATAAATGAAAAATGTTTTAAGTAGTGCAAGTGTGTGTTTTCATTAATTCATCTGGCAGTGAGTAGTTTGGAGCTCAAAAAAAAAAAAATTGCTTAGCAACCAGTATTGAGTGAGTGAGCCAAAAAGCAAGTGAAACGTGCCACTGATACCCACTTCATTTCTGAGCTGTTGGGTTTATGCTTCTGTTTGCTCAGAAAGCTCAAACTAGGAACTCTCTAGTCTGAGGAAAAAGCCATTAAAAAATGTGTTTAGCCCCTTTTGCTCGGATTTGATAATGCCGTGCGGCTCAGGGTTTCCTTTTGAATCTAATTGTGAGGTGCAGTGTTCTTGAATTTATTTTTTTAGCTCTATGCGTGGGGAAAAATACCACCCTGTTTCTAAACCGGCCAGGTTTCCATTTGCAGTTTCGTTGCTGGTGTCGTTGCTGCCGTGCCACGGAGGGTGCCAGGTCGCTCCCGGTGTCCCGGTGCCCTGCAGGCGGAGGGGCCGCCCGGGAGCCCGCGGGCGCTGTCCGCCGCCCCCGGTGCTGAAGCCGCTCCGCCGGGGGTGGAGGCTGCGTGTCCCGCCTTGCCTTGTTCTCCCTCGCAGTCCATGTGAGCACAGGGGTGTGTGTATTTCTTTGCCTGCGCAAGGGGAAGGCGGTAGGACGGAAGTAAAGCCGTTTCTTCAACCCACGGATGCAGTCGGAACTAAAGTGACGCTTGGGGCGCAGGAAAAAACCTCTTCCTTACATGCTTATCACTTGCTTTCCATTTGGTGCATTCCATATCTACAGCTGCTGCTCAACCACTGCTTACAGAGCTATTTTTCCTGCAGCTGGTACAAGTCAAGCTGTGTTCCCCAGTCATTGTCTCCTGTGAGGACATGGTCAGAGCGTGGCTGTACATGCAGCTGCTTTGCTGTATTGGAAGTTAAAATCCACTTTTATTAATGAACCATAACCAGACGCAGTGAATACTGCTCTTCTCCACTCTTAATTACAACCACTAGTTAAGAACTATCAGGTTTTTATCTACTTCAGCTGTAAGTCATAATTATACCATTAGTGCTGTTATCTGTATTGTTGAACAACTGAGAGATTGCATACACAGAGTCAATTACACAATTTGGGTATAGCACATATTTGGTCTGGGTTTTTAAAAAAACAGAATTTGTAAGTGATTAACAGTGCAGCTTCTACCCCGCCCTGTATTTTGATTATACCAACAATTCTGCTTTGTTTGATTTTTCTAAAACATTCCAGTTTATTATGTTTGTTTCTAATATTGATCAATTAACTCACAATTATTACCTAGCATGAGTTGACTAATGCTGTTCGATTAGTTTTTCCTGGTATGTTTTTTTTCTGCTGGTGTTCCCAGACTGATTAAAATACCAAGTTGTTTTCCAAACTCAGGGTTATTCTCCCTACTATTATACATATGCAAATCCTATTAATCTGAGTTATGTGCTTATATTAAGAGGATAATTCTTCCCAAAGGATTCAAATTACCTCTTCTGCAAAAATTAATGTAGCTACGTAGCATAGTAAAGCCATAGACCAGTATAAATTCTTTTTTGCATATTTGATACTAAATCAGTCTGCATACAGAAATTAATTTTTAATTTTCTGAACAACTTCCTACAGTGCAACGCTAGAGGAATGGGGAATGTGCTCTCACTTTTGGGTGGTTATCTTTTGTTTTCTTTATTATGATTAGCAATCTGGCATTGCTCCATCTCTTAACATCCATCTTTGGCTTTTCTTACATATCTTCTTAAGAGCAGTTTTCAGATTGTCTTTCTGACTTTCTGATTCAGGCATCTAAAAGGTAATCCAAACTTACTTCTGAACACTTGGACCTCCATCTGTCCAATAGTGTAATCCCTTTCCTGGTCCTGTGCCAGCTGACAAGTTCAAGTGTTTTTTGTAGGTTTTGACCTATTACAGGTTTTGACTGACTTCTATTCATCCTCTTGCAAAACACTGTACTTTTAAAATGGCAACGCATGTTGGGTAGCTTTCGAGCTTGATGAATTGGCAAAGAATAGTTCCCAGTAAGGAAATAGACCACTTAAAAATTCCCTAAATGTTCCAAAGTGTGTGAGCTTTTCTTTTGCCTCCCCCTTCATGCAGCTGTTTGGGGAATCCCTGTCAGAATTTTTTTGATGTTTGTGTTAGGGGAGGAGGGACTATCACACTGAGTTGATCTGGTCAGGTTCTCTTTAGCCCTTCAAGTGTTAGTCATTATTGAAAGTATTTCTATATATACGCAGATACTCTTACTCCTTCCTAGCCAAAAAAGATGAAGCTTTGTACTGCAATCCTTTGCAAAGCTGATTCTAGCAGACTGGCCTCCTGTTAACTGGTGCAAGAAGTTGTCTTTGTCTCAGCTCCACAATCATTCGGGGAGGTCACCGAATGTCAACCTTTGTTTGAACAAGGGTGATTGTCTACTTATTTAACCTGGGAATGGAGACTCAGGGAGAAAGCAAGCCAATGCCTTGGAGAAGGTGTAAGCCCAGAATGACTGCAGAAGCTGTATGAGGGGTCAGCAAAGAGGGGATGTTCCTTCAGAAAGAATATATTTAGCTTCCATGCTGTGAAATGAGGGGAGAGGAGCTTTTGAATGTGAATAAATCCCTCCCACCCTGACTTAAAAGTGTGTACCAGTGGTGAACAGAAGCTAGAGGAGTGGCCAGCGGAGTGCAGGAGCTGGGCTCTGCAGATAGAGGGGGGAGAGACGTAGTGACAGATAGGACTCATTAGAGATGGTGCAGCCTGTGTTAGCTATGGAACCCAGCTGGCTCGCTTGGCCCTGAAGCGTAGCACAGAATTTTAGTGTACTGAAGTCACTCAGTAATCTCACTGAAGTGTCTGGATCCTCAAGTGATTTAAGTCATTTGTTGACTTCCGCCAGGGATCTAAGTCAGACTGTAGAAGTACACATCTCTGCTCCCCTTCAGTGATGAAAAATCTGTTTTATCTCTTTGTGGTATGGAGCCACATGTTCTCATGGAATGTGTTCTGGGAAAGAACTGAGTGGCTCTATGTAATTTTGCCATGTGTACAGAAGAAAGGTCTAGAAAGGCAAGTGAACTTGGTACCATTTACTATTCTTAAGTGGTGACGAATAAATCACACTGGGGAGAGGAAAAAAATCTACATCAGCCTGTGTTAGTGCTGCTGCAAGCAGAATTAATTCACAGGGTGTAAAGAGGGAGGAGGATGCTGGCAGAAACTGCTGAATGGCTGAGGCAAATGTTCTTGAGCTGGGAAATGTTCATGGTCGGCTGTTTCTGTCATGCAGAGCTGGTGGGGGAAAGCCAGGACACAAAGGTTGACTGTTGGTTTTATATGCAGGAACTTTCCTGGTCTGAACGAGGCACAAAGTTGAAATCCAAAGCTTCTTACATTTTCACTGTCCTGGCACCTTCCACTCTGGGCCCTAGTGCTTCTTACAGCCATCATGGTAGGCTGCCTTACTGTTACTGTTTGTATCGCTGTGTTTACTCCATCATCTAGCTTTATACCTATGCAGAATACTTTCCAGAGAGTAAAATAATGTATGATTTTCCTTTCTAATGGAAAGATAACATTATTTGTGTATTAGCCTCATACATGGTGATTTGTTTGGAAGGATATGATATATTTTTCTGCAGTGATCAATGAGGACTTCTTGAACTTTCATATTGCCAGTGTAAAATAAGAATATTTATACGGCTCACGGAGGTGGGTAAATTGTAAATAGGTGAAAATAAAGTGAAATGACTTGACTGGATTTTCTGCAGGAAATCTCCGTCACAATAATTATTAATTTTCTCCAAAACCCGTCATTTGATTTAAAAGTCTGTTTTGAAGTTTCTGAGTTTGCCCCTGGTCATCCCTACATATGATTTAGTGCACTAACCCAGTTAATCGTCTCTGCAGTCATTTGAAATGTTATCACATTTGGAGTTGTGTTGTTTCTTTCCTGTTTACCCAGTGTATGTGTGAATATATCCATAATAAAATACTCTGCATGGTTTCACGATATATGAATAAATGATCCCTAAAATTATATAAGAATTTCAACTACTTTGGATTTATGGACCTCAGAGATTAGAAATAATGTTAAAAGGGTAATCTGAAAGGCATATTTAAATTTTTTAAAATCCTTTCAAATTATGGTGGCTTTAAGATTTCAGGTAGAAAAGATTGGGCTCAGGAGAACAGGGAAGAGAAAAATATGCAGTCATTGGCCTTCTAATATGTGTAGGAGGTTTTATTTCTTTCTGGAGAAAGATTAGTAAAAATGCATGCGTGGAAAATTTCCACTTTCTTGTTCTGCTCTAATCACTCCCTCAGATTATTGTCATGGAGATCCTGTCACACTTAGGAAGCCAAATCATGGGTTTTGGCAAAGCATGTTTAATGCCTTTATAAAAGGGCCTGAAGAACTGTCCTCCTTTGCCATCAAGCGTTACCTTACCAAACCTCGTGCCTGCACTTTAAGTGAATGATGACTGTTAGTCTTAATGCTGCTTAATTTGGAGTACAGCTGGAGATCGGATGTGTGCCTGTCACTCATTTCCTGGCTGTTTTCCAGTCCTGGGAGCATGAGTATACACACCAGGAAAAATGAACATCCAGACTGAAAACCACCCATCATGTGGCAAGGATAAGCCATTTGAGATAACCAGCCCTTCCCTGGGCTAAGTGAAGTGGCTGAAAGCACCTCTGTATCAACAGGGTAAACAGTGTGTTTTGAGAGAAGAGATCTTAATAGCAACTGAGGCTTTAACTCTTATACTTGACTTTGGAGATCTTTGATTTAAGACTATGACCTTCACTGAGTGCCAGACAGGTTATCCAAGTTCTTTTAAAGGGGAAAGATGCCCCTGCTTCACCAGCTGTCATCCAAAACCAATTGTTTATGCAGGCCCTTTAGTTAACAAGTATAACTGAAGGCAATTTGAAGGAAAAGCATAGTTAGTTAAAAAGATGGAACTGGCAAGAGAAAAATTATATAAGATCCATTTCTCTGAATGCTGAAAGTTTTGATGTTTTAACCATTCTAGTGGCACTGCACATATGCATCAACTTTCTGTGTAAGGGGGCAGCTGATACCCATGCAGTCAATGGCATCAACATTGCTGTGGAACAACTGTGTCAGGAGATAGAAGGAAGGAAGTTATCTCCTTGCTTTGGGATCAGAATATGCAGACCTGATGTCTCTTACAACTGCCTGCAGTATGTGTGATTTTACGGCTGCTGTAGTGCTTTGTTGTTAACCTGGCTCTTCAAGAAAACTGATGCTGTGAAATTTGCCTGAGTAAGAAGTTATCTCTATGTTTGCATTTTGTTCAATGAGCTTGTTGGGTTAACACAGCCTAGTTTATTCCTGCAAGCTGGTACACTGAAAAATACTTTTATTTTTATTGTTTTATCAAGAACCATAGTTTTCTTCTTGGAACTAGATCCTTAAGGAAAATACATTTTTCCAAAACTTCAGATAAAATGTCAGAACTAGCAACCCAGTTCAGAATTGTTAGCTATAAAATTTAGTAAAAAGACAGACCTAATTCAAAGTAACAGGTATAATTAGCTTTAATTCTTAATTACTCTGAGTCAACTAATTGGTTTCATTGGGATTACTGACAGTAATACTCGGAGTTAGGCATGTAAGTGCCTTCAGAATCAGTCTTAAAGTTTGTAAGTTTTGCAATATATGACAAAAGTCATTAGTGCAGAAAAAATGTCCTGGGCTGTCTGTTTTCAAATATAAAATGTCAGTGTTAATAAAATATGGTGTTATTAGTGGTTATTTCATGTGTTTATACTTTAGACCATAGTATCAGTGTGAAATGTTATACTTCTGTAGCAAAATAAAACTTGTCTGCCTTCATGCTTTCTTGGTGATGAATACTCGTGACAATGTATCTCTTGTGGATAAGGTACAAAAAATGTCAGTTTTAACATTTTCATCATATTAATGTGATGTATTACATTGGTAATACAATTTGTTGATGTAGTCCACTAGAAATGTTTTCTTCTTTCAGAATACCGTTAGGGTAAAATTATTTATAATCATGCAATAACCATTTTTAATCATGCAATTCTGTTGCCTTCATTAGAACGCATCGATGCTCTTGTTTTATATTGATATACTGAAGCTACAGCTTGACCCTCGGTGTATGGCTGCCTTCCCTAGGTTTCATTGCAGAGCTAATGTTACTGAATATTTAAAAGAATAATTATTGCTTTACTGCAGACTTTATAATAATTTTGATATCTTGAAAATATAATCTATATAGTTCAATCTATATAAATGTGAATATGATGTTCAAAGAAGAATTTAATGAGTAGCAAATTCAGCAAGAAAATAGGGAGGCAGAATTGAAAAATTAAATACCTATGTTTCTTGTGCACTCCAGATTCACTGTGGTTTCATTCTGATTATGAAGTGCCTAAGATAGGGGGAGATTACGAGAGGTGTTTGCATATACTTGTGTTTTTATATACTGTATGGACACATGCCATTTTAACTACGATGGATAATAACTGCAGTGCATATTTTAGTTAATCAAAAAAATCTTGCTATACATAATTTATGTGCAATATCATTTTTACGATTGATGCTTACAGTACTTGGACAGACAGACATCTGGTTAATTGTTTATAAGCAAATTAAATACTTTATGTATTATTAAAATGAAATTTCATCAGGGCTAAATCTAGTTCTTTGCTAGAATGTTGGAAAGTCTGTTAAGGTCTGACTCAAACTTGATGCCTCAAACTGGGGAAGACCTGTTTTGACTGTGGCACTTGCCTGCCTGTGTGTGCTTATTTCTGTTCTGTGGATAAAAGAGTAAGGAGTCTACTGACAGATTTGAGAACTGACTGGGGTGCATGCCCTTGGGAAAAATGTTCCTATTTTCTCTCAGTGGGTCAAGTGTTACAACAGTGTAAGCCATCAGAAACAGTGTTAGGTTAAAAGAGTCTCTTTCAGGCTAGTCCCATTTTGCTACAGCTTTCCACTGAGTCTTAGGAATCTCTCTCAGAACAGAAAATATACCCCCAGTTAGGATGAAATGAGAAATTAAGAGTTATATTGCAATATTCCTTGAGAAAGAGATTACTCCCATCTGTAATGGTCCTTTGTTTTCCTCGCTGAGATCACAATAGTGCAGTTTTCATACATAACTTTTTCTTCTGCTTAATTCTCTGCTGTCTTGCACTAGGAAAGTGCTAGAAACAAATGCAGAGACCTCGACGTGGCTGTGCTTGATGCATGAGGCATCTATAACTTTTGGAAGAAAATGGCTCCTCCCCATGCTCAGCCTCAGTTGCGGGAGCATGTGTGCGTAAAGGTCATGTTGTGCAGTCTGCTGGTGAAGGGCTCTGTAGTTGACTATCTCTTATGTGCTCTCACCTTCTACCTTCTGTGGGGTTTTGTTGTTGTTGGCATCTCTGTTTTCCTGTCACTCTTTCCATTCTCTGGTGTTTATCAGGGCTACAGCAATAGGCAGCAGCAATATGTTGGCCTGCAGTTCCTTGAAGTCTGCCCCTACTGTATTGGGAGAGTTACCATACCAGCATTTGAAACTGTAAGTGGAAACTATGACTTTAAATGATCACCCTGCATCCGCAGGACCTCTGATAAAGAGCTAATAATCCACACAGTGCCTCCAGGAACCTATTTAAGGCAATCATTCCCCAAAGCAATCATCGCTCCTGCTCTCTGCCTAGAGAGTGCTCTTCTGGTTGTTGTGGATAAAGGTGGTTTATTGAAAATACTGAGGTGGAGAGTTAGGAATAAACTGCATTAAACTGCTAATGAGCAGTAATTGTTTATATTTAAAGCAATTTGGCATGTTCATCCATTCATGGACAATTTAATTTTGTCTTACCACTTTTTTTGTTCATCATTTCTTGTGACTTACACTACACATCAAGGTTCTTTTTAGATTTCATTGGTGTGCTGAATGTTTTTACAAAAACCTCTAAAAGTGTTCTTTTCAAAAATTGTTTTTTTTTAAATTAATTTTTTCACATTTACTTACTAGGTTAAAATAGCCAAAACCAAATGAAAAGCAATTGATCATTTTAATTTTCTCTCTGTGGAAGCATGGCAAAATCTTGAAGCATTTCAAAGCTAATAATAAAAAATTAACCAGGACTAACTTATTACATGTAAAATAATAGCCCATAATTATAAGACAAGAAGAAATCAATAAGGTTCAATCTGTATTTGAGTCTTATCTCAAGGCTTGGAAGAACAAACTGTTCTGTGCGATACATTTGATAAGATTGCTTCAAGTAATATTTTACAGAACAAATGAGTTGATAAATTATATTTATTTTTTTAAAAAAAACCACAAGATAGGCATCACTGAGTAACCTTAGGGTCTAACCTTGTAAGCTTTCCCCTCTGCAAGCAGTGCATGTAACAGCTCTGTCAGTGCTAAAGGAGACCCAAGGGGAGAGTGGCAAAAATGTTTGATTGGGAAGTATCATTACACGGATGGAACACAACTTTTTCCTTACAGCCTTTGTGACATAATAGTAGGAAGCCAGGAGAAAGAATCACCAAAATTAAGGCAACACAGGATATGTGGTGTCATTAAAACATGGCAGGGCTTACTAAACTTAACTGCTCGCAGTTAATGCTGCCCTAAGTGCGGAAACATGATCTTAGCAGGTACCCACCTAAGTGGCTGTATATATATGTCTAGAGGTATGTGTCATCTCCCTGCCTGAGAAGCGTGCAGGGACCATCTGTTAACCAGCAGGATCTTAAAAGGCTTAAAGTGAGCAGCAGAGGGATCACTCTAGAAGATGTGCAACTTGTTCTTTCGATTATGCAAGTCAGTGGCAGGTAGACCAGTTGGGAGCAGTGATAAGTTCCTTCACAGTAGCTGTTTCAGGATGTGTTTCTTCTGTAACTTTTGGCAACAGATACTAACATTTGCAGCCAGTTGTGATTTTAAATAGCGCCTCTTGTTGAGAGGGAGCAAAATCTGGGACCTGTTTGCTGAGATACATCCTGCTTTTAAACTTCTTTCTTCCCTCTGTTACTAAAATAGAACATTGTATCAGCTATGTATCACTGTGGTGAATAAGGAGCAAGTTAGCTTTCCTTAAAGTCACAACAGAAAGATTATTATCAGCAAGAGACAGAGGGATATCCTGAGAAAGTAACGTAGTGGCAATATTAGACATAGTGAAATCCAGAGCTGTTTTAGCAAAATATTATTCAAAACATCTGACCTCCCATGTAGCTTTTTGTTACTACTGTAGAACACGTTTGGTCTTTTAGGTTCACTTATGTGAAACTATGGGATTATGTTTATGTGTGCAATAGAGCTTTAGTGTACCGCAGCCACTAGCGTACATCCAACTTCCCTTGTTGAATGGTACGTTGGGTTTGCCTGTTTGCCTATGGGAACTGACTGTTTTATCCCTTTTAGAATTTTACACTGGATTTAAGGCAGAATTTTAAAGTGGATTAAGCAAGGAAATGTAGGTTGGATCTTGAAGAAGGTATTCTCAGTAGTTTAGACCAACTTTCATATTTTGATTTAGCTGGTTTGCTAGAAAAAGATCCAGGACTGTATGTAAAGGAGCCCCTCATCTATTTGTTTTATTGGGTGGAAAGGGTAATAGTCCTGTTGTTCACAGTGTGACCTCTTAACTAATACATCATCCAGGGAACACAAGAAGATTTCCATTGTCCTTCCCCTGTCTTCAAATGTGCCCTAAGTCTCCAAGATAAGTAATCTCCAACAACCGTGTATGTCCTTTGCTTGAGGAGGAAGCTCAGAAGACGTAGGAATGATATAGAAGGAAAGGATTAGAATGGTAGTGAAGAGGACCTGTATTGTGTCTTTCTTCAATCACTCTGGCCTTAATAAGTAAGCTTAATAATTGTATTTGCCAACAATTTTTCCTTTCCAAATTTTAAGAGAGATCAAAACATTTTCTGGAAAGAACTGGTATTTACAGAATAGGGGGGAGAATAGCTGAAGTGGTTTCAATCATTAAGATGTATTTCTTTCCCTGAAAAGAAGATTTTTGGACTGAAGAAAGATGTTCCTCTGTCCTAGAATTGAATGTACTGAGGTTTTTTTCTGCTTACTGGGATTTAGAGGACTGTATTTTGTAAATGCAGTATCTCACTTTGCTTCCCACAGAACATTACCAAACCAGATTCTATAAATGTCTATGCAAGTGTTTTATGTGAGCCAAAGATATTTTTTCTTGCTAGATCTTTTGCACCTTGCTGTACAACTGCACAGGTGTTTATGTGTATCCTTTAGAGTTTCTATTCTCATCCATAAATGAAAACCTAGAGTGCTAGTCTGTTTGTTCCGAAAAAGATCTCTGATGCTTTTCCCTTAGGTATCCCCTTCCTTAATTCTGTGCCATTCTGTGTGATAAGGGGACTGCTTTCTCTGAAGGACTTATCCTACCTTCTGAAGTCTGCATCACAGTCATCTTTCTTTTGAGATTGGAGAACTGTGAAGAAATGAGTTATTTGTAACAGAGTTTCTCTGTACTGGTCTTCATACTGGCTAAAGAAGTGACTACAAAAGGCAATAAAGGTTCTTTTTCAACACTGTATGTACTGAGTCAACAGTACCCTGAAGCTACATTGGCCTCAGAGCAAAGGATTAAGCATACATCTAGTGCAGAGGACTTTTTTATGTCATTGTAATATCTCGTTCATGCACTTACATAATTTATCCTGTGAAAATTACAATGATGTGTTTGCTTTTAGATGCACCTCACCTTTGAAACCTTTTCTGGTATCTTCAAAAATTCAGTAAAAGGGATGTCTTTGTAAATTCTTTCAGGCTTCTTTTTCTTCCCTGTCCCCCCCAGGAAAAGGATACAAAATATGAACAGGTGAGTTTCCTTTTAATGAAGTTCTGTAATAGTTCACAGTGGCTTGGGAAAAAAAAAAAAAACATTCAGAAAAATAGATCTGACTGATTTCCTGTTCATTTAAACAATGTGTCTATCCTACAGCCCTCTTATATAATACAATTTTTAGTCCCACATGGGTAAGGAGTAGTTATCTATAGCTCTGCTTACTTTTTACGCTTTATTATAATGAATCTCCCAAAACAACCCTTAAATGGTTGCAGGGTAATTAAGGTTCTCTGGTACAATGGTAACTAGATTCTATATTTAGTTAGTTTCTCTGTAAAGTAGAATTGCTGCATCATATTTGAAATACTCTTCAATGATATTAATGAAATCTGTCTTATAGGAACTTCAGTTGGATGATCAGTGTGGTTAGTATTTAAATTTTCTGCAAATCTAACTTCTATTACTCAGATAAACCAGCTTCTGATAGATCAACATTACAGCATCCTTATTCATAGAAGTACATATTCTGTTACAGTTCTGTAATTAGCCATGGGAAAGAACTGCTACCTCATAAATGGCTTATTGTGACTGTGGAAGGACCCAGCTCAGGAAAGCACTGATGCATCAAGATTCATCATTAGCAAACATCAGAAGTGTGTTCCTGAATCGGTCTCTTAAGTTGCAAAGGAAAATCTGCTCTGTGGTAATCATTGTAGAATCTTAGAATGGTTTGGGTTGGAAGAGACCTTCAAATATCAGCTAGTCTAACCCCTCTGCAACGAGCAGAGACATCTTCAACTAGGTCAGGTTGCTCAGAGCCTCATGCAATCTTACCTTGAATGTCTCCAGGGATGGTGCATCTACTACATCTCTGGGCAACCTGTTCCAGTGCTTCACCACACTCATTGTAAAGAATTTCTTCCTTATGTCTAGTCTGAATCAACCTTATTTTAATATAAAACTGTTTCTCCTTGTCCTATCACAACATGCCCTGCTAAAATGTATGTACCCATCTTTGTAATAAGCCTCCTTTAAGTACTGAAAGGCCACAATAAGGTCTTCCCCAGAGCCTTCTCTTCTCCAAGCTGAAGAACCCCGACTCTCAGCCTTTCCTCATAGCAGAGGCATTCCATCCCTTTGACCATCTTTGTGGCCCTTCCCTGGACCTGCTCCAACAGGTCCCTGTCATTCCTGTGTTGAGGGCCCCAGAGCTGGACACATATTCCAGATGGAGTCTCACCAGAGTGGAGTAGAGGGGCAGAATCACCTCCCTCGGCCTGGGGAGGGAGAGAGCTGGCCATGTTGCTGGTGGTGCAGTCCAGAAGGCTGTTGGCTTTCTGGGCTGTAAGTGCACATTGCCAGGTCATGTCCAGTTTTTCATCCACCTGTACCCCCAAGTCCTCCTGCATCCCCCAGCCTGTACTGATACTTGGGATTGCCCCGACCCAGGTCCAGCACCTTGCACTGGGCTTTGTTGAACTTCATGAAGTTCCCATGGGCCCACTTTTCAGGCTTGTCCAGGTCCCTAGTCATTTCAGCACCTTCTTGCTTTGTCTTTATGTTTCAGGAAACAGTAAACCAACACCAGTCTCTGTAAAAGTGTTGGCAGGATGTGGAGCAGATGATTCTCATACATTCCTCTTAGGACTTTTGCATTGTCTTGGAAGGCACAACAAAGACCCTGAAGTGCTGGCACACCTCTTCAGAATGTTTTGTGATTCTACAAAGTATCATATTTAGAACCATGCTGTGTCCATGCATAGAAGTATGTAGGGAACAGACTTTGGAGAGAATGGGGAAGACTTCATCACATCAACTCAAATAGTGGTTCCTGCTGCTCTCACTCATTGCTGTTCTTTAGGGCCTCATGCTTTCCCTGTTTGCACACTGAGTTACTGTTGGGTCAAATTAGGTTTGCTAGATCAGCCTCTTGGAAATCAAGGTCACATATGTGTATGTCTGGTGTGCACACTAACATTCAACTGGCTTGTCTCAGTTTTGGGAGTGCAGGAGTGTTCCCCAGGTCTCTCATCATAGTATACCGTTGATTTTTGTATAGCCTCTTCCACCTGCCTTGAACTGCTGGCCCACACAGCCTCATGGCAGCTCTCAAGTTAGACAGGTTTATGGTTGTCAGATGTGTTGGACTTCTTGTGGTTTCTGCTGTTTCTCTATGGGAAAGAACCATTTGCAGGTCTTTCTAGATCTGAAGCAACCCAGTCAGAGCAGTAGTATAAGCCTGTCTCTGGATACCTGTAAGTCTGCATACTTTTCTCTGCATTGAGAGAGCATCTTCACAGATGCATGGACAATCTGAGACATCCAAGAAAAGTGTATATTTCTATCTAGAAAAAACTATATCCCAGGGAAAGCTACCCACCCTGGCCTTACTACTGTCCTCAGGATGCCTTCTGGGAAGTCCTAGAAGTGCTAGCAGATAAATATTGATTGACTGTATTGAAATATTAGTAGACACTGGTGAATTAGATGGATCCTCAGTTGATACCGAGGGAGTGAATGAATTCTGAGGTCTTGTTCTGTGGCCCTGAGCTCTTGTTCTCCGTAGTGTTTAAGGGACAGTTGATTCAAGGGGTTGTTATTGCAGTTCTTTAATCATTTCAGAACATATTGGTCATCCTCACTGAATGGTTAGCAAAATAATAGGCCAATGGAATCTCTCTGGGTCATGGAAACAGTTTCCTTTTTGGTCATTTGAAGTGCAGGGTGATTAATTCATGTCCTGATCCACATCTTTAAATATTTGGGTCTTTTGAATTTGTGGAAGGGAGCAAAAGAAACAGATGTAACAGCTAGCAGATGGGTCATTTCATTCGGCAAATGAAGAGCCTGGAAGCTTAAACCTGTACAGCAGTGAGAAAAGGCTTTGGATTTTCCTAGACCAGGCTTACCAGTGAATGGTGGTAGTGATGGATTCTATTTTCGCTGCTTCTGTATTTTTTAGAATAATGTGACCCACATGATGTCCAAAAATCAAAAAGCTCCTAGCAAGTGGCTTATTTGAAATAAATGGAAAGGTGTGAATTGTTCTCCTGACAGGTGGTTGGTTGCTTCATTCTGGCCTTTGTACCCAATACTTAGAAACTCCATTGTAGCTTTCATGTGGCAGAAAGCTTACTTTGATGTGTGGCCTTTCAAAATCTTATGAAAGAGCCCAACCTACTCCCTAATTCAACAATGCCCTTCGCTGGGTGACCTCCATGTAGTTTTGTTAATTGCATGCTTTCATGGAAGCATCCCAATGTCTTGGGATTTTTGGCATGGCCTCTGTTGGTTTGTTTGGCTGAAATTGATAGAAAATGAGTGGAAAGTATGACAGTCACACTTGCTCATTTAATTCTTGTCTGCTGGCTGCCATGGATCTACTGGGAAGTGGACTTCATGGGTAGAAGGACTTGGAGGGATGAAGGAGGAATCTAGCACAAATGGTTTGTCACTGAAGGATTAAATAAAAAAGCTTAGCTGTGAAAAATGGACTGTCTTCTCTCTTAAGCCTCTTCACTGTCAGAGACATATTTTCAAAGCTTCTAAGCTCCAAATATTAATGCACTTTCAAAACTATGTATATTATTAAAAAAAATAAATAGCAGAGGTCAGAATTCCAGCAGGTTTCCTTTAAAGTAATAATGACTGTCAGATTACACATTATCTGGCAGTTAATGGAGTAGCAGGGGGCCTAGTACTAGAATCTTAAATGCCAAGAAATAAAAAAGCCAAATGTTGTCGCAAATACTCTGCACTCTGGAAAAAGATGAAGGTGAAACTGAAGTCTAAGCTTTGCCTTCATACTCAGGAACTCCTTTTTCATAGAGAGACTGCAGTTAGTGGAGAGATGTGAAGGATAAGGTAATATTCCATCTAAAGAAGTATGACAGATTCTAAACTTAAGTAATTATCAGTAATCAAGAAATCACAAGATTGCTTTTATTCTTTGTTTCTTTTTGTCTACCCTTTAAATTTTTAAGGTACTCCTGCTCTGGTATTCATAGAACAAGTTAGCATCTAAAGACCCAGAACAGTAATGAAAAGAAGAAAAAAATAACCACCTGTAATCATCAGATTTGTAATTTACAGTTACCTTCATTTAATGCAATGTGAACACTTAAATAAAAAAAAATGCTTTGGGGGAGGAAAAGGATGAAAAAAAGGGAAGAAAACTCTCACCTAGAGCTGAGAACATACAGGTTTTTTGCTTGCTTTACTGCTGTTTTCATTAAAAAAAAAAGATAAAGGAGGAATTTTTGTATCAATACTGCACAAACTGGTTTGTTATGTGAATTATCACAAAACTGGTAATCCTCAAAATTTCATGCTTTATGCTGAGTCCAAAGGTAAGACACTCTCAGTAGCAGCTACTGGCTGAAGCAACCCTGTTTACTACACACTCACTACAGTGAGACTACACAGATGATAAAGGACTGCAGAACCAAACTCTGCCTTGAAACCCAGCTCTGATGTGCTGTTGTCCTGTCTTCAGGAAGATGGGAGGGAAAGGCACTCAGCAATGTGCCTCCCAGAGCAGAAGGCCACTGTTTCATCTTTCTGCTTCATGGGGTGAGAAGACCTGTTTTCCCGGCGTGGTCAGTCTGGATCCCACTGAGCAGTCATCTTTCTGCTGGGATTTGTGTCCAGCTGGGGTAGATGTCTAGCCCGAGGAGCATTAAAGTCATTTATGTGTCTCAGAGCCAGCAGTGCTCTACTCACATGTCAGGGAAGAAATCTGCCCTTCAGGGCTTCCCTGCTGGGATGCCATTCTCTGCTGCTGCCAGTGGGGAGTTATCCCTTGAAGACACAAGAATATTTGTCCCTTAATATTTGTCTTAAAAGGACCAATGCTTCCTTTCTTGTTTAGATCTGTGTCAATGAGTAAGAACGCCTGTGAGCTAAGCTATTGTAAACCCAGTGAGAAGGACATGTAAATAATGCAAGCCCTCATGTTAAAATTATCAGCTTTTTTCCACCCTCTGCCTTGCTGATTTGTAGGTAAGATTTGTCAGTGGGTGAGGTGGTTGATGGATCTGTTTGGGCTTTTACTGGGTAATCTGGAATGGGGGATAACAATGCATCAATTGTACTTGAAGCTGAAAGAGAATGAAGTTCATGCATTTTTCAGCCTGGTGTAAGTACTTTCCAGTGAATATCAGTGGTCCTTCTGAGCCCCATAGACTTTGGCATCAGCAGGATCCTGCTCTGGCTTTCTTCTGAGTGCAGTTCTTAAGCTGTCTCCATGGAGTTTTGTTTCTTGTTGGCAAGTAAAGTGACTGAAAATACAGTTAAGTGATCTTTATGAGCATCATTTAAATTCTCTGTATTGTATTTGAATACTGATCCCTGGCCAGCCCTGTGCTGTTCTTTCTAATTCCTAGTTCTCAGCTAGTGCATACATAGTTTCATGTTACTCTGCCACCTTTCAACTCCTTCATCTGGAGGCTAAGGAATGAAAGCTGAAGTGGTGAAGACCCCAGTCACATCCATTCAGCTGCTGCTAGGCTGGAAGAGGTCAATGTAACATGTTGATTCTCCTTACTGCAGAAATTAGTGACATTCTAGGAGAGCCCTAGTGTACATACATAGAGTTAAGTCTTTATGATTTAGTCAAGGGTAATCTGAAGTGAAGAGAGAGAAGATGGAGTTTCACCATCTCTCAGACCAGTAAGGTTGCCAGTTAAGAGTGCTGCCTTTATCTATGGTTCAACAGCCTTGTGAATGAAATAGGAGCGTTTACCCTAAGGATAAGCTTAAAACATCCTTGAAGGGTTAGGGGTATGCTGCATTCATTTGTAGGTGAAGTGCTGTTGGCTTTTGGGGTTTCCTTTGGTCTTGCTGATGTATGGTTCAGCTAAAACAAAAACATTGTGCTGTTTCCTATGTGTCTTTATTACCTGGTAAAGTATCATCTAACCATCCCTGTATTTTATTAATTTCATGCTTTTCTTTTGATGCTGCTTCATAAGATAGGTAATGTTGGATTCCACTCCATTGCCGTGGGAAAGCAGTACTCGATCAGACAAAAGAAACACAGAAAGAATGTCTTAAAACTGGGATTTAATCTGCTGTTTTGCTGTACAAGTGTATCTTAAATATGTGAAAAAATATGCTCTCATTCATACATTCACCCACGCCCCCAAATCCTTTCCAATTTATGACCCTATTCCTGAAATGGCATTTCTAGCCTTAATTGTAGCTTTTAAGAGACAGAGTTGTTGAGACATTGCCTCAGCTAGTCAGGGTTTCTACTGAAAAGCCCTTGCTAAATAAGAGTACATTTTAGCTTCATGCAGTGTTTCTACCCTGCATCTGATGCTTGAGTTAACTGTGTGGAGTGTGGAGGATATTTTTATTATTCTGGGGTTTCGTTTGTTATACTTAGAGTGCCATAGAGACATGAACTTTTAAGAAATTCTTTTTCTTTTTGAGGCCCAGATTCTGGGAATTAGTACTAAACCAAGTACCCTCTATTTCGTTATTTCAGTTGTATAGACTCAATCAGACGTGGATATGTCTGCAATGGAAGAGAGTGTCATTTTGGAGAACTGTTCTAGAGATCAGAAGGAGAAACCTACTTCTCTTTACAAAACCTCTGTTTAGAAAAGAAATGCTTTACTGTTACCAAATGCAAACAAGTTCATTACCACCATCTGCTGTAGGTGTAGCAGATCCAGTATTAAGGAATGCCTGTGTGGCCATTCAATCAAATAAGATTAGTCATATATTTAGTGTAATTGGACATTTGTGGTAATGTATATTGTTGATAATTCATACTGACAGTAAGCTCTGAAAATATCAACCTGAATGTTTTCTGACAAAACTTTCCATGTGGCAAAACATACATCTGCCTGTAGTTATTTAAATATTGATGTGGTGTCCTTGCGTGACTTCCTGGAGCATAGTGCTGTTTTATAAGCCAGTGATCTAAAGAAAAAATAGATGCATCTCTTGTGAAATGAGTGTTGAATGCCTTACATATACTTACATTTCTTTATATATATTTTGTAGTGCTTGTTGGACCTCCAAGGATGTCTTTGAATTCTTCCATTTATTTTTTTCTTAATCTGAAAGTATATAGAATACAGCTGGTTTCCATGCATCTCTCACTTTTCTCCTTTCAGGTGGCTTTAGAGTTGGGTTTTCAAGGTAGTTCCATCTATAGGTAATTTTGAGGTAGACAACAGAATCACAGAATTGTTAGGGCTGGAAGAGAGCTCTGGAGATCATCTAGTCCAACCTCCCCCCAAGGCAGGGTCACTTGTGTCAGGTTACCCAGGAATGCATCCAGGTGGGTTTGGAATGTCTCCAGAGAGGAAGACTCCACAATGTCCCTGGGCAGCTGTTCCAGTGCTCTGCCACCCTCAGCATAAAGAAGTTCTTCCTCATGTTGAGGTGGAACTTTTTGTCGTTCAGTTTATGGCCATTGCTCCTTGTCCTGTCTCTGAGCACCACTGAAAAAAGTCTGGCACCATCCTCTTGGCACCCGCCTGTGAGATATTATATGCATTGATGAGGTCCCCCCTAAGTCCTCTCTTCTCCAGACTAAACAGGCCCAGCTCTTGCAGTCTCTCCTCATAAGAGAGATGCTCCACACCCCTAATCACATTTGTGGGCTTCCGTTGGATCCTCTCCAGTAGCTCCTTGTCTTTTTTCTACTGAGGGGCCCAGAACTAGATGTGGCACTCCAGATGTAGCCTCACCAGGGCCAAGCAGAGGGTAATAGAGTTTGATAGAGGGGAAAGGAGATGATACCAGCCAACATATAAAACAAAAAAATCCCACAACCACCAAAAAACCCCCCAAGAAATACTCACCACCCTTTCAATTCAAATTATTTCCATGTGGAAGCCCAAATATAAAGTGTTCAAATGCTGACTAGAGCTTACATTTTGCCTGATATTTTAATTGCTACAAATCAGCTGTGCTTTATTTATACTTGAGTCTCTTCCTATCAGATGGGTTCCCTCTTGCTTAAGAGAACACACTTAAATCTGTTCCTTTCTTTCTAAAACAATAAATTTTTAAACTATTTTATATACTATGCTGAAACTTTAATTTAACCAGTTGGTTTTTTTTAAATCAAGATTTTATTTTCTGAACAAACCAAGGAGTTTGATTTGCATTTACAAGCAAATACAGCACACAGTTGCAATTTCAGTAGATTTCCAAGCATAAGCCAGAGGAGCAACCTGTGAACAAGATTTAATAGGATGGGCAGACATGCTCTGGGCAGAAAATTAGAACTGATTCACAAAAAGCTCCTATTTATTTATTTTTTTTTATTTCCATAAGTTTGGATCTATCACCGTGTGCGTTCATGTGTTATCTGTCAGGAAGGACATTCTGGAATGGGGGAAAAGTCCCCAGGTATTGATTTACTCTAGTGCAAAAGTTAAATGAATTCTTTTTTAAATGGACAAATGTAAATAAAATAGTGTTCCTGATGTCTAAGGAAAAGATACAGCAATGGAAGCTAAAAAATAATACTGAGGCTGCCTCCATGGTCAGCAGTGAGGTTACTTTTTCCCAAAATGTTCATTGGACTTCTTCTTGCAAAATCCCAGCCTTTGTGCCAAGAAACTCCTTAATCTTCTATTGAAGTGGCAGGGATTTCGTGCTTTGGAAATGTACTTGATCAAGGAAATTTGCTTAGACAGTTAAAGCTGTTAAATCTCTTCAGTCAACTTGTGTTTTGCAGGCCTTGGGCAGCTCTGGGTCCATCAAAACAAAATGCTTTGCAGTCCAATGTTATCAGTTTCTGGACAGGATCTCTTCTCCCTCAACCAAGTCTCTGAATTTCAGATATTTTGAAAGCTTCTCGGTGATGGAAGCGGCTACTCTTGCGATGTCTTTTTTCATTATGGTGTTACACAAGTACTTTGCTGCGTTCCATCACTGCGCATGAGACATCTGCTATTTTAGTTGACATGGAAAGCTCAAAATTGGCTAGCTTTAAAAATTATTTTTCTCTACTTGCAGAAAATTATCTTCTTTGAAGTTGGTTTCCCATACTGCTTCTAAATCTGGGAAAATACTGCTTTGCTCTTTCACAGCTTGATTAAAATTTATGAAAATTTTAGAGCTGTAAGACCTTCCAGAACTACATGGGGGGGAAAGCAGAATGGGAAAAAGAACCCCAGAAAATAGCATGAGGCTGTAATGAAAAGCTTTTGACTTAGAGTGCCAAATGACTGAAAATGAATGCTGTTTGTGGTTTAAGATTTACTCTGACCAAAAACTCATATCTGATAAAGGCTGTTATTTGAGAGAGTACAATGGCTGTGGAACAGATCTTGCAGATTGTGGAAGGAAGCTTTCAGAAACATGATTGCCTTCTGTGGTCAGACACCATTTGTTTCAAGCATGGAGTCCATTATTTCCTCATTTTGGCTGGAACTAGTGCTTGCCCAGAAAAACATCTAGTAAAAGAATAGGCCCCAACTGTTTTGCCACTTCAGTTTTCTGGACCAACTAGGGAGGGCATAGATGTTTACAGCTTGGAGAGGAAAATCCTCAGCTTGGATTTAAATTGAATTGCCTTATTGTGGAACCACACCTAAAGCTACAACAGGCCAGCAGGGAGAAGTAGAACTGCCCTATTTTCTCTTCAAGTTATCAGTTATTTGTTGTTAATGTACCTTCCTATATGAAGAAAAAGAGATAAGATTCTGCCTTTGGGGTAGGGTGGCGGTGTAGGGTGATTAAAACTCAATTAGTTGAACATAATACACTTTTACATTGGTGCAGCTAAAGGCAGAATCAGGCCTAGGATATGGACGAAGGACAGAAAATTAACTGCTGATTCCATAGCTATTGTTGACACCAGAAGTATTTAGAAATATTTATTCCTCTAATTTAACTAGGTCATATGCAGAATCATCTTCTCTTTGTCTGGCAGAATTGGAAGTAGGAGCTATATTAGGTATGGGTAGAAATTTAAATCTGTTGCAACATCACTGATTCTTTTTTCTTCCTGGCTGTTTTACCTGATTATTTGATGAGGATTGGGCAGTAGTAGCCAAATGTGTCCTTCTTGCAACAGCATTGTTTTGAAGAGAGTGAGTGTTAAATTACATTGTCATGGTAAGCCTTACTGTGTAACTTTGTCAATTATTGCTGATCTATGTCTTATGTGTAATAGCAGAAATAGTACTGGTTTCAAATATTTGCTGTATGTTGTGGGTGTTACTTAGTGAGCGTCCTTCTTGTACTCTGCAAAAAGATCTCAGACTTACTAAGAGTCTTCCATTTTTTTAAACCTGTGCTTGAGATTAAACTTCACACTTGAGTAAAGGACGCAGTAAGCAGTTGTAGTGTAGAAGCAGAAGAGAAATTGTTAAGTTTCTCATTGCTTTCTTAATGTGCTTCCTTGAAGAAGGATGCAACATCTCTCACTTTCCTCGAATAGGTTATTGCCTTCTTCTTTTTTTGGCTTTCATTGGTTATGATGACTTGCTTATTATTAAACAGATGAAGGAAGAAGGCAAATGCCGTTGCCCACTCTCCCTTCCTACCATTCAGGAAAGAGAATTAAGAACATAAAGATGGCTTCTCTGACATCTAATTTCAAAGAGTTGTCAGCATCAACAAAGTTCATGTTTATGTGTAGTAACAAAGAATCATTGATCAGGAATAGGAAGAGCTTTGAAAGAGATCATTGTGTCCAACTCTCTGCTCATGTAGCTTGTCTGAGGTTTGACCTGTGCATTCTCTCCCTGGTTCAAGAGCTTGAGCTCTTCTATAATTCAGAAGTGCTACTGGCAGCATTACATTGGATAAAGGTGTATGTTTTTCTTTGTTTGTATGCATTTGTTTTCCTAAACATATGTAAAAGCATGAATCATGTGGTGGGACACTGTTATTGCTGTACAAACATTGCTTCCCAAAACTGAAACAAGCTGTACTTGCAGCTTTTGTACATTTTTTTGTACATCCATATCCTCACTCCAGAGAATTTTGCTGCTTTTATCTACTGACTCTGTTCTAGTCAAAGCAACAAAAGTCTTAAATGTAAGCTTAAAAGCTTGTCTGTACTTAAGTGTTTCAGTCAGCTGGGACCCAAGGAGTGCTCTTGCAACAGTCCTCACTTCAGTTAATTGTGGGTGTTCTGGCCTGTGAAAGCAACTTGGTTAACAATTTCAGCAGCACAGCAGGATTTCAACCATCATAGCAATTTCTCTTGCACAAGTACAAGTTAAAACAGTAACCATGCAATGGAAATCTGGAAAATCAGCTCTTAAGGCATTCAGCATTTCATTTGCTTGCTAAACTGTCACTTCCCTATGTTTTACAGTATCCATCCAGCCATAATTTTTGCTTCTGGGTATTCTTTATTGTAGCAATGTGCTGCTGAATGCATAGTATTGCTTTTTTTTTTTTTTTTTTTTTTTTTTTGTTATTACTTAAGGGATGCGTTTTCAAATTTATGGTTTTCGATGATAGGCATGAGTCTGAGACATAAAAGTTCTATTGACTTAGGTAGTATCAGCTAGGTCAATGATAAGTGCTTTAGAGAATCCTCAAAAGAAGGTGTAATAGGAACTATTTCTTAGTATATCAGAGTTATAGGTTAGAGGATTTAAAAAAAATATTCCAATTAGGTTTTTATAAAAATAGTCTTTTTATTCATGTGCATTGGACTTGTATAATTAGCAAACTCGACTTGATGTTGTTTAGAAAATGTGCTGCAGATGTGCTGTCCAGAATAGGAGTAATTGATCAGCCTAGCTCCTTTTCATGTGCTCCTAGTGCTTTTAAAAGCTGTCTCTTGTGAGCATTGTTCTTCTGTTCCAGCCAAACAAGGTGCCTCCTGAAAACAGGTCACTTGCCTGAGTGAACTTTAAGGTTGTTCTGGTCTCTGTATCTATTCTCTGGCCTGCAAGGTTATTTACTTAGAAAACCTGTAGAAAAAATATCATAGTATAAACTTTTCTAACTTTTTAATAATTATTAACAAGACAGACGTTACTCAGCTTTCAGCTTCAGGAAGCAGAAGAGGGAGGGAGTTTGCTATTCTATCTTCCCATATGACTTGGCATGGAGAATTTAACTGGTATTGAAGCTTCAGTACTTAAAGGTGATGTAGGGCTTTTTGTGCCTATCATGGTGTGGAAATTGAGCATAAGACCAAAGCTGGTGCTTGTGTGTGCAGAGGGGCCTCCAACAATGTTAGGTATCGCTTCCTCCTCTCTGTTGAGGGATGAAGTGATACAGGTGATTCTCCCCCTCTCCTCCACTCTTGTGAGACCCCACCTGGTGTACCCTGTCCAGATCTGGGGTCCTCAACAAAACAAGGACATGGACCTGTTGGAGTGAATCCAGAGGAGGACCATGCAGCTGATCAGAGGACTGCAGCACCTCTTCTATGGAGACTGGCTGAGAGAGTTGAGGTTGTTCAGCCTGGAGAAGAGAGCGCTCTGGGGAGACCTTAGAGCAGCCTTCCAGTACCTAAAGGGAGCCTGCAGGAGGGCTGGAGAGGAACTTTTTTGCAAGGGTATGTAATGATAGGACAAGGGGGAATTGTCATGATAGGACAAGGGAGAACGGCTTTAAACTGATAGAAAGTGGGTATAGATGCAATATAAGGAAGAAATTCTTTACTTTGGAGGTTGGTAATGCACTGGAACAGGTTGCCCAGAGAAGTGGTGGATACCCCATCCCTGGAAGTATTGAGGCTGGGTTGGATAAGGCTTTAAGCAACCTGCTTTAGTGGAAGGTGTTCCTACCCATGGCAGGGGGGTTGGAACTGGATGATCTTCAAGGTTCCTTCCAACACAAACAATTCTTAAAAAGAAAAAAAAATGTTAGGAAAGGATAAGATACATCCATTCATCCATTCCCTCTGCTGTTGGCAGAGTTCTCTGAACCCAGTTTGTCCAGATACTGCCAGTGAGGAGAGTAATGGCCTCTGACTATGCACATGAGGCAATATTCTGCAGTTTTAGAGCCACTGAAGTAGTCCAGTGAAGTAATAAGTGCTTTGCTAATGATATGGGAACTACCAGTTTGAAAACTGCAGCTGTAAACTATCCCTCCTACTTCCACAACTCTGTCTTTTTCTTTCCCTGGGCCCATCTCTTCATTCTTACACGTGCCCACAGGTATGTTCTGACACAGGCATGCCAGTATTTGAAGGGGATAATGTCCCTCCAAGTCTGTTTTCAGGTCATAAAGCCAAACAAATGTCTGATAGAATGTTCTTCATTGCTCATACATGCAAATGCTAGCCTTGCATAATTGTCCATGTTGCACTTAAATTTGTCTTTTAAGACCATAGTGAAAACAACCATGAGAGGATTATGGGCAACTTTTGAAAGTTCTCACTGGATAATAAGGTTAACAACTTAAAAATAGGAACCATTAGCTCCCCAGTCCCCAAACATCACCATCACTATTTAGATTTGAGCAGAAAGGAAAGCCTTTGAGAGAGAGGGAAAACTTAGGGTTACTGTGTTCTTATGACAATCTTAAGGTAAGGGAAATATCCCTAGAAAGGACAAACTGTCCATTCAAATCAGTGCTTACTGATTTTTGCATAGGAGACAAATCACAGGACCAAAGGCAAACATATTCTCCATCTACTGAAAGTCTCATCTTGCCACCCTGTTTTTAAATATATCACAAAATATGCCCAGTAGTACTCAAATATAGTCTGTAGTGCCAGCTAACAAACCAAACCAAGTGATCCCCTCAGTGTTTAATTTAAGTATTTGTGCATTTAGTTTTGAAATTTGAATAATCCTGAGTCAAACCATGAGATTGAAAAGCTGAAAATTATGATTTAGCGGGGACTCCCCAACAGGGGAGTGACACTGGCCATTTGTCAGGAGCTGAAAGACTCCTGCTGAGGAGCTGACAGCAGTTACTGATATCTTTGACAGCTAAGTACCACTTCTGAAGGCTATCTAATGCATTTGCATGATGTATTCTCCAGGCATTGTACACAGGGACAATGATCTACTTCTGTGTACTAAGTAAGTTGTTCACAGAAATAGTTCAAGTGGGAAAGGCCCTCTGGAGATCATCTAACCTTGTTCAAAGGAGAGTTAACTACAACAGGTTGCTCAGAGCTGTGTCCAGTTGGGTTTTGAATGTCCCTGTGGATAGGATTCCACAGGCTCTTGTGGATGTATATCGAGTGACCACAAAGAGGCATGGCAGTAGGTTTCAGGGTACTAAAAGTACGTGCATCTCCTGAATGTTCATAGCTGCTCCTCCACCTAGTTCATTCACTGCTTGTTTCTGGGCGGCCACCTCGAGCCTGGCAGCTGGCTCCCCAAGCCAGCCCATCTGGGTGGATCTAAGCCCCCACTCCTGCCATTACACCAGGCATATGTACTTGTGCTTTCCTCATTTGGAGGCAGAATGATGCCTGGCTCCACCTCCCAGCATCTTTCTGCCTCTACTGATTAAAAAACCTCTCTACCATTAGAGAAGGATTACTTAAGTTGTTTATTTTGGACTCAGATAGGAGTTTGTCACCAGAGACAAAGCTTTGGTATGTGCTGAAATTTGGGAAGAGGCTACCATCTCCCTGACACGAAAGCAAAGGAGCTTAGATGTCAGTTCCACATATTTACTTATTTCCCTCTTTTGCCCTGAAGATATCAAAAAAGGAGGCAGTAGGACTTGTCATAAGTGGAGCGCTCACAGTGCTCCTCTGCAATATTTAAAAGTGCCCCTGTAGAGCTTAGGTTGTTGTCAGTCTCTGAAAACTGATTGTAAGCATCAGCTTTATATCCCTTATGAAGACAATGAGAACTTTTCGTGATAATATCTGCAGTACTTTGATAGAATCAGGTGGAAAAGTGGGGTTTTTTTCTTTCTGTAAGCAGGTAGAGGATCTGTATTTTTTTGTTATGTTAATAGAAATTACTTTTTTAAATTACATTTTTCTCAAAGTGAAGACATGTGAGCACTAAGAAGTGCTAAGAAGAGAAATGTAATGATGCAGAAGCCAGAAAATCATAGGGCTGCTGCTGGCTGTCACTCAGATGGTTTTGTGTGACTTTAATTTTAAGTGATGTATATCGAGTGGCAAGAGTGAGTCATCGGAATGAGGATGACTCAAGTTGTTGCTATGAATTCAGTGAGGAATGTTAAATAATGGGCTCCTACGGTGTCAGTGCTGCAAGTCTCTAGGTGACAAGAAAGGAGATTAAATATTAGCAGTAAAATGAAATTAAAGTTAAGATTAAATTGGGATACATTGGGAACAATAAGACTTTTACCAGTTGTCCAGTTTTACTGCCTTGGAACATCACCTAGGAATGTTACTAAATCTTCTCATGTAATGCTGTCAGTAAGGATAAGAGTAAGGAGAGTGATGTTTAATACAGTACTTCCGATTGTACTTAGTTGTTTATATAAATAATTTAACACTTTAAACATGAGCCTTTCTACAATGAAGACTTTTATGAATGGAGAATTAGTCTGGAACTCCGGGCATCCTGGGCATGAAATGAGAGCTGCTCAGTGAAGCATCATGGTTCCTGCACCCAAAAATGATTTTATGTTTTAGGAGCTGAAGGTCTGAGCATTATCCATGGTACCATCATGCTTTCAAGTAACCACAGTTCAGAGCAAAAATACGGCTGAAAATCTACAAGCCTGTTGAGTTCTTGCAATGTTTTCTTTATCATGGACAGAGGAATCAGTTGTTTAAATAAAGGAAAGGTGAGGGCATGAAAGGGAAAAAAAATAGCCCTTCTGACTGAGCATTTTCAATAGAGTACCAGAAGGCAATTTGAACTAGTGTATGAATGCAAAGCTGCAGAAAGCTGTAAACTAGTGACCCAGAATGAAAAGAAAGTGAAATCCCAACCTACTCCAGCTTTTGTTGGTACTATCAGTCTAAAATAATAATCCCCACAAAATTACCTTTCTTGTGTTCTATTGACATTTCTGAACAGGTGAACAGGGTCTGTTCAGCAGTCAGCTGTATGGCAGGAAGTCTCTGGGTCCCTTAACATGGGATCAAGTGTCCCTTCATTCCTGGATTGTGTGAAACAGGATAAGGCAGAAAAGGCACTTGTCTTCAGGATGGTGTTGATGTGTGACAGTACTAAGGTGCTAAAGCTTCACAAATGTCTTCATGTTGTAGCTATAATTTTATAACATATTTAACTTGAAGTGCAAATTTCAGCTATAGAAGAGGATATAAGAGGAGGATATCTATTCTAGATGGAAAACAATTTTACTACTTTTCTAAAGTTATTGACTATTAAGTGATTACTCTCACTGATCTAAGAGCTGTTCAAGACCACAGTGTTAATACTGCTATGTAAACTGCCCTTGCAAGCTTATTTTTGCAGTTCTTGCATGTACAAATGTCTTTTTCTTCCAAAGAATAAGTGATTTCCTAGTATTCTTACCTAAGCCATCGCTGTGGTCCTTATGTCAAGTCCATTTTGCTTGTTTTCCTCCCAAACCTCCTGCCAACATAGAATCTCAGCTTCAAACAAGTCTTATGCACAGGTCAGGTAAAAATGTGCCTTCTCAAAGGAGAGCGAGGCACTGATCTTTAGGTAACGTCAGAGTCCTGGTGCCCACAGTGTTAGCACTGGCTTTCTTTGAAAAGGCCAAGAGTTTGAAGCTCTGATTTGGTTCTTTCTGATCTACTAAGTTCTTAGGGACAGTTCTAGATTTGTGTGTTACAGAGTTTCATGAAAAAGTTTATTGATGACTTTAATGTAAAGAATTTGACTGACTAGGCTAATGCAGTTTCTGAAATAATATTCAAATTCTTCTGGAGAACAGGAGATTCAGCTTGAGCTGTGTCAGAAGAGTGTCTCATCTAGCCAGGTGTTCTTTTTTCACCTGCCTAGTAAAGGTTGAATGTTTGGGGGTTTTGTGCTTTTTTTTAATCCTTCTGTTATGTACCTCTCTAACTGTGCATGGGAAGAGAGACATTTTACAGGTGTCTTTTAGCCTTTGCTCTAAAATGTCATCATGTCCTTTTGTTAAAATAATTAAGCCAGAGCAATGCTCTGTTGAAAATCCAAGACCCTTGCTCTTACCAATGTTTTCGCTACTCCACTGAATGGTGTGCAAGCCAAAACTAGATGTTTCCCAACTACCTTTCAAGGCACTGAAGCTCCACTAAAGATATAACCTTATCACATAACAGGTAGCCTCATAAAGAGCTTCATGAAGAAATTGGCAATTGAAACACTTTAGAAACTTTTCAGCCTTGACTACTCCTACTCATTTGCTATTCTTAGCGCACTCTCTATTGCCGTCAAGAATCTAGCTCAAAGCTCTGAGATTCTTCTCACTTCATCAGTATCGTAAGATTCCTTTTTTGTGTCTTTATTTTTAGGCATACAGTTCCTGGCAATTAATGTGCAACCTCCTTTCCTGGGGAGAAGTGTATTTGTTAAGTACTGTGAAAGTAGACCGTGCTTTGCGGATGTTTGAGGGTAGGGAATGAACTCTCTCCCATTTCGTTCTTATTTTGCAGTGAGGGCAGATGTTGCTAGTGCAGCTGATTCTGCTTCAGTTCTTTCATTTGTATTATCCACACTCCTAAAATTCTGTCCCACACTTGCTTAAATGTTTTACTGGCCTGGAGCTTAGTCTGAAACAATGACTAGGAAGCCTGTTCTGAAGTAATGAAATATTCATCAATGAACGTGAATAAACAGAGCAGATTGGAGAGTAAGAAACACGCTGTTTAAGGAAATGAACTTTGCTCATTTAATAAATGCTGTTTGTTTTTTTGTTATAATTTGTGATTATACTCATGTAAGATACTCGCACAGAGTGATTCTGTGTAGGACAAAAAACGGGCTGCATATATGAGGATAAGATGAAAGAAGCCGAGAGCTGAACAAGAGAACCCCAAGGAACTTGATCCTGCCTGAATGAAAGAAGTGCTGCTGGCTGCCAAGTTGCCTTTCCTTAAAATCCAGAGCAGAAGAGGGTACAATGACATTATTGGTTATTATATGGACATTATTGAACAAGATATAAAGAGCTTGTGATTTGAATAGTAGCTACAGAATACCACAAACCCTGAGGAAGGAATCACTTAATATGCTTGTATTTTACTTTTTGCAGCAGCAGAATATTTTTTGACCTCTTGAGAAGTAATAATGGTTACTCGGGAACACAAATCAGAGAGGAATTTTTGTATGGAGACAAATGGTGGCAGTTCAATGCATCATGTATATCAAGGAGATGAATATTTCCAGAAGACATACAGTCTCTCCCTCTCTCTTTTTTTCTTCCTCCCTCCCACTAACAAATACTGGTATAACTATTATATATTAAAGGATCAGTTTATAAATATGTGCTGACCTTGGTGCCTTTAAAGGTCCCTTCCAACTCAAACTATTCTGATTCAATGCCACTGGGATAGTGCAGAGAAGCAGCCAATCTTTGATTGCAATTGCTTAGTTAAAACTTTTACCTACAGAAAACACAATTTTGCTGTGCCAAGTCCCAGTTAGTGCATGTTTTGAAAGTATTTATGCTGATTCCCTCCCTGCAGTAACAAAGCAGAGATTGCTAAAATGACTTCCAGATGGAGCGTGCATCCCCGATCATGCATGATACAAACAGACCAAGTCAGGGCAGTCCTGAGGCTGTGCTTGCTTGACTAAAGGGAGGAACAATCATCTTGGAACTCAAAGTGGAGGGCGAAAGCTAAGTGAGACTCACCTACTTTAATTGATCTTATAGGCAAGAACAGGAGCAGGCTGTGGTGATTAACTGAGAAGCCGTAGAACAAATTGTTGCTGTGGACTCGGTGGATCTTTCTGAGTTCCTTCCAACTCAGGATATTTTATGATTCTATGAATTTTGAGGTTTTGCAAAGCATTGCACAGAAAACGCCAGGTACAAGTGTAACATCTGCTGTTGTTCTGACTATCTAAGTGTTTCCTCCTGGATTACTGTTTTACCTTCAAGTGTCAGTAAATATGATTAAAAATAGGAATAAGGAAATGTGGGTGTCATCCATCTGATGCTACAGAGTAAACACAGTCTGTGAAAATGAGATGACTGGTAGGACAATACCCCAGTTGATGATAAAAGTGTTCAGTTATGTGGGGAGCAGAGACCTTTCAACTGGATAACCACAGTCTGAGACTGTCAGTATGAAATGAGGGAAATGCAGGGGTAGAAGGGGAGGGATTCACCCTTCAGATTTATTCAACATACTGCTCTACTTTGGAGGGATAATTGAAAGTTTGGGATAAGTCTCTGTTCTTCTTAAAGTGGTATAAATCTTAACTGAGGAGCCCTGTCTAGAGCTGTAGCCTGCATATTGCATGTAGGTCAGCTTGTTTGAAAAGCATCTTTGCATCTGTCTTTAGCTGATGTGCTGGGAAGCCATGCAGAAAAGCACAGACTGATTACAAAAATGCTAGAATTAAGCTGAGTGAAGAAAAGCCAGACTAACCTGCTGGAGTCCTTTGAAGATCTTACTACAAAGATACAGTGGGTGTCAATGTACTTAGCGATTTGTCTCCAGCTGCTAAAATCAAAGCACTCAGTGCTTCAGTATAGAAACCAAATGATCACATCTGTACTCCATAAATATTTAGCATATCACCCACTAGATCATTCAGAGCTCAAGCCTCTATGACTACAGCCAGGCATAAAAAACTATGGGTCAGCCTAGTTTTTGTTGTTATTGCTATCATTATAATTATTATTATCATACTTTTAGTCCTTCCCACAGGAAATATGACTGTGATAGTTTACTTAAAAACACATCTGAGAGCCTTCCCCCTTGATATGTGACTCAACAAACATAGACTTCAGAGAATCAGGAATGCTTTTGTTGTCTGCTGCTACAGTCACCTGTGCTAGAAAACGTGAATGTAATTAAAATGAATATTCCAGTCGTGTTCTTCCCAGAAATTTTAATATACTTAAAATTACTGCATCTAATCCCACTGGACTGCTTTTTATGCCTGGAAGAAATGAGGAAGTAACATACAGCATGTGTTTTATTTAAAATAAATAAAAAAACCAACCCAAATCAGAGTTGTTCAAAAACCCAGACCAATAAAAGGAGACTCGGTAGACCAGGGAAGTGACGGTATAATTCCTTGCTGGGGTGCCTCAGTTCCCACCAGAAGAAATTGCCCTTAAGGTTGTTTCATTCCTTCGCTCGTTCAGTTTCTGACATCTCTCTTGTGGATTCCATGATGCAGTGTCCCTCAGGCAAAGTAATACCTTTTAGTCACCACCACCAAAGTGGCCTGTGTCTGATTTGGACACTCAGAGCTCAAAGGCTCCGTAGAGTGTTTCCACATCACTGAACAAGCTGTTCATCTCTTCACAGAAGCTTGTCATCGAGAAACAGTCCAGCTAGATTATCAGTTTTAAAACTGAACAGTCTCCTGCCTCTTTGCTCTGGGCTAGTCAGACATTCATAAAACATTGAGTTTTGTAAGTACTCTGAGAAAGCTAGAGGAGCTTTAATACAAGAGGTGTGTCTTGAGTTGCATTTTGCCTATGTACAAACACACACACAGATGTCATATATTTGTGTGTAAAACGGCACCTTTCTTAGAAATTACATCTATCTGAGACATCAGGTGTGTGCAGGCCTGCACTTTAATGATCTCATAGTCAGAAACACACTGAATAGAAATATTTTCCCTGCTTTACTTGGCAACAAGTAAAATAAAAGTGTGGAATAATTCAACTACCACCAGAAGGTGTGGTGCTGCCCCAGCAGTGTTATTTTTGGGTTGACGGTAGCTGTGCACTTGCTGGTTTTCCAAGTGCCACAGCAGCTGCTGACCTACCTGTGCTCCAGCCCTGCCTAAGCCAGAAGAGCTATTTTATGCAAAATTATTCTCTAATTAAGTTGCACAGTGGTAGAGCCAACACAAGCTGTACTGATAAGGGATGCCACTTTCCAGTAGGTACTAGAAGCTCAGCATGACATTAAGCAAATGGAATAACTGGCTCTTCACAGCCCAGTGCTCACTGTATCTGACCTTGCACTTGCTGTATGTGGGCTAACAATACCCTGGCTGTACTATTAACAGGACTCTGATAGTGACCCCAGTTACAGTAGAGTTATGACCCAGCCATATTAAAAAGTGAGTTTTGATTCAAATGGTAGGCTGAGATGTACAGTGATGTATCGTAACCTCAAGCTGCTCTGTCATGGTGTTATTACCTGAAGAAACCTGAGGAGCTGGAGAGAAAATGAAGAAATAAGAAGTCTGTAGATATGTACGTCCTGTTGCCTTCACTGTTACTAGCAGGTGTTATGTAATTTCCATTAGGAAAACATACTCTTTTACTCCTGATCTTGACATTTACATGACTATTGCATGTAAATTGAAAGAACATTTTCTAAGAAGTTGTAAATGGAAAATGTATTAAATCTTCTGCTAAATGAAGTAAAAATTATATTAGGGACACAGATCATCCAACTGCAGAAACTATTCACCTTGAAGTGAAAGAGAGTGAAAGCCATTAATCTGGTAGCATTAGAAGACTACATTAATTATCTGGCCTGGTTACAAACCAAAATGTAATCAGATATGGTTGGTTGCTTGAGGTTGCTTTTGATATCAAAGATGGGGGAGAGGGGGTGTTTTGGAAACGAGGAGTAATGAGGGGTTACTAAAGAAGGGGTAGGGAAGAGCTTTATCAGACCCAGTGCCTACATGACCATTGCTTGGCATTCTGTGCCCTGTGCTGCCAGCTGCTCTGCTGCATACATACCCATTCCCAGCTGTTTCTGTGCACCTAGGAATCATTATTTGTAATGCAAACTAAAAACTCTTGGAGGCTTCTCTTGGGGAAAAAAGAAGTAGTGAGACACACAAAAGATGAGGAAGTAGATCCAAAGATATTTATGCAAGTACAGAATATGTACTTGCAGACAAGTAATGGGTAACTTGGTGTTTTGCAGTGGAAGAAGGTGTAGTGATCATAAAGCTGCCATACAGCCATCCGTGGCTGTGGCAACTTCTCACACTGCTCCAGCTAAGGATAGCATCCCACTGTGCTACATCAGAAGCAGAGGAATCTCCTACAACCATTGTTTCACATCCTCTGCCATTTGTTCAATGATGGGATTAAGTAATATTTATTGTGTTTCATGGGGCTGGCACACAGGGTGTGGCTTTAGTCAACCACAGCATGGACATGGAGTTGGGACATTGCAATCTTCTCTTACATGTTTCACCTTGCCTGTTTACTTTTACCCATCCCTGGTGAGACACAAGGAGGGTAATAAATGTTCACAGATTTCCCATTCCTTTCTCATCCTGTTGCCAGAATCAGAACATGAGAAGAGATGGGGAATCCAACTCCTTCATAGGATTGCCCTGCTTTATACGGGAAATGGCCTGTGCTAACACAGTCCCAACTGTACTTTAAAGACTGACTTCTTTCTTTAAAGGCTCCAAGTCACAGCCTATCCATCATAGCTTTCTTATAGGGAAGCAGAGGTATTCATGAGCTCAGTGTTCTTGCCCAGAAAAATCCTTACATCTTGCTCATTCTCAAGGTTTCTCTTTTTTCCCCTTTAGACTTGAAGAGAGAGAAAGTGAGAGGGGATGTACCTGCAGCAGGTGCAGAGATTGAATCGAGATACTGTCTGTCATCATTTTGTTTAGGCTGCCAAATAAAATAATGATTGAAAATTAAGATTAAAATTGGATATATTCTTTCATATCTAATGAAAATCAGTAATCTTGGCATAACATATGGTGCTGCATTCAACTCCTAGTGCCGTAGGAGTACTTTGCAGCTGACAGCGCATATGTCCATACAGTATGCTTCAGAATCCCCAAATTTAGATGTTTGATTGAATCAGTAATTTTTAAGCTCTAAATGTAAGCATATTCCTCATCCCCCAAAAAGCATCTTGAAAAGTTAAGCATTTCCTAATGCTTTGGAATTATCTCCTGTGGTCATTGGGAGCAATCCTTGCTCTCATGCTTCCAGTATTCCTTTGCAAAAAAAAAAGAAAAAAAACCTCAAAACCATTGCATTTCTGTTCAGGAGAACAAAAGTCTCCAAAGAATCTCAGGTGCCATCTCAGAGGTCAGGAAAGCCTACTGCTGCAAATACCAATATGGGTTTGAGAAAAAAGGGTGTTAATTATATGTACAGTGTGATACTGTGTGTGTCTTCCCTGACTGATATGGTAAAACTTTCAGGATCTCTAAGCTTTCCCTTTGCAGAGGATTTATTAATCCCATTTCCACGTTCTTTTCCATATTCACCATGCATTAACTCTTACTAATTCATCAAAGTGTGCAGAGAATTTTATTCTCCAAGAAGAAAGAATACAGAGTTCTCTCATTAAGGTCTTGCTTTTCTTGGATCCCTTCAGGGTAAAATGTCAGATACATTTTTCTTGTGGCATTGATTTTGTTTGTGTATCATTACCAGTAGCACTTGTAACAAAATTTTGATAAATTTGTATTCTGGCATTTGGATTCCAAAGCAGAAGACCTTGTGTACATCAATTAAAACTTATTTAAAAAAAAAAAAAAGTGATTTAATGAACACAGAAGTAACACCTCCTTAGTCTGAATCAGAAGCTCAGAATAGCATGCCTTTGCAAATTCATGTGCGTTAGCCCACTCTTCTTGAAGGAAAAATCTAATGAGTAATGGAGAAAAGAACTCTTCAGCATGAAGTCAAGCTTAGGGATGAGGTTTAATGACTTCTAAGGTAAGTTAGATATGGGAAAATATTTGAAGAAATATTTGGCTGCAAACATCTGCATCTTGAAACAGCCTGTATCAAAGGTACAACCTAGGTGCACTTTCCAACTTATGCATTTTGATACTTAAAAATTGAGTTTTTCTCTTTGGATATGCAATAAGACTGCAGGAGGTTGGGATTAATTTGCTGTATTCATTTGCCTACACCCATCCTTTGCAGAGCTGTGGCACACAGGCTGTGTGCAATTGTGTACCGGCATGTGAGATCATCCTCTTTCAACCTGTTTTATCCCTACTGAGGGCTTTTTTGCTCCCCTCACCCCACCCTGTATATTTAACTCCCTTTACTTCCAGTCTCTCACTGTTAGCCATTTTCATTGTCCCCACATGTACCTTGCTTAAAATCCTCCACACCGGATCTGCAAGCCTTTCAGCAATGGTGCTTTTACTGAATTTTGTCAATTGGATCCTATCACAGCTCTTCTTCCTCAAAGAGGGATCCTGGGTGGTGACGGCCAAAGCACAGCTCGCAACTTTGGCTGCAGAGCTCATTGTTAATTCTCAATGTGCATCCACACCTATCCAGGCTTTTTCCATCACCTGTAGGACCAATGTGGTCATCCCCTGGGCTCTCATGTTTTCTGCCTTTGCTCTCAGAGCTCTGTAGTCATTCTTGCTCTAGTTATTCACACTAGTTGCACATCCAAAAAAGAGATAAAAACATATTTTGGAAACTGTGTTTGCTTGATATTTCACAATTTCAAAATATCTGTTCTTTTCTTAAAAGACCAAATGGACCATACAAATAGTTCTAATTATTTCAAGTAAATAACTTGAAGTATGTTATTGTATAAAATGTGAATTGATTATTGCCTTGAATAACCCAGACTTTCTGGAAATGAAAAAATTGCTTTCCAGCAGAGTTGTCTCTACATATATTAACTTTTTTTGAGAAAAAAATTATATATGTAAAACTGTATGAATCGCTACAAGTCAGAGAAGATTTTGGGAAACAGGGTTGAATCTGGAAAGGAATGTGTAAAACACTGTCTTGAAAACAGGAGCCAGAACACTTTGATGGTATTCATGAACTCATTCATTCATTTTTCATGAGCAATGACAGAAGTGATGTTTTCTCAGTAAGAATGTTTGCAGAACTCCACTTCACTAGCAATTCTTCAATAGTCTTTCCAATACAATAACAATTTATAATATAAATAAATCCTTAGATTTGCCATCTGATTTCATAAAAAGTTTCAGCAAGGGAGCAGAGAAAGACCACAAAAAACCAAATCACATAGGTAAGCAGCTTTTGGACAATTTATATGATGAAAGTTGTTTGCTCAGGATATTGGATAAACTTCAGTAAATTAGGATAAATCAGTGTAAAGTGAAAAAGTAGCCAGATACTTCTTGGCAATAGCTCCGTGCTTTATTTCATGATGGGTTTATTTTTGGAACTTAATATTTTCCTCTCCCGTTCCCTTACCTCCAAGAGTTAATGTTTTTGCTACCTGTGACAAAAATTACTTACTCTTTGTAGTGTGATGTTCTGAGAAAGCTGGCTGCTGTAATCTGTCTTCCTTTCAGCACTCATCTGCTCATCTTGGATTCTCATCCTGATCCACCGCATCAGGGTCTTAGTACAGTCCATCAACATATGGTGTATCATGAAGAAACAGTTTGTATTCCTGGTGCAATCTACAGCAAAGGTGATTAGATACTAAATAAAGCTCAGATGATATTTAATAGCCAAGGTTTTTTTACCTTTTCCATGGCATTTTCTTGCCGGCTTTTAGGAGTGTGTGTATGTGCTGCCCTCTAGCAGGGCATCCTATCACACAGCTGCTGTTTCTGTCACTCAGAATTTCTAAAATACCTGTCCCCACTGTCTCTTTAGAAACACTGGCAGTCTCCACCTCTTCATTAACATGGTGTTCTTTGATGGATGTTGCATATAGATAAGTAGTTGTGAGGAAATTTCCATGTTTTCTCTGGATGTCCTGACAATTATTTGTGCTGCCTTTTCTGAAGAGCTCAAGAGCTGCCGCAAGGGCTGTCCTTGTAGTGGAAGGTTGAGCTCCTTAAAAAAAAACAAATCAACCACCTTTGGACACCAACATATCTCTGCTGGGACCAGTCCTTTACTACCTTGAGGTCTGCTACAAGTGTGGAAGGAATCATCTATAACATGAGAATTATCAAAAGGTAAATGATTGTTTGACCCAAACACCAGAACAGAAACACCAGCCTGGCTCTTCTCAGGGACTAAAGCATTCTCTGCATGTCTTAAATAATATTGGAGAAGTGAAACATCATGTGAATAACATTAAAAGTGCCAGAGAAATGACGCAATTGTCTCTATCAAGATTTAAGGATGATGTAATACAATTTTCATTAGGGAAAGGTTGGAGGCTCAAACACTGTCATTTTTTTCATATGGGAAGTTTTAATTTCATGCCAAATTTTAATTTATTTCTCCCTAACATATGAAAAAAATGCTGTCTAATTACATCTAATTTTGATAGGGTACATCTTTGAAAATGAACCTTCACTTATGAAAACTTGTAATTTCTGCCATTTATAATTACACAGATTGAAAACTTTGTTTAAAGTTGCATAAGGAGGAACCAATCACTAACATTTTTTTCCTTTTTCTGAATTTGTATTAGATTTATAAGAGAGCTTTCAAGTGAAAGTGAAAAAAATCAGCCTCAAGTTGTTAGCAGTAGTACCCTCCCCATCTCCTTAACATTCTTTTCAGGTTTTCATAAAGATATGAAAGAAAATATTTCTATCCTTCGTGTTTTTGGTTGGTTGGTTTGGTTTTTATAGAATGAGATCATCACCTATTTTCTTTGTTTGGTGTCACACCATGCAAATGGTACAGAGGTTTTGAAGAAAAAGAGGAAGAGGCGAGGATCATTCAGCCAAGAGGAGCCAAGTGACAGGTCACTCAGGTTTGTAGACAGGTGTAGGAGGACAGAATAACCCCCTTTTTTCTCTTAACTGCGTCCGCTCAGAGAGCGACTATCATCAGGTGCAGGGTACATAGCTAACACTGCAAACCATCAAGTGAGTAGAGGATCCTTATGCTCCCTTCCTAGTACTACTTCTCTTCAGGGTGCCCCAGCTGGGCCTGTTGCTGTGGGTTTGGGCTTATCCCCCTATGATATTTAGGGAAGGGGAAGAGAGAGAGAGCACTTTAGTCTCTGCAGTTGCTGTTCTCACATCTCTCAGCCTCTACAGAGACATAATGGCACACTAAGCCTTCAGAGGTACTGTAAAGCATAAGTGCAGTCTTTTGACAGACTATTTCTATTGCTGGCAGTTGTCTTCATTTATTCCTATTACTGTGTCAGTTACTTGGGAGTTTTTTTCCTTGTCTTAAAGTTTGGGGAATTTTTCTTCTTTTTTTTTTCCTTCCCTCTGATCTGACATTAGGTATGGAAAGGGAGGGTAAGGAGGCTGTTTACCAGGCAGGGCTTTTAAGATTTGCTACTGGGGGCCCTAACCAGGAGGGACAGTGTATTCCTGATGTCATTACCCTGCATGCACTTAGCAAGACTGGGGGGAAGCAAATGAGATAAGTGCTAACTCCTCATAAAACAAGCAAAACAAAATGGGAGTGCTGAATGCTGTGAAGGTATTGTGTTTGAGTAAGCCTTGTTTGTTAGGAGAGAGGCTTAAAGGTGTATTTAGAGAGAGCTTTTAGGTAAATCACCCTGTGGCAGGACTTGGTAATGTTTTTCCAAGTATCCTTGAACATACTTAGGAAAACATTTTTTAATAATAGTATTGCTAAAATGAGTGTCTCCTGCATCAGCAAGAGTTGACAGATTCATCTTTGAACCTTCTTTCTCTTCTTCCATCCTGAGTATCTTGCCACTACTTTGGAGCATAGGGCAGAAGGACAACTGACTCAACTCCTGAAGCAGTTCACAAGTTTCAAGTCCCACAATAACCTTGTATAGAAATTTAATTCAGAGTGAAATGGAAAGCATCTAGTCTTGGTCTACAAAAAGTTACAACAACATGCTTCCAGATAAACTTTGAGGCCTTTGGTATGAAAGGCAAAAAGTTTTAGACTTCAGCAATGTATAGGGGAAATTCACAAAGATAAAAGTGTAAAAATATGTATTAATAAAGCCATTTAGTACTGTGTAGGTATTGGAGCTCCTCTAATACCTTTGTAAATGGATGTTTCATACAATCTGCTTTGAAGAGGAGACCTCATACCTGAATCCTGGTGCATTGTGTAGCTGAGTGTACAAGAATATTATTCCCGCAGAGCTACTAACTGGCCTGGAGGCAGCCTAGGCAAAGCTGCAGGAGGTGCGGGGGAAAGGGTTGGGGCCTCATAGTTAAAGAGTTGTATCTCCTGTCATAGTCTACATAGTCTCCTCTGCTGCAACTGTAAAAAACAGCAATGCCTATGGGAACAATAAGAATGTGCATGAAATGGTAATTGGAATAATAATGTGAATAGTTTGACACATTAATTTGATTACAGTAGCAACTGAATTCAGAGTAGATCTTTTTAGTTCCAGCAGTTTGTATCCAAGTCTAAATTTTAATGGGCAACTGTACTTAAACCCTAATATGATAAATGTTGCACAGTTCTTCCACTAATGTTAGAAAAGCTTAAATGTCCTTATCATGAAAACCATTCTTGAACAATTCAAGGAACTTGAATTCTTGATAGCAGTGGTGCTATTGCTGTTGATTGATATGCATGATTGTCAGTCACATAATAGCATTTTTGTGTGCCATTGCTATTGTTATGCAGAGACCTGACTGAGCTGAAGCTGAGATCAGCGGTCTCAGTTAAAATAACCAATTCTATGAATCTGGCATGAAGTGTTTTCCTGAAACACAATACATAATTAAACTTACTCTAAGATTTTAGTATGTCTGCATACCTTTTCCAAGATCATATTGTGATTTGACCACAATCCCTATGAGTAGGGCAAAGGGAGGTGATTTTTACACTACAGTTTATTTCAGTGCTACTGCCTGAGATGATGCACAGCAAGAAGCAAATTGTCTTGCACTCAAGGTCATGTGTCAGAAGGATCCTTATGTGTGCTGCAGTGCAAGAGGAGATGTAGTTCTTCTGTCTCTGAAAATGCACCTTCTGGCAGAAAGACCCATCAGTGGTGGTGCTCTTGTTTCTTTTGCTGGAGGGGACCCCCAGTGCCACATATAGTCAGAGTGGGAGAGAACTGTGAAGGTGCAGCATGTATGCGTGGGATACAGCCAAACAAGGGCCATGCGGAGGAACTGTCACGCTCTGAGCAGAGACCGTGACATATTTTATGCTTGAAAAAGTTTGCGTCCCCTATTCTGTCTGGCACGTTAAAGAAGGGAGAAAGAAAACAGTCTTCTGAGCTTGTCCCCGTGCTCCTGCCCAGGTAGCCAGTAAGGTGTGGTAGCTTTCTCATTCTCCAGTCAAAATAAGAACAAGGCATCATTTAGCTCGGTAATTTCGCATTGCAGCAATCGAATTAATACTTGGCTAAAAAGGAATAATTTTTATATTAGTAGTTTTCTATCTTTCCTAAGAATCTCCTACAAATGTTTTCCAGTTCATCCTAGTAATGTCGCCTGCCTGTGGTCTTCAGGTAGGTAGGTTTAGAAGGTAGAATTTGATATTTTAGAGCTGCTTTTCTTAATTTTTCTCCTTGTCAATGAGTAGCATTATTTTTCTTTATAGGGGAAGAAACAATAGGAATTAACATATTTTAGTTTGAGGAAGATTCTATGGTTTTTTCTGATATTTGGGGTCTTTCAGCATTTTTGTGAGCAGCTATTGCTTGGGGTTCATTCTCAGCCTGCCCAAGTGGGCTGTAATGAATGCTATATTTAAATAAGAAAAGCTTTTCTCCCTAAATACCCCTTCTTTGGGAACATGTACTTTATGTTCAATTTTAGTTTGCTAGTTTGGTTGGGTTTTTTGCCAGTATGGATAACCAAAACATTGCTAAACTTAATGTGCAGTGGTGGAAAATTACTCTGTAAGTCACCCACAGGGGAAGGACTGGCTTGAAATAGGGTTAGGGTTGTGTTATGTGTGTGCAAAAGTTGAGTCCTCTGCATGTCCACTTCTGAAAGCCTGTTGTTGCTCAATGAAAATAGCTTTTTTTGTTTTTAATGAGTAATAAACTTTCTTGTGCTTTAATTCCACCCCCCACAACTCTCCAACTCGTAAATATCCTTAAATGTGAAAAATCTGAACAGATTTATAAGCCTGTTTTCCAGCATTCAGTTAGAGATGCTTTTGTATTAATACAACATCATTGCAAAAGCCCACACTGTAGTGCTCTCACAGTGGGTGTGGCCTGGGGCCAGAGGCTTTGCAGGCGAGAGCAAAGGGCTTGTTCTGTAGTTCAAAATATTTGCCATTAATATTTGCCATTAAACAACTGTTACAATTTTGAGCAAATAAACTTGAAATACCATATCAGCTTCTCTTTTACATTGTTTTTTGCTGCTACTTGATACTCCGTAAACGAAACTGAAGTGCAGGTGTTATATACCAAGGAGCTTACCATTGATAACTGCATCCATGTTTCTTTACACTGAGACCTGAATGTGTTGGCCCATGTTTCAGACAGCTGTTGATGCTCTGCCTGGTTGTTCTTCTGCAGAAATGAGATCTATATGCAACTGAAATTTGACTGGAGTAGAGGAGACCTCCAGTTCTATGTGACTGTATAATCTGACTGGAAGCAAGCAGACTGTGTTTAGATTTTGTGATAAGCTGCAGATGCTCTGATAATATCAGAAATTGAATCGGATGCATTTTCCAGAGTGTTACTAATTCAAACATGCACATGTATTTTATTAAATCAGGAGAAAGCATGGCAAATTTAACTCCAAAAAGAGAAAGAAAAAAAAAAAAGCTGCCTGGTTCTTAGATACCATTGTAAAAAGATGCCCTAGAAATTAGATACAGATACCGAATTTAATGTAATATGGTAGTTCGTAATATAATTACATAAGAATTGCTAGGGTTTGTTTTGTAAATGGAACTATTGGGGAACTTAAAAAAAAAAGTATTTGTCAGCATAAGATATAAAAGCAATTTCCTTTAAACTTGAAAAACAAGAAATCGCAGCACTGTGCATTCAGTCCACATAATAAATCACATCATATTGAATGCTTCAGATTTGAGAGGTGACACTGAGCACTGGAGACTTTCCAGGAATCAGCAGTAGCTAAATGGTGCAAATGGGCAAGATATCAGTCTTTTGTTTCTTGTCCAGTTTAAGGGTAGCCCCTTGGAAATAAAAAACAGGATTTCCCTGACCTGTGTTCAATCCAGTATTCATCTAAACACAAAGAAAACAGAGATTTTTTTTCAGTTAAACACCCCAAAAAGGAAAGAAAAATAGTCTCTGGCAACTGTATTGCTCAAATTCTGCCAGTTTTAATTGTAGAAGGCCTGTTTTGAAGCCGTACAAATGTGAGGAAAAGCAATGAGCTCAGGGGATATGAGGCCATTGAGCCTGTGGTCTTTGAAGCACAAGGCTCTTACTGCTGTATTTCACCTTCTAACTGGTGCCACCTGTCCAGTTTGAATTTTGCACCTTTTATAAATTGATCAGTGTTTCCCGTTTCTTTCTCCAGTGCATGACTATGGTCCATGTAAAGCAGATGACTGCTTCTTCTTGGAGACTCACAGGAGAAAGCTCTTACAACCACAGGAGAGGGTCTCAGAGCACTCTGCCAGTGTCAGGTGGGAGGCATACAAAGCAAGCCACACTTGATGGTGTTTTCATGTTTCCTTCAAAGGATAACCTCTTTTTGCTGGAGTACTCTTTAAGTCACACAAAAGGGACAATATTTAAACCTGTTTAAAGGTTCCTGCGTGAATGTATCATCTTGTTTTAGAACAGACTGTGTCCTGTAAGTAGCAAGCATAGGCTAATCTGAAATATGTATATCTGAATTCAGCTGAGTATCCTTGCAGGATTTAGAACTAGTTTAATTCTACTGATATAAAATTGTACCGTTTAATTCTTCCAATGTAATGTCTATACAGCTGTAAAATCACCCTTGTTTCAGTGTTTCTGCATTGGTATCTTTTGTAGTCACATTAAGAAGATTCAGAGTGCAGAGCATCTTTACAAACCATGCTGACTCTGGCATCTGAGTGACATTTAGCACAAGTCACAGAAAAACTTCCAGTTATTATACTGAATGAGGTAATCTCATCCGGTATTATCAGGCTTGTTCCCAGAATAATAGATACCTGAATTTCCAGTGGTGTGCTTCTTCCATTTTACTGACCAATAGTGTTCTTTGCTGGGGTTTTCCCCATAGTGTATCCACACTTCAGTATTTTCTGGAGCAAATAAATATTGAAAGCTAAATAAAATAATTACTGCTGTTCATGGAGGACCAGAACTAGATTTTACAACTACATTACAAATATTTTGAGAGGAACATGGTGGGATCTCTATTTTTCTCAAAATGGCTGCCCTATATACAAGGTTTCTAGTCCAAGAGACAGTTAACAAAATCTAGTTTTTAAGGTTCCCAAATTAAATTTAACAGGTACACATCATTACTTCTATGAAATGCTTTCAAATTGCCCTGATTACAAAATACTTCTTGTAATCAGATCAAGTTGAACAGGAAATCCCAAGTAAGTGCAGTATCTCGTGAGTAATTGCTGTACAAATCCTTTAAATAAATTGTGAGCAATTTCTTATGCAGTGGCTTTAGATAATGTTATTAGGATGCTTAATTGACTTTTCTCTGTGTCAGGTTTAGCCATAATGATGAAATTTGAAGAGAAGTAAACATCTGAAATTGAGGTGGAGTATTTCATTTGCATTGAGGCATGAGTGACATTTTTCTTTTATGGATCTGTAAGCACTGATTAAAAATGAAAAAGAAAAAGCTTGGGGAAAAAAAAAAAGCTGGAAGCAAAAAGTTGAGGAATGTTTGGAAATACCTGTTTGGATATGTGGAGAAAAATATTCAGGGAATGGGGAGCATGTGCAAGAGGAGAGGATTATCTGTATATATGGAATTTATTTTTTTTCACCTGTGTGGAGAAACTCGAGTGGCAAAACCAGACCTGAGATATGGAGATGAGCCTTCAAGCTGGTCCTGAGTGAGCAGTAATAAATTCATAGACTGTGGTCTCTGTCCTGGTGGGAAGTAGATACCATTATATGGTGAGGAGATTCTATTTTTTAAATTATTTTTCTTTTCCTCTGATAAAGCCTTTAAAAAGTTTGACTTTGTCTCTGTGTGGCATAAGGAAATTTCATAGGTAGCTTCCACCCTACTTCCAAACATTTGTAGAACACAGGTTTGTTTCCTGCCAGGTTTTACCAAAGTGGCTTGAAGGTTTCTGTTGAGTTGGCTTTGGGTTGGAGGGGTAGAAGGATGGAGGGGATTGTGGGTTTTTTACTACACTCCAAGTTGAGTTCACTGTGAGAATGCTTGATTGATAGGAAAGTCAACTCTTTTGGTTTGTGTTTAAGAGTTCTTGTACAGCACATCTTTGACATTGTCAGCATCTGGAGACAATGTTGCATGCAAAGAAAATGATGTAATGTCATTCTGCTTTCATTTGTCAAATTGATTTAGTTGTTGAATTTATATCTAATTCACCACTTCAATGTTTAGTTATACAGACAAATTTGTATCAGTTATATATTTTGTTAACAAACTAGATTGCTTTGGTATAATACAGGAGTATTTGTCCAAAGATAAGGACAAAGACACAAGCCAGTACACATTGTTACAGCTATGCAAAGATGATGTACTTCTATGAAGTGAAAGTGAAATCAGTAATGTCATTCTGTAGTTTTTTAATGTCAGCATTAACGTATGTTCAAAGACTATCTTAATTTAAAACACTATGATATCCACATAAAAGGGACCCTCTTTGATTCAACTATTGGTGTTCAGGGAGACAAAAGCTGTAGAATTTTGCAACCTCTTAACTGAATGAAGTCAGTTTAAAATAAACTTCAAATTACATGTTTTATTTCAATATCATTGCAATGTGAATCTTTCACATCATATTAATAAGCATTGCAACTTGTTCTACAAGATAGCACAGTAGTTATTTACATAAAGCAATAAGATGAAAAGATAAAACCAAGGGGCTTCTCTTACGTTTGCAGTTCTGTTTTAAATTATTTCTACTTTATAAAAAAAGCAAAATATATGCTGGGAATTGCTGTAAGTGGGAAAAAACCTCTTTTAATATGCTACCCCTTCTCCCCTTGCTTCTCCCCCATTAAGACTATTGTTGATAAACTATTTGGAATATGCAAGAGTATTGCTGAGGAGCTGCAGTAGAGACAGATTTAATAATTAATGCACAGGAATTATTTATTTCCCTAATATATTTTAAAGCTTCATCATTTCAGCAATGATAAACAGTCTTGGTGCTGCTAGAGCTTTGAAAACACAAAGGAACATGAAAATAGTATCTGAGATTTGTTTATCATTTGAGTATGTGGATTTAATATTTTTAAATGAAATACTAAAGCTTTTTCTATATATTCAATACCTATACATTGTTTTTTAGTGGCCATTTGCTAGATTTCAGGAAAGATCTTACAGAAATAGTGATCAATGTGAGATTTTTCCTTCATCAGGAACTGGTTCCTTTCATTAAAAAAGAATCTGTTGGAAAATACTGTCCCTGATTTGGCATGCATTATTGTCTAGCTCATTATATATATATATATGTATGTATGTATTATTTCAAATGTCCATTAAATACTTATTTTTCACAATTAGTCAGTTATTCCAATGTTCATGTTCTGCTTTTGGTTTTGTCCTTCTGCAATGTAGTGTTTTTACTTGTCTTCATTTTGTTTTATTGATATGGGGCTGCTTTCGTAAATTTCTCAGACTTATTTCTAATTCTAATCTCATTCTCTAAACTGCTCGCAGCTCTTTCAATCCAAAGCAATCTACAAATTTCAGGTGCCTTCTCCAATTCTGATATTAGAGTAACTGCTGAAAATATTGAATGCACCCAAGCCCAGGAAACACTTCTCCCCAGGGAACCTACTTAAAACATGTTATTGGTTTATGCTGCATGATTAGTAGATACTTATTTAGATGATGTTCTCAACAAATCGATCAATCCAATAGTGATTTAAGGGAACAATGTCAAAAGGCTTAATGAAACGCAACACGATGTCACCTCTTCTGTTCCCATTCTTCTTTCATTCTGCCCTTCCCTCCAACTCATGAGGTTAAGAAGGAAATTAAATTGATTAGACTTAACCTTATTCTTGACAAATCTGTGACATTTGGGTGTTGGGATTAAGGAAGGTGGTATACAGATGTTTATTTAACAATTTAATATCATTCCAGACAATCAAGTTGACTTGCCTGGAACTGTGTTTCTTCCCCATGTTTTTGAAGACTAAACACTATTTGTTATTTACCCAGAAATGACCTTGCTGGTTTTTCCACATTTTTTTCCAGCTTGTTCCTAAATAATATGGGGTAAATATTATCATCCCATTGACGTGAATAAAACTAACTTAACTAAATATTTCTTGACCTTTTCTTTCTGTATTTTGACCTGTATTCCTCCTTCATTTTTCAAGGTACTTTAAGTACTTAGTTATAACTAACCTTTTTATGATTAGGAGGCTTTAAATACTTTAGGCTCTCCTTGCCCTTTGATTAATAGACCTGTTAATTAACTAGATGATAGTCTTCCTCTTATTCCTGGTGTACTTAGAGAATCTTCCTAGCTATAAGCTATTTTGTCTCTTTACCTTTCTGACTGTTTCTTTCCTTTATATGAATGGCTAGCTATGTGGTGTTTACTCCATGTTTTCTATTAGTTACTTCTGGTTTTTAAGTCTTTGAAGTGTCTTGTTGCTCCTTATTAGTGTTGTTGTTAGTTTGCTACAGCTTTTTAAAAAATGTATTTGTCCTTATTTTGTAATTATTTTCTCACTGATAAATACTGGAGCACCTGCTCAGGCTTTCTTTTAGGATGCTACCTGGTTTCTAGCTTTACAGACTTTACAGATTTTCCTCCTGGACAATGCATTAAAGGTAGGATGTGGTGGTGAACGACTACAAAAAAGACATGGACATACTGGAGAATGTCCAGTGAAGGGCCTTGCAAATGATTAAAGGACTAGAGCATCCATCCAGTGAGGAAAGGCTGGAAAAGCTCTCTCAGAACCTGAAAAAGAGGGTTTTTTTAATCAGTGTATATAAATACCTGAATGGAGGGCATAAAGAAGATGGAGCCTGGCTGTTTTCAGTGATGCCTGGTGACAGGACCAAAGGCAGTAGCACAAACTGAAACACAGGAAGTTGCCTCTGAACATCAGGAAACACTTCTTCTCTGTGCAGGTGACCAGAAGGGTTGTGGAGTCTCCATTCTTGGAGATATTCAAAACACTGCTGGACATGGTCCTAGGCAACCAGCTCTAGGTGGCCCTATTTGAGCAGGGGTGTTGGACCAGATGGCTTCCAGAGGTCTTTTATAACCTCAATCCTTCTGCAATTCAGTGATGGCTTGATACGTCAAGATTGTGGCACATTCTTGTTCTCTTATGGCTGCGACTGTCACTCACTTCTGAATACTTCTGAAGGACTATGGTTTAGTATAATCCTTCAGGGATTAATATGCAATTAAACTACAGCAATTTTGGAGATTAACAGGCATATTTGGGGTAGAGATAGTATGATGGGGAGCACTGATACTGCCATTGGAATGATTGGGTCTGGGGTTTCTTTCTTTAGCAAGTTTTGTTGTAGGACTTTAGGTGTTTTTTGGTTTTGGTTTTTGGTGGGTTTTATGTGTTCTTGTTTGTTCACTTTGGGGTTTTTAATTCTTTTAATATATTTTGAAAAATACCTGCATGGTTTGAGTCTAAACTCAGCAGATCTGGTCAGACTTCTTTCAGGAACACAGGCTTAAAAGGACACTTTTGGTCATCAAATCCAACCACTATCATAGACATCACATCTAAGATCTCTCCTCATAAGCAGTCATCTTCCCTCTGTATCTTTTCAATTGGAGAGAGAGGTGGCAGGCAACTGTTTCATTGACAACTGTTAGCAACAAAAGCAGTGTTCCTGGCTTACTGTAACTTCAGTTATTTATAGAAGACTGAAATTAGTAATTTGGAGTGGCATTAAATGCAACTGTCATCAGCAAGAGTTTTTGTGTAGAGCTGTTCCAAGACCTATTTTCTCTCCTCTTTTGCTTGCTGTATGTGGCATCCCAATTATAATGACACTTTTTGCTGATGTCACTTCTAAGTGTAGCGTGCTGTCAAGTAAGTGTCCATCTCTCGTCTCAGGAATCCTAGAATTCATTTGGTTTATCTTTTTTGGTCCATCCAATTGAGAGTCAATCAAAGCAACTTCATTCTAAATCCCAGAAAGCTCTTACATGTCAGGACTTTAGACTAGCATTGCTCAGGGAACAAGTATTTTCTGTTTTCTGATGAGCAGGCAACAAGTTCACTTGGAAGGCTGACATTAGGCCAGTAGTTTCTTCCTTTGTAATTCCATTTCAGCTGAACTGATTTTAAGGATGATGATACACTCTGGACATGGGGGTTTGTAGTAGCTTACATGACTTGTTGTGGTTTTCAAAGCACCACTCTATAGCCGTGGGTTTTTTATATTTTTATATGTTTTTTATAGTGCTGTTCATGTGTTTGTAGAAATGAAGCTCATGACTTCAAACAACTTGTATTTAATTCTCTCTTTAAACCTATGAATGTTCTCAGGCAATTCATGATGTTTTTGAAAACGCAGGCCATCATGATGAGGGAATGCCCTGTGGCATTCCAAGAATCCCCATGGTGTACTTACCATTATGTTAAGCTTGTTTTGGATGAAGCAGTGGATTGCTAGTTGGGCAATGACCAATGCTTACATGCCATCTACCTTTTCGTGATTACACTGCAGTGCTTTGGGTCACCCAGTGAGAAGCTTTTTGTTGTGACCACAGTACATCTGTGCTCTTCTCCAAACTTTAAGATTCTCTTTGGTGTGAATACCAAAGCCCACACTTGCTGCCTTTTTTTTATTTGATCATTAGTTGTTGTCCTTCTGTATCCAGACCTTAAGGGGTTTATTTATTTATTTATTTAGTTCAAGGTGTGAAGGAGTTGTAAGGAGAGAGTGAGAAACATCTCCTTAACATGATATTAAGGTAAACACAAGTTTAGGAAATGCAAATTATTCCTATTATAAAGTGGTTTTGACAACACTGGACATGAAATATGACCGCTTTGTCTACTATAATAGAAATTACTTAACTTTTCTTGATGAATTTTTAGCTTTCCTCATTTTATATGTAAAATCATTCAATACCTAGGGCAGAACATCCCCTGTACTGCAAAAAAGGTTGAAATATTCCAATTGTGTGTATGCAAACTTAATTCAGTAATTTATTTTTTAAATAAAGAAAATAATACATCTGCTGAGGGGAGGGAGAACCTGCATATGTCAAGCATTCCAATGAACAGACCCCTTAATAGACTTGGAAGACTACCTCTGTTATAGAGGAGAAAACTGAGGAAACGGTATTATTACTGCTCAACAGTAGCATAGTAGAAAGACTTTAAGATGGGTGGAGAAAGAGAGATAGCACAGGCTTGCACAGATTTTGCTCAACTTAATAACTTGAACAGTGCAAGTGTTTTTGTGCTCAATAATGCCTTTGTGCTGCTGTTGTATTTTTTTGACCAAGATGTGCAAACATCTGTAACCACGGTTGGAGAACCACACCACAGGCCCCATCTTGCCACCTTCCCAGGGTGGGCAGTTCCCACTTTTGCCCTGAAACAGCAACTAGTTTTTTCTCTTTCCTCTTCCTGTTGATGTTGTACCACGGCCCAGGGTTGGAATGGGATCATGACACCAATCAGGGTTCCTGGACAAAGTAGAAGGTATCCAGATATCACACTTTATTGAACAAGGACGCCGGCTTATATAAGGTCTGGAGGGAAGGTACTAGAAAACTGGGTGGAGCATGGGACGAGCAGGTATAGGAACAAATCAGGAAATGAATTAGGGAAAGTAGGAGGGAAGATAGATAACTGAGACCGATGGTAACTAACTCCACACTGCAGCAAACTTGAACCAATTAGAGGAAGGAACACGAAAACAGGGGGTAAACAAGTCTGAACATGCCTAGGCAATAGAGGTATATGGGGTACATTGTCAGCTGCATGCATTAACAAATTTTAAATCATTTTAACACCTTCCATGGCAGTTCTGTGAAGTCTTCAGTTCCCATAGATTTGTCTCCACTTCTGAAATCTCTCCCAATCTGCTTTCTTGTCCTCCACAATGTTGCTGCTGAAGGACCTTTTTGCAGTCTGACACAGAGAGCAGGCAGACCCTGCTGGCTCAGTGGAGAGGGATGGGCATCTCATCTGCTGCATGGACAAGATCCAGGTTTCTGTAAGAGAGAGGTGAGGTATAAACTCCTTGCCTAGCATCAAGACAGAAGCATTTTCAGCTCAGCTGCACATGCTCCAAGGCACCTCAGAAAGGAGGAGGTGTTCAGCCATCCGAGTTGTGTTTCCTCCTTAGGCATGGTTGCCTGCTTCTGGGGCAAAGGCAATGGACTGGACGGAAGCAAGCTGCCGGCCAGATCTGGCTCCAGGCCTCCCACTGGACTGCACTAATACAGACTTTTTGGCTTATTTTAGAAGTAAATTTGCACATTTGAAGTTCGTGTGTTGTGTGCATGTGTGAGTGGCTTTATTTTCCACCGAGAGATATTTGTTGAGTTGCTTCTGCAGGTGGTTCCAAGTGTGTAGAACATATTAGCCCAGATAGGCACTTTAGGGACTATATTGCAGTGAAGTTTAGGTCATCCTTCTTCCTCAGAAATAGCTTTTTTTGGTTTTTAGTCTGTATTTAAAGATTTTTCTTGCTTTCAAAGTTTAACTAACAAGGTCTACAGCTCTAGTTATTGCATGGGTGAACAGCCCACGTCGCTTGCCACAGTAGATGTTTTGGACCAACAGCATATCACATTAGCCTGAACTGCATGGTACTGCTTGAGGATTTATTGAAGAGTAAGCAAGCCTAAAACTTCACATTTCTCAGCCATCTATCCTGATAAGTTTACTCTCCCATTCCTTAAAAACTTTCAAACAAGTGATAGAATACTTCCAATTTTTAATCTATTTGTTAAGCTTCCTGTCAGCTGAAAACTGAGAGAAAATGTCTATTCTGGAGCAGATATTTTTTGAAAGGGCTTTAACATGATGATTCAAAAACCAATTGATTGATTGAATCATAATAAATGACCTGTATAATCCTACCTTGTCTCTCATTGAGAAATTTTTATGCAACAGACGGTCATTAGTGTTTTCTCTCACATTGTGTATTTGCCAAATGATATTGTCTCTAATCTAGAGTGGCACTAAAATAAAATCTGCTCTTAAATGAGAGAATCCTCTATCAAAACTAATAGAAGAAATCCCTACTTTAAGAAAAGGGTGGACTTCTCATCTAAATATTTAATGATAAATATACCACTCTCTTAGCTTCAGTGGTGAGATAACTAAGGTCCAGAGAAGCAGCATGGCTTGCCAAGATGTCAGAGTGGGTTAATGGCGGGGCAAGAAGTAAAACCAAGTCTCTGACTCACGGCATGGCTATTTGATACTTTGAACCCTATTGTCTTGAGTGACTTCTTGGAGGCCATTGAGGAAGTATTTTGCAGAGCAAGAAATAGCTCCCATTTATGCATATTCTTAAGATCATTTCCTTAGGAGTGTTTTCTTATCCTCTCATATTCTACAGTCTCATTTGTTTTCCACTGGTTCTAACGAGCTTAATCTTTTCCTTAAATCATGTGCTTGGCTGCTTTCCTGGCCAGCTAAGGTTTCTGACAACAGATTTTTTTATTCCTTCTTTTCCTTCTCTACCTGAAAAAGTAATTGGAGTAAAAGTTGCCTTATTTTTCTCGCTTAACGAAAGTGCAAACTGGTAGGACTCAAAGTTACTCTCTTAGGTCTATTAGTACAATTTGTGCAATGGAGGAGGGCTTCTTCAGGTTTGTAATGAAAGGTTTATTAAGCCTAAAGTTTGATATAGAGAACACACTGTCTTCATCAATCTAAATGGAAATATATGTATCCTCTATGGTGGAGTCTTAGCATTAAAAAAAAAGCAAACACCCCCTCCCCCAAACAACCCGAAGTGTAGTTGTTTTTTACTTGACTCCTTTACAGTGTTCAGATTCTCATCTGTGATCAATATTAGCAGAATTGACTCTCTGTTCTGTGGTTTTTCAAGTTTATGGTGAGAGTAAAAACCATGTTTCATATGTCAAATTTCCTGGTGTATCTATTAATATCCCCAGTCATTTACATTATACAAGTAAGGAGATGTTTAAAAAGTTACTTCTATGTTAGACACATCTATTTACACCCTCCTTGGCCCTGTAACAGAAAAAGCGTTATCCTGTTTCTCTGTGAGGTTATTCAAATTTAGTCTGTTATGAAAACAAGTTATGACAGCCACTAAGGTTTTCATGGTGAATAAATGTTTCATATAAAGGTATGAAAAATGTGCTTCATTGCTATTTGAGTTCTTAGTATTCCTGAAGCTTTATTATCCGTGTCTCTGTAATCTTCTGCTTTTAATTTAATAAAGTTGAAAAACTTAAATGTTCTAAGAGAAACTGTCCTTGTAAACAGACAGAGTTTGTAACAGTCAGCTTAATCCGGGGGGCTCAAGAACTTCCTGCTGTGTAAGGACGTCCTGCAACGTGTGGCTGTAGGAGGGTTAGCGCTGTTTGCATAGCGCCCTAGATAAAGCACCTAGATAAAGTTCTGGTTTGTGTTTGTAACAGCTGGACCGGAATGACAGGTTAAGTGCGTAAGCCCTATCATGAAAATTCCAAGCCTGGGCAAGAACAGCAAAAGTAGCTCTTTTCCTTTGAAATGTGAAATACAAGTGGTCACTTGGAGTTTTACCTGTATTTCTACCCATGTGTATCACTTGTTCTAGGAAATTTCAGAGGGATAGAAGGGAATCTTTTGTATAGTAAATTAATGCTTTCCAGTGACTTCTGTCTTGTATGAAGGAGAACCTAGACTTCTATTTTTTCAGGTACTTGAGGGAGCTTGCAAAGCTCTGACATTTGTCCAGTGACAGAGAGTTATTTAATCTGTTAAATGATTAATACAGTCACAAACAGAAGAGCTTTTGCTATTCACAAAGCTTCAAGAAAGGAAATTAAACAGCCGCAGGGAAGACACCCAATTAAAACTATCTACCAGCTGTTCCTTTTTTCTAATTTAAAAATAGCTGTATTTAAAATGTAACAAGAAGAAATTTTGGGTCTGAGCACATACAGTCCAAGTGATTATTGGCCATGAGATTTTAGTGTCTTTTATAACAGCATGTGGAAACTACTTAACAGCTCCTTAATGGGCCAATATCTTGTTCTTATTCGTGTCTACAATGGTCTCAGTGTACTGTCCGTATTTTGTCATAGGTCTCTGTGCAAATAGCTTTCCCAGGTCTGAGACAGCCATAAAACACTGAGACCAGGTATATTCTCAAACAAAAGAATGAGGAATCAAGGAGTTTCTCTCTTTTAATTTGCTGTTTAGACCAAAACTCTTCACTGAATAAAGTAAAGAACAGGAGATGATTTTGCAGTGCAAATTATGAAAAAAAGAATGCGAGTGCCAAACTTTATGGTTTTGAAGTTCCATTTTCAGAACAGTAAAATGATTTGATAAATCAGAAGTACAAAACAGGGAGAAAGTACTGTAGTGAGTTCAAGCCCAGAAACAACCAATTTTGTGGAAAACCCTTCAGGGCCACGAAGAATTTGGGCTCACTCCCAGCAGGAACCCTGTAATCCAGCTGAAACACTGATGCTCAAGAGGATTTCTCTGCCACAGAGGAAACTTGCTCTTGCTCATCCCTCCCCTCTTTTGCCAGTCGTGACAAACTGACTCCTTGTGTGGCCTCTCTGACAGATGGAAATCACTTAGGAAGGGAGAGGTTGAATTTTTAGTACACTTTTTCTTTTCCAAACTAAAAATCAGTTACGTTTCTAAAATACAATATTAATAACTCAAAATGAGCAAGAAAAATATTAACATTAGCCAGTAACAGTTGTCTCTTACCACTTCTGGTAGCCATGGAAGTGTCTCCTATTACTCTGGAGTCAGTAGTACTTCTCTTCCCAGTGATGTTACTGGCTTGACCTGGATCTATAATGAATCCTGATACTGCTTTCCTTAATTTTACTAATTATCATTAAGAAAATGATATTTTAAAAAATTACTTCTTTTTCTCTTCAATGCCACCTTGTTGATTTATAAATGCTGCTTTTATTTTCTGAATATTTCCTGTGCTTTTGTATCCCTGTTACAGTTATGATGTTGAATTTTGGTTTTGTTACCCCTATAGACTACAAACTTCCATCCTACACTTAAAGTTCTTAAATAATACTTGAAAGAATTAGCTATATTGTATAAATGCTGCCCTCTCCCCTGATGGATCCCAGCTGATATCCTGGTCATATTAATGAGTCCCATTGCTGACTATTCGTGACAGCTGACTACTCTTCACACTAATATTTAACAGCTCTTTCCCTTTTTCAGTTAGGTGTATCTTCTGCCTGCTCTATATTGCCACATTCTCAAATAATTGAGTGTCCCTTCTCAAGGTAATAAGAGATGGACTTACCTTGGTACTTTTTTTTTCATTGTTATTTCTTAAGAGTAAAATCACACTGTCCCATAATACCAAACCAAAAAAATCATTATTTGGGTTTTGACTTAACCTGAAAGTCGGTGTTTGGATTTGATCTATAAATAGCTTTGTTCAAGTAAGATGTATATAATTGTTCCATTTAGAAAAAAATGCAAATAGTACAACGAATGAAAATTTTTCTCTTGTGTAACATTTGTGTCAATGCCATAGAATTGGCATTAATGTAAATAATTAGAAATGAACTTGTCTAGTGGGTTCTCAGTGCAGAAGATTACTTTTCTTAGATTAATACTTCTGTTGGAAAGGCTGAATATTCAAGTTTCTGCATTTTTTTTTTCAAAATCAGGTGTCACTTTGTATAATAGAACTTCTGTGACAGGTATTTCTTAATAATATGTTTTTAGGTAACCACAATGAAACTGATACCTCTCTAAGTGCTATGTAATTTCAAGCTGTGTCATAAAACCAATATATTTTAGAACTAAATCTAGGAATCTAAACACTGCGAGATTATCTTTCTTTTATTAATCCATAGCCATGTCTATTACAAACATGTTTTTATATTGAAATGTTATTTTCCCATTTTCCAAACACTACCGGTTTCTTTTTAAAAGCTATTTAGCACTAGCCTGCCTTTAAGGGCAGTAAAATAATATAATGTATAAATTGTTCTCACTATTTATCCAGGGCTTCTAAGCTGTCTTAAAAGAGCTGGGTTTTCCAGTCCAGTTAGAGGGTGTTATAGCCACTTGGGCATATAAAGTGAGTTATTGGAAAGCTGTTTGTCTGGATCAGGCCACATGTCAGTGTGAGTGGAAGTCTTTCCCTCCTGGATGGGCTGTTCCAAGGCACCTAATCCCTCATGTGGAAACTGCAAATGCAAATCCAGCTCCAGACTTAAAGACGTTAAATTGAGAATTAATATCAGGGAAGAAAGGCTTTAAGGGGATTTTTTTCATTCATGCGAAATAAATCCTCTGTGGAATGGCTGATCCAGCTTGATACCCTTAGCAGAAGGGCTGTTGAACAAGCATGCTCGCTGCTGAGACATTTCTAAAGCTGTTTAATTTTATCACGAGGCTGCTGGAGTTAAAGGCCAGGAGACAACTCTTAACTGGTGCCTGTCTGAGTGTGAACATCATCAAGAATTATGTCCTGCCTGTAAAGATATGTCAGCTTACAGGTGAAAATAATTTTGTCCTGTAGTATGATGGCATGGGATTTGGTGACATTAATTTTTTTAATTCCTTCTGGACTGGGAAGGGAAGAAGGGTTGCTTTTTGGTGGCATCAGGGCACTGACGAGCAATCACTAGCGGGAACAATAGTTAGCACCTTTGCTATGCTTTTCAGCATTCAAGTACTTCATATGCATCAGTTAATGTTATTCACCTCTCTTGATTCAGCAGCCATTAATTTTCCTCCCTTTCTGAAAAGGGAACAATTGCCGGATGTGATTGACGGTTTATTCAGAGCTAGAATTATCTGTACAAAGAGGGAGCTGTGGGTTGGGGTTACTTAACTAAACCTCTCCAATCGCGGCGGACTGAGTGGGTTGCTGGTGCCAAGGCGGCTCTCTGGCACTTGCATCCAGACGTGACAGCACTGCGGCAAAGGGACAGGCACAGGTTTATTTGTCGATGGTGGATGAAGAGAGATTTTAATGCTTTGCTTGGCTTTCAAAGTTCAAACAGAAATTAGCCCATGCAATTATTTTTCAAGTAGGTAATATGGGGCTAGCCACATCTTTACATACTGAGTTCAGTTCTGGTTATGAACTTATTTTGGATGTGGCGCTCTTGAAGATAATTGTGGGCTTTAGCGGATTTAGCTGCTGTCTGGAGGCCAAGTGTGCATCCACCAATCTGTATGAGCAGGGAAAGGGGAGACTGCATTAGAATTGAAATGTCTGATGTTTGTTGTTAGTAAAAGTCTTGGAAAATTCAGGAGAGGGAAAACGTTTCTATAGGGTTGTGCTGTTCTGATTTCTGTTGTTTAAACCATCCAGTACAGCTAAGTGCGGAACAGTAGTCCTTCTAACAAATGTGGGAAGTTCAGAACTGAATAAATCTTTTGTGTTAAATTATATGAGTAGGTAGCTGGTTGGTTGGTTGGGTTTGGGCTTGGTTTTTTTGGTGGGATGTTGTGGTTTTGTTTGTTTTCTTGGTCTTTTTTTAAGGTGTAAGCTAAATTTACATTCACCTATACTGTTAGGCCATCTTTTACCATTCAAACTAGTGAATTTTTAGAGTAATTTCTGTCCCTTCCCCTTCAGTAATTTCACTCTGTCCTTTTCTTTCATTTTTCCTTGTGGATCTTTTCCATAAAAGTACACGCAGGAAAAATTATAAACAGCGTGGCTAAAATGTTTCTTGGCAGCATTTTTCCCCCCGCAGTTTTGCAGGAGGCAGTATTTTTCTACCATGTCGTGAAAATTCAGGTCATCTGATTGATTACATCTCTTACACAGCTTGAATTCTGCTACATCAGCATGAAGAAGATGGTATAGCAGAGCATTTACTTGTACATGTTCAAAGCTCCTAATAGAAACAGAAGTTAACTTGGGTTGACACAATTCTTTGCCACAATTCGTTGTAGTGAAAGTTTTTCTCCCTGAAAAACTCTTTTGTCCCTCTTGGCACAAAGATGGGACTTGGGTCTTGACTTTTATGGGTCCGAAGAGGAGAGAAGGAAATTCTTGCAGTATAAGAAAATATGTGCAGCAGCTATGTAACTGTGCAAAATCGATTTTTGCTGTCAATATTTAATGCATAATTGGAAAGAAGTCTGCCTCAGAGAGTGGTTCCCAAGTGGGTAAACTGAATCAATGAAAACTAATCAGTTTATTCCAATAAGAAAATCAAGATATCTGCAGAAGCAGATGGAACATGTTTCCTGATATGGTGATAACTGATTCATATTTCACACTTTACTTTCCCTTCACTTAATTTTTTCACTTAGTTCCATTCATTAAAAAGATTAGAAATCTATCTGAACCATGTAACTCCCTGAGTGGGATTACTAACCTAATTCTGTAAAAAGAAAATTTAGGTTCTCAGGAATATTCAGTTGCTAGCCAAAATCACAGTGGCAGCTATGGTCACCCCAACAGTAATACTGTCATTTTCCTAGTTCACTTCTTTCTTGGCCTCCTTAAACCTGCTCAATAGTTTCCTGAAAAGCAAGCAGGTATGAGTGGAGTTCACTCTTTCAGGAATGTGCTGCACCTGTGTGTTTAATTTTACCTTCTAAAAATTTTACATTTAAACATATTCATCAGAAGGCTTTTTATCAAAAGATGAAATGCCCTGCATTTCACCATTTCCATCACTTTCCTTTTTGATACTAGTTTATATAATTGTGTGCTGCTTTCCTCTGTCCACTTAATTCAATTGATCTCTGTGCTTTATTTTGGAGCATTTTGGGATAAAGCCAATAAATACTGTGCCAATAAATTAGCCACGACACCTGTTAGTTTCAAACCTTTTATTGGCAGAAGTCCCTTGAAATTCAGGGAGGTAGGGATGAACTTGTTCCTTTCCGCTGGATGCTTTCTTTTCCAATAAGATTTAACTGTACTAGGCCAAGGTTTCTTCTCCCTGTGACCACTGAAGTCTGGGGCAAGTTCTGCCCAACTCCACCTGATGTCCACTTTCCCTCCTGCATCAGAACATCTGCTGACTTAGTGCTGCTTGCTCTGGCTTATTTCCAGTCTCTTTCTGTGTCCCTCTTAGGAACTGTCAGTCTGTGCCTGGCATCTGTCGCTTTTTCATTTGTGGAGTAGCAAAGCAAAATATGATTTTGTTTTTTTATTATTATTTCATCAGTGTCTGCCTTTTGTCATCAAATGGTCCTTACTGGGTTTTAAAGGCACTCTTGTAGCCTTGAAATCATATAGTCACTTCTTCTAAGGAAGGGAATATTTGCTTTACAGGTCCTAATACTCTTGAGTAAAATTCACCTGCTGTGTAGCAATTGTACCTCTGGGCAGGAGTAATTGTTCTCACTGCAGGAAGTGTGCCCTCACTTTCAGCAGTTGTTCTTTATTGCTGTATCTGTTTGCAGTTCCTCTGATGGCTAGATGGGCATCTGAGCTTACAACTGCAAACCAGAAGCGGTTAACCAGTTAATACTTTCTAAGACAGAAGTCTGGCTTTGCCAAAAAGGTAACCTTGTGATCAGTCTAGATTTAGGTTAGATAGGAAAAGCCTAGCAGGGAGGCCTCCTGCATTTCTTCCCATCATTACTTTGAATTCTTTGCTTAACTGGGTTTGACTTTGCACACATGGCTTCCTCTCACAATGCTTGAACCTTATCTTTTTTTACTCATGCTTTCTCGACTCTTCATCCTTTGAAGGTTGCCCATAACATATGACATAGTTGTATGTTGGCTGGAATTTCTTTACATTGCCTGTTTGGAAAATTGAAAATTGACTTTGGTCTAGCACTTCTCTTTTCCAAAGCCAGGTTCTGGCACTGTACTGTTCCTCTACTCCTCCCTGAGGACTTTCTGCAGCCAAGCCCTCCCATCATTTTGTAGATGCTGAAAACATCAGTGTGCCTCTGATGTATGTTGTATCTACCTTGTGAATGCTCTTTGTGGTTTTGGTGGACCTGTAGTGGAAGAAAGGAAATGTCACAGTGATGGTGAGGATGATCAGAGATAGGGAAATAATTCTGAGAAAAACTCTGAGTTAGACTAGTAGTCTTCAGCCTGCAAAAGATACAGCTGAGAGGAGGATATAGAAGATGATGGGTGTGAGGGGAGGAGGCAATCAGTTGTCCAGCACCCTTTCCGATATGAGGGCTGGGAAGTCAAGGGAAGTTCAAGTGGTGCAGAATTAAAGCAAACAAAGGGAGATGGTTCTTCACACGTTATGCTGTTAAGCTCTGAATTCCTCAATAGAGGATGTTGATGCTAAAAATATGTGTTTTTAAAGACTAGAGATCTTCATGGAAAATCTACCAAAGGCTGTAACCACAGTAACATTTCTTTTTGGGTCAGTGTATTAGGGAGAGTTCATAGCATACAGAAGCTGAAAACCATAACACCATTGAAAGCTCAACAAAACTGATATTTATTACCAAGAGGTGGCCAACAAAATGAACAAACCCAAAAGAGAGGAAGGAGGAGAGAAACAAGCCCCCAGCACAACATCCCCAGTTACCCAGCTGTTGCCCTTAAAGTTATCTTACCGACCTAGAATGCCTATAATTACCCATAGCAGAAGCTGCATCCTTGGAGAGTCAGTAAGTTCACAAATTGGCAGGCGTCCCCACCAAAAGGCAATGTTGTCCTTGATGTGAAGCTTGCTAGCTTCCAAAAAAAGAGCTATCTGCTTTTATACAATTAACTGAGTGACCTCAACCTAGGCCTGTGTGGCCAGCACCGTCCAGCCAGAGGCCCTCAGTCTCACCCCCCATTATGCAAGTAATATCTCTTCTGCGCACGCGTGGCTTTCCCTGCGCCTGTGTACTGCGCCCGGGGGGGTCTTTCTTAATTGAGTCGGTGGGTTTACTTCATCCTCTTCTTCCTCAGTCTCTCCTTCAAGCGACTTTGAGCGGCGATTAGCCAATCATAGAACACCAATTAAATATATTTATACAAGATTCTCCCTTTCAAGGACGAAGTTCCCGTTTATCAGTGTTCATTTCTCATTACTTGGGAAAGAACAAAACTTTTACAGGTGGCTGGGCCAAACACAGACCGAAAGTATCAGCGTAATTGAACCCTGATACAGTCAGGTAGCCCTGAGCCTCCATGTATTCAAGTCTGGAAGAATAGACTGGGAAGGGATAATTTCTTTCTTGCTCTTTTCTTGAGCTGTCGTGTAGGCCTCTATTTTTGTCTGCTGACAAAGCCAAGATACTGGTTGAGATTGCTTTTTGTCATTGGTATTGTCATTTTCATGTTCTTTAGCGTCTCAGAAATAAAAAAAAGAAGATAAGTGAGGCATCTGTCTACAGGATCATGGCAAATGCGCAGGTGGCGTAGTTAAGTTTACAGTATTAGTGTTTCAGTATTTAAAATAAAAGTCCACTGGGTTGAGTGTTGTCCTGATGGACAGGAGCTGTGACACTGAAATCCTTACGACTGGCAAGGGGACCAAGCCCAAATTTCGCAACAATCTTCCCACATCTGTACTATGTGAAAGGTGGGCAGCACCACCTCCTTTTTATTTCTTTTAAGGGGTCAAATATTACAGTATTTGACTAGCTTGTTCAGCAAGAACCCACTAGATGGGATGCTTTGGTGGGAAGATACTTATAATCAAGTGTCAGGTCAGTAAGAGTGGAGAACTGTGGTACGTCTGGGTGTGCAGTTCAACACATCAAAAGATTAAGGTTCAAAACCAAACACAAGTTGTTGTATACTACTCTCACTTTTTATTTTCTTCATGTCATTCTATTAACATACTTAGTCCCCATCTATACTTAAATTGCATTTAGTTAAATTTTACCTAGCTGTTAATTTCTCCTAACCCCATCTTACCTGTACCCTCGTACATATGTCATAAAATTGTTTTACCATAGTAGCAGTTTTGCAATGTTTGTAAAACTGCTTTGAAATCTGACGGAAAGGCTATAGATTTTTACTTACATTCAGAACACAATTTTTCAGTTAGTTCTATATGTTATGATGTTATTTTTGAACATCAGCCACTGTCCTGCTAGCCTAAGAGGTCAATATGAGCTACATATGGAGAAAAAAACCAAGAAAGAGTTGTCCCTTAAGACAAATCTGAACCATTGACTGTTAAAAATACTTTGATGTGGATGATATCCACTTAAAATCAATTTCAGATGATGGAAATAATCTTAACATACTACCTGTCATTTTACAGTGTTCCTTATGACAAGTAAGAGAAACTGTTAGAGTTGTCTCAAATTATTATTTTATTGCTAACTATTTCACTGTTCATTAATAATCTGGGACTTCCTGCCATGAAGGAATACTTTAATTTTAGAAAATGTCAAAGGACTGAAATTTGAAGCAAATTCTTTTACAGGAGATGGCTTTCTACATGGCAGTTCACAAATGATACTATGGGGCAGTTTTTTAATATATATCATGGAAGTTATTCATTAATATCCTGGGAGATTGTTCTTACTTAACGGTATTTAATTTCTTCAGTCAAATTCAGAGCGCTCTTTAAAAATGGTATTTGCTCCATAATATAGCTGAGGTTTTAAATATAGAATATGCATTTATGCACTTCATATGAATATGCTCTTCTGTGCCTTAACATTTAAAAACTGCAAGCATAGGAAAGGGTTGCAAAGGTCATTTACGTATAGTCTTGTCAGAATATACCTTACAACATGGTGTCAGTCTGGAATCCTGCCTCCACAAATTTCAGCTGGCACAGTTAAAAGGAGTCATTTGCCTACCACTGTCATAGGTGCTAAACAAATTGCAGCACGGTTGTGTTTGCTTCCATTTAAGCCTAGATAATAGGAAATGAGCTCTGCCTCAAAAACAAAAGAAATTTAAAAAATCAAAAATTGATTGTTATCATCTAAATGCCTTATGAAGCTTGTCACTATACTAGGATTAAAACCAAGACTTATTGAATCCCTTTTTATTCCCTCCTTGGTGATGTCTCTAAAGCTGCCTGGTTTTGCAGAATCTCTGTTGCTGCACTGATACTGCTCTTTGTGTCTTTATAGACTGGTCCGTAGTTTCTGAAGTCAGCTACTTTCCAACAGCAAACAGTATGTTTTTAAACAGAAGTGGGCATTTAAATAAGATGGAAAATTTGTTGACTTATAACATAGTCTGAATTTATCAATTGAAAGGGCGAGAACAGCTTCTTTTGACATTAATGGCACAGATTATATTGCTTTAAGTAGAACCTCCACTAGAGATGGTTCGTGAGGGGTTTTTTGTTTGTTTCATTTAATTGGAGCTGATCAGAAGACAGCAATTCTCTTGTATGGCTATTGTAAGACTTAGGAATTTTCCTTTTTTTCTGCAATGAGAAATCCATTTGAAGGATTCCTGCCTGTTTTGAAAATGTCTGTCAGTTTCCCTTCTTCCAGAAAATTATCTGGAAAATTTGAACTATCCAATTTTATCAGTGCTGTATCTTCACTGTATGATCCAATGACAGAATCATTTCATCTATAGTTTCTGATGTTCTCTAGTCTATAATTCTAAAATACTTGCATGTGAAGAAAAGGAAACACACATCAGAAACAATGGAAAGAGATGCAGTTTTGCTACATGATTTTAGTACAACCCTGCTAAAGTGGGCACATTTTCCTTCTTTTAATGTGTATTTCATTAAGTAACTCACTGACTTTAATTACTGTAATCCATTGCTGATGGACCGGGAGGTCTGAATGTAGTCTTTTTTTCTAAAAGAGAAATTCTTAAGATGAGTGCATAATTACTCTAGAAAATAAAGATGTACATCTGTAGAAAAGATGCAATGACGCAGCTGTGGTTTCATACTAAAATCTTGTAGATGTGGAATTGTTCTAAGATAAAAAATACAGACTCTATTGCAGAGAATTCTGCAGATGATGGAAATAATCTTAACATACTACCTGTCATTTTACAGTGTTCCTTATGACAAGTAAGAGAAACTGTTAGAGTTGTCTCAAATTATTATTTTATTGCTAACTATTTTACTGTTCATTAATAATCTGGGACTTCCTGCTATGAAGGAATACTTTAGTTTTAGAAAATGTCAAAGGACTGAAATTTTAAGCAAATTCTTTTACAGGAGATGGCTTTTTACATGGCAGTTCACAAATGATTTCACAAGGTGATTTCTTAAGTTCACTATCAGTATATCCTTCCCAATCGTACTAAAGCTGAGAGCACAGATGTTTGTCCTAAAAGTGGGGGATTTTTATTCTTTTTACTGAGTGAAAGTGCATGAAGTGGAACTATTATTGCAATGAATCTTGAATTCCTTTACTTCTGCAGTACTATCCAAAATAGATATATCTTTAATCACTGGAACCTAGCCTAAGTGTGTCATGGCAAATTGTAGCTTAGATATTTTGAGACATTAGTTGCAGGTATCATTCTGGAAATAATTGACCTCTTTTATACTGCTCTCTTATACCAAAATTTGCTGATACCCTCCTTTCTTTCTGCCTTGTAATGTTAAAAGAAAAGCTAGAAGAGCAGAAGGTAAAAATTAATATGTATGTGTTGCTCAGTAAACAATTTTGTCTAAATAAAAGACTTGTCCAAAGCCAAATAATCTTAGTTAGAAATATCTAGAAATCCGTGCAATGTCTCCTTAGAGTTGAACTAGTTCCAAACTGTGTATTTGCAAAATGCCTGTAACTAATTTTCTGATTTCAAGCTCAAAAACAAACCAAGATGTAGCAGAAGAAATCAGCTAGCATGTTGATAAGAGTAGTAAACATATACCATACCTATTCAACTAGCCAGTGCTTAATTTGTCATTCTGTCAGAAATTTCTCCAAGAGTTGTTTCTCCAGTGTAGATAGCCATATAACATAAGTAATTATTTGTGACATGTGCAGTCAAAATTTATGCCCACCTCTTTCCTATTTATTCTACATCTCTGTCCCATATTGATGGTCACAGCTAGAACATAAGAGGAGTTGAGGTTTCACTGGAGGAAATGGTTACACACTCATACAGTAGAACAGAGCTAATGCATCGTCTTTGCAGTGAATTTCATTCATAATCATTTTGTAATTTCATCCCATCAGTGCAATGAAAACAATAATTTTCCAATTTAGGGAATAACCCATAAACATTCAAAGCATCAAACAAGGTGTTTCATGTGTTGCATTACTGTCTTTGCTCTTATAGATCAAAACCTTGTTCAGAGTTAAATTATGACATGAGAATGAGAGAAGATGCATATTCAGCGTAGAGCTGAGGATTAATGGTGTTTCAGCTAAACAATTCTACTTACCAAGAAAGTATTCTACACCTAAGAATATCATGTGAGGCTAATGGTTGCCTAGCGTTGTTGAACACAGCTTTGTCTGAAACAGCAGAGGAATTGCAATAGCTGCAGAAAGGGACCTGGGGGTACTAATTGACAGGAAGCTCAACATGAGCCAACAGTGTGCCCAGGTGGCCAAGAAGGCCAATGGGATCTTGTCCTGTATCAAAAATAGCGTGGCCAGCAGGAGCAGGGAAGTGATCCTTCCCCTGTCCTCTGCGTTGGTGAGGCCACACCTTGAGTATTGTGTTCAGTTCTGGGCCCCTCAGTTCAGGAAGGATATTGAGGTGCTGGAGCGGGTCCAGAGAAGAGCAACAAGGCGGGTGAAGGGACTGGAGCATAAGTCCTATGGGGAGAGGCTGAGGGAGCTGGGGTTGTTTAGCCTGGAGAAGAGGAGGCTCAGAGGTGACCTCATCACTGTCTATAACTACCTGAAGGGAAGTTCTAGCCAGGTGGGGGTTGGTCTCTTCTCTCAGGCACTCAGCAATAGGACAAGGGGGCACGGGCTTAAGCTCCGCCAGGGGAAATTTAAGTTGGATATCAGGAGAAAATTCTTTACAGAGAGAGTAATCAGGCATTGGAATGGGCTGCCCAGAGAGGTGGTGGATTCACCATCCCTGGAGATTTTTAAACGCAGATTGGACGTGGCACTGAGTGCCATGATCTAGTAAATGGACTGGATTTGGACCAAGGGTTGGACTCGATGATCTCGGAGGTCTTTTCCAACCCAATCGATTCTATGATTCTATGATTCTATGATTTTCTGAGCTTCAAACCAGGGCAGACTTCTTTTTTACCCATTACCTACTATGAGCAGAAGTGAGTATCATGCTTTCTCTTGGTTTTAGATGCCTATTCAGCAATAAGCTGACAGGAAAGACAATTAACATACTGTCTTAGTTCCCTTGTTTGTTGACTGTCGTTGCAAAGAACTATGAGAGCCATGATGTCATGTCACCTTGAGTTGTGTACAGTGAAAGTGGGTACATTTTTTTAGATATTGAAAAGAAAATTGTTTCCTTTGCATTTAGGTTTTCATAATAATTATTGAAAATAATTATTTAAAGATGCTCTTTGTTTTAAATCATACCAGCGTTGAAGTATGACCACCTCAAACGGAATATATTTCTGCTGTTTGTCTGGCCTGATATATCAGAGCATATTCTGTCCATTCTTTGTAGCATTTAATTACAAACAAAACAAAAAAAAAACACCTCAAAAAACCAACAGCAGACCAAACAGGCCTACTTGAACTTTTTGTCTGTGAAATATAAAATCACAAGTGACAGAAAAACATCATAAAATATGAATTACAAAGTAACTCGAGAAGAATAAAGCGTCTTCATACCTAGAAGTACCTTCAAGTATCTGTCTTTATAAATAAATTAGTGGTATTTTTTTTTTAAGCCTAAATTTTAAAGCCAGGATAATGGGGAATCCTGCCAGAATTTTCCATTTATGTTGTCTAAAGTTAAATTTAAGAACTGTATCTAGTGGGCTGCTTTCTGGAAGTTCTGAGCTGTGCAACTCTCGTCGGATGGGTCAAATGTAAAATTTCAGCCTTCTGTGCCATCCAAAACTTACTTTATTCAGAACTTGATTTGAAGAAACACATAGAATGTAGCTTGCAGTGCCAGTTATTGAGCACAGAAAAACAGTCTAAGGATCTGCTACACAGTATTTAGAAATTACTGGCTCTGTTTCTCCTACATCTGCTTTAATTATTACTATGAGGGGACCTTCAGAACCAAAGTTTGCATGTATATTCTCCCTGAAACTTAATATTATTTAAATGTCTTTCCAAATAGACCTATGATTAAACAAGCAATGAGATGCCAAATAAAGCAAATATTACTGTATAGACTTTGCTCAGTCATAGATTTACCTAGAAAGATATCCAATCTTTTAATTTTGCTTCCCTTTTCATTCCCCTGTATAGTTTTCTAGAAATTTTCCCATAGTAATCAGAACTCAGTAAAATAAAATACTTGATCAAAAGATATGGTTCATTAGTGAGTTATGTTATTTTCAGTTGAACAATTCTAACCTCAGTTAAGGCTTAGAGATGCAAAGTATCTGACAATAATGTAATATTGGAGCAGCAAGGCCTGTGTTTTAAATTAGTTCTGGTTAATGCTGCATTCACTAACTATTCCCGTCAACTTCCAGTTCCTCAGGGAAAGTAACTGTACACCAAGTACAGGGCAGAGCCCAAAAGCATTACATCAATCTGCAGCACTCCCATCAGAAATGGTGGATACAGAGACAAAGCCTGAAAACTGAAGAGAATTCAGATTCTGCACTTTTCTGCATAATTAGAACAAATTTTGCGTTCATATGTGCTTAATCTCATGAGTGCCATGTGCAGTCTTCCAAACCTTGGTCCTGCTTCCTGTGTTGCTTTCATGGCTTCTGTAATGTGGGCAGCGGTTGGACTTGTTTGTATCGTCCTCGTAGAACCTGGCCCAAAATAGCACAAGATTAAAGAACAGGCTCATCTGTTTTCTGTTTCAAAATATGTAAGATCTACTCTTTTAGTGTTTATTTACACAGCTTTGTGGTCTCAGAGCAGGGCTCGTTTGAGCTTTACTACTGTATAGGTACAGAACAGTTTAATGGGTGTAGCTGTTGTCTGCAAAAATTCCATTTCCTTTTAAACAACCCTTCTGCTGAATTTAGCTCCAGGTTGTTCCTCACCACTTACACTCAACAGATGAGGAGCACTCCAAAACTGCAAGGAAACTATTTATACAGAGGTGATGCACTGATTCAACTAACTCACTTTAATGTAAGTTAGTACAACTTTGCTGAGCCTTTAATTTCCCACTAAAAAAAAAAACCAAAACAACAAAAAACCCAAACGAATAAACAAAAAAACCCCAACACAACCAACCAAAAACCTCCCTACTTTGACAAACTGGATCCTTCTGGGATTTTGATATCCAGGGCAGTAAGAGTCATTGAGTGCTGCCTTGGGGTGGGATAGAAACAAATTTATCTGGAATATATCCAGATGTCAAGAGAATGCATGGTTTGCATTGATTTTTTGTTTGATAAAGGATCTGCCTTATCTCCCTATTCTTCTATTAGTAAGAAATCATTCTCTAATGTGAACGTATTTTTCCGCTTACATGGCTTAAGTAAGCTGGAATTCATTTCAGATAGCTTTGGCATTTATTGCCTTTTTTACATTAAAATATGCCCCGGTCATACTTGAAGAAATGGTTTGAAGCACTCTTGCTGCTTTTCTTTAGTGTATTTTTAGTTTTTGTGTCATTAGCATGCATGTGGGTCAAGTTTTAGACCATGGTTTCTGCCACCTGGGAATGCAGATCCAGCAGTCCAGCCAGGTCCTAAGTGAGGCATCACTTCTTGCACGTGTGGAGTCAAATTTGGAGGCAAGTGATGCAAAGAAACTATTCCACCAGCCGTCCCCCCATCCTGCTCCTCTTTCTGTATAACTCAAGTCCCTAGCAGGGGTTCTGCTGTTTCTCAGTTCTGCTAATTGCTTTTAGCAGAACTGTTCGGGTTTTTTCCAGTCTTCACCACTGCATTTACTGACAAGTATTTCAGCACAGTCTGGCTGCTCAAAACAGAGTCCAAATATACAAAGGATATTATCTTTGAAAACCTTCTTTCTATCAGCAAACCCAAAGGGTCTTAGGTGAGCAGATGACTGGGGGTTTTTGTCACTACTCTGTCATGTGAATTCACTGCATGTGATGAAGGAAAATGGCAGCGTACACTCCACTTCGTTAAAATATCCAGATGCCCAGCATGCTGGCTCCATCTCTATAAGAGAGTAATGTAATGACTGTCACAAGTAATAGAAGGGAAGAATGCTTTATCTGCTTCTGGTTAAAAAAAAATAAATTTAGAATATTATTAGAAATTACTTGAGGGTTGGGGAAAACTGGCAGGGAATCGTTAGTTGTGGAGAAGAAAAATAATCCCATTTTAATGTAGAAATAAGGTTATAATTGGGCCCTAGAGTAGCACTGTCCATACAACTGGCTGCATAAGTTTTTGGGGTGAATGGGATCAACACAAAGCAGCTAAAAGTCTCCTAGGCACGTGTAGTAAGCATGCTATCTGCATTTCAGTGGTTCTGCAGAAACTCATCTTAAGTGGTAAAAAAAAAAAAGATAAAAAAACGAGGACACATCAGTCAGACCAAAAGAAGAAAACAGCGTGACAGATTGGCTTAAATTTAATGAGTTATTGAGAAACTCCTGTGGTAGTTATCAGAGCTGCAAAATTGCTGAAATATAAATCCTATAGTGCTATTAATATTTCAGTCATTCTCATGGGGAACAGGTTCTTAGTTTTCAGTGGTGCACCGGTGAAATAGCAAAATCTATTAAACCCTCACTTTTGTCAAATCCTGCCAGAGAAAACCCAAAACATTGGAGAAATTGACCTCTTAAATTTATAGCAAAAACCAATCACAGGAAATTGGCCTCTTCAGTGACATACACATTAACCATGTTATGAATCAAAGTCAGTTGTAGTTTCTTTTTGAAACATGAAGAATGCTGCTATAAAATTGTGCTTAGAAAAAAAAAATTAAGTTGTAAAGATTCCTCCCTATGGGAAAGTGGTGTTGGGGTGAATGTTTTGCTGAGACAGGTTTTACAAATTCTCGCCAGGGCAGTAATGGATTGAAATGAACTCTTGAGGACTCTTTGGAGTTGCTCATAAAATGCCATCAATTTTTAAAATAAATATTAGGAGTACTTCTTTCCCTGAAGTAGATGGACTTCACTTTCCTAGTTGTAGAGTGCTGGAGCATCCTTAGCAGAGGTTCCCTCCTTGAACTTCAATCTTTGCAGAGCGGCTGTTTGCCTTCAATGACTTTTGCTCAGATACCACACATTGCAGTGGAAAATAGACCAGGAAATGAATCCTCTAGGTTTGTGTGTACTGAGAATATCATAAAGTATGATGGTCTAAGCCACTGCTTACATTATGGTACTAATCCTAAAGGCTCAACACAATGCAAAAGCCGAAAGAAAGCAGTGCCAGGCTTCTCTTCCTCCCCAAAAACACGTATTTGTGCAGTACTTCACATGCCTGGCACATGGCCAGCACCTTTGGGTGGGATTTTTGTATATTTCTCTCTATGTGGATATTTTGACTGCGTAAACTAGGAAGAGCAAGAAGAGAGTTCAAGAGCTTTCTCATTATCATAAATCAGGTAGGCTATTTTTGAGACAGCCCATTAACTCTCAGGATACCTGATTGTCTTTGTGCTGCAGTTTTTAGGCAAAGAAAGTTAATAGTAAATTTTTGTTTCCTGCTCTAAAAATTCTTGGCAATTACTGATGTCTCTCACCGATACAAACTATCGTTCTTAAAATTTCTTTCTCTTTTTAGCGATGTGTCTTTCTCTACATTATTTTATCCCTGCACAGTTTATCCAAAACAAGAAATCCATAACTTAAGTAGATTTACCACCTCAGTGATGACTGGTTAAGGGTCTTCTATATACTGGGGAGGAATGGGCTGGTTCTCCCCTTCAGACTGTCATGTACTGCAGGCAGAGGACCCGTGCTGCAAGGACTGAAACATAACAAGCTTGTGGGGGTGAACCATAAGAGCCAAGCATTCCTGCCTCCCAAAGCACCCGAGAAAAATGTAGGGAGGCTTTCTCATTGCTGAGAACAGCTGGAAAAAGCTCCTCTTCCCCACAAACCAACAGCCAGAAAAATCAAAATCGGATAATGAAACCAGCATTGTTTTAGCTCAAATTGTTTTTACTCTAAAGCCTGTATATTTTTTCCCCTTTCTTTCTTTAACACATTGTGTTTGCAACCCCAGGAGTTACTCCTGATTTAATATTTCTGTAACAGGGGATAGGATGAAATCCTCGGGATCAAATATTTCTGTTAAATAGCCTAGCAAAGGTGCAGAGTTGTTGGTTCTGCTTATTAGGATTTGCATTTGTTTTGCAGCAGCTCAGGGGATAACAGGGGAAGGCTCACCAGATCTAGATGCATAACAAAAGGACGGTTTGGATAGGATTCACCCCTAACAAGGGGTATGTCCAAGGGAGATATCTAAATCTGAGCTAATCCTCTTAGGCCCCATTCACAGACAAAAGAACTGAAGTGACACTTCAGGGCCTTAAAGGAGCAATTCATTTTCCATATTATGTTGCTTCCTTTAAGGGTAGATGAGCTACTGTCATCTTCCTCACTGACTTTAAAGGGAATTTAGAGCAACTACCTCAGATGTAGATGCTTATACTCTACAGTGCATTACATAAATACATACAAAAGAATTTTTTTTTTTAATGTTGATAACTCTACTACTGTTGAGTTATTTGGGATTCATAGCACTTTAAGTGAGACTACAGTGTGGTTTTCTAGCCAAATTCTTAGTTTAAGAATTCTCTGTCCTTACTGAATGTTCCAAACCCACTCCTAACCCGTGACTTGAACCCCTGCTCCTTCAGTGGTGTGACAACAGTGATAACAAAAAAAAACCTCCAAAAATCTGACTAGCTTTATATGGAATATCTTCAGTGTTCTGGGGTTTGGACTTTTTCGAAACAGACAAAACAGTATTTTTTTATAACACTGAGGAGACTACAGGATTAAACGGCTTTCTTTTTAAGTTCAAACTAGAGGCTTTCAAGCATATCTCTTGGATTTTCTTAGCTCTTTGTTTTGAATCAAATGCTAACATTTCATTTTAAAAGTAAAAAAATAAAAAAGTGTGGCTGTCAAGAGTTCAGGCTGCTAATGAAGTGCTTGATTAAAGTCCCATGTTATCTCAGTCTGACACCCACACAGCTGCATATGTCCCTCTGATGAAAAGATAGGCTAGCAGCCCTCAGCTGGATTCCCACCTTAAAGCCTTCAAAATGAGAAGAAAGGTTTTCTCATGCTTTTGCTTGTATTCTGGACTTTGGACTGTTTTTTCAGTGCTTGTAATGAGGAAAGACTTACTAGTCACTGTGTTTTTCTTCTGTTCTCCAGTGAATGCTGCCTATGTTGCATGCTTTAATTTGAGTAAAACGTGGATGTTAATTTGATATAATTTTTTAAAACAATTGTCTGTTTCGAGGTAGGAAATAAAATGCTATTTAATTGCAATCTTTAAAATATATTTTCAGAATAAAGTGTTGTTTTGCTCTGACAGGTGCTAATACCCACATTTCAGATACTCCAGGAGGGGAGCCTATGAAATATCATTGCAAATTCTTCTAAGTCAAAGCTTGCCTGAGTGAATGGGCAAGTGGTTTTAAGATCTCTAATGGTTGCTGCAGGGACGGAGCAAGATCCAGGTTCTGAGTGGCTAAAGACACTATGACAGCGTCTTTTGTTCGGCTAGTTGAAGAATGGTGTAGTTCACAATCTGGAGCAATAAGAAGGTAAAAGTCATTTTTAGTCTTCCTGAATATCTGAAGGCATTCTTCTCATTTGATGAGTAGTTCACTAAAATTTGAGTAAATACACAGAGACAGCAAATGCTGAACACAACCCTGCAGCTGTTTATATATGAAGAGATGATTTGCTGTGTGTAAATGGAGTGTGACAATTAAATGCATGCCCAACTGTGTGTGTTCGGGACAGATGTACATCAGAGATCACCTCTATTAGTTAGAAATTAGTGTACCTGTTTTTTCAAGTTTCACTTGATTGTGCATTATGCTGGGTAAGGATTTGTTTTGGGATGTTCTACACATATTTAGCCCAGTGTCCTAGTGAAGTGAGCAGATAATTATACTTGAAGGTGGATGAATATTGTTCCAATGTTTAATCATCTTTAAGATAGGTGGATTAGCATAGAAGAGGTGCTGCAATGATCTGGTACTCAGTACAGGTAGGTCCTTGCAGACGTGTGTGTACTGGGTATGTGCACAGTGGTTTCTGGAGAACCTCTTCACTGTAGCCACCTTAGTGCTTAAGATGTGGATTTATTCGCATTATTATTGTATAGCATTGAAGTCAGACACTAAATAGCAATTATGCCTCCCATGCATCTCCTCCTCATGCTCTTTTTTCCACTTCACCAATACACTCAAGTAATGATATCTTAAGTAATCATGTCTTCAACATCTCCGCCTGTTCAGCATGTCTAGATTCCATGTCTTGCATACAAAAATCTAGTGAGAGAATCTATTGTATTTTCATCTAAATTGCTTCATCTACCTTACTAAGCGACAAGGTGCCTGCAAACCATAATTCACTGTAACGAAAGTTCAGTTAAGTACTGTTCTTATAAGCAAACTACCGTCTTGGAGGACTATTTTAAACTGTCTGTTTATTCCTGTGAAAATCTGCTTGACCTTTACTTGGAGACAACCATAAGATCTGATGCAGGCAGGCAGAGTCCTGTGAGAAGTCGCACTCCTCAGAGCATGCATCTGTGGTGAGCACTTAATTCACATCTTTTCCTCAGCAACAAATCAGTTGAATGTGCCAGACCAATCCAGAAATTTTGGGTGAATTTCTAGACATACGGAAATCAAAGGCTAAGTTTCTTCCACTAACTTCTGTGGGACCAGATTTTTATCCTTGCATGTTCTTGACAGAACACTTTTTTTAGGTACATGACAACAGTGACATTTAAACACCTGATCTTAAGATTTCCTTGTGAGTTCTTTAGCCCAACCTTTTCCCCAGCCAAAAAAGCATGTCATAGAAGTTAATAAAATATTTAAAGAATAAATTACTGGAGCAACTTGTGAAGTAAGTTCCCGAGAGATTACGAATCCTAGTTCATAATCTGAGATGCTTCTGTTATTTCTGATTTTCTAATGGAAGACGATTAGCTTCTCTGGTTCTTGGCAGCACTGAGAAATCTCAAAGTGTCTGAATGAATAAATGATGGAGTAGTGCAGCATTACTCTATATTCATTAGTCAGCTGTAACTCAAAACCAGCTTGATTATTTATTTTCCTCTTTTCCTCAAGGAGGGGAGAATATGAAATTATTGATTATATCTTCAAAGTTACTAGTGGGTGAATGATCTTGTCTGATCAGAAGACTGTAAGTGGTTCTGAGATTCAGCTATGTCATATCAGGCAGATATCTGGCTTTTCTGTGACTTTAACAAAACAAGGACTGCAACACATTCTACTATTTTTTCCACTATATTTTTTCTCCTGAAATTCATATGAAAGGCACACCGAGCTGCAATTCTAAAGCAGTATTAAAACTGTCTCTTGTCTTTGTTTACTTAAGCTATTATCAAACCCAGGATAATAGGAGAGGTCAATCAGAAAACTTCCAATTATAAGGTAGCCTTTGACTGTTCAGCTCAGTGACAATCTTACGTTAGTTTAAGGCACAATCTTTCAGCAGAATTGTTTCTTCTGTTGGCCTTTCCCTAGAAGTTGTTTATCAGTAGTAATCAGGGAAAGTAATTTTGTGACACATCGATATTTAAGTACACATTATCTGATGATTTCTCTTATCCAACAAGAAGAGTGTTGCTGCTGTCTAGTGTGAAACTGGCTGCGTTGTGATCTGCTGAAGATGAAAGGTCAGATGCATCACTAGTTTAGATCGGCGCAGCTATATTCGTCCCAATCTGCACGAGCTGAATGTACTTCTGAAGTGACACTTCTTTCATCAAAATACACTCAAATAAGTTACTCTTAAATACTTTTCAATTATGAATACACAGAAAACAATAAACATTTCATGTTCTCCTGTAGTCTGTATTAGCCAACAGTAAAAGTAAGTGACTAGAATGACCCCGAACTGTAAATCCAAACAACAATAATGACAAAGGCAGAAGCATGAGTTGGCATTACTTGTTAGCTGATTGTCTCCTGAGGTGCTCTGGTCATGGGATGCTTTGGCGTGGAGTCCTTCTGATGCCAAGGGGGAATAGCTTATCCTGCAGGAACTTCTGTGGCTGTAGTAAGCACAATATATGCCAGTCTAACAGCTTGCTTTATATGTTCATTAAATGTGCAGTTAGTGATTTACTAACAAGGCTTGATTTCCTCCCCCTCAGCATCCTCCCTCCATAAGCTTTGTAGATCACATCAGGAATCATTAGTTGCTGGCACAAAGGAGAATCAGTAGGGACAGACATAAAATCAGGAAACTTGGATCATGCTAGTTTGGGAATTTTGATATTCTTCTGATGGCGTTTCAATGGAAAATTTAGGGATGAAGGAGATGCTGAAGATCCGTTTATTGCCACTAGTGTTGCTTTCTCCCCTTCCAATATTTTGCTGTTATGGGAAACAGTTAATTTCAGTGGTTTTAGATAGTTCAAATAGACTTGCTCAGGGTGTTGTATTAACTTGATTTTGAAAGGTTGATTGACACCCTACTGAGAATAAAAGCCAGAATAAATGATATGAGTCTGTGGTGTAACCGGTTGAAATAGACTTTCAGAGTCCGGTTTCTGAAGAATTCTTCTGTTACTCAATCAAATGAGTTACCAAAGGAGAGCCCAGCTCTGCTCCTAGTGATACAGGAGTGCTGGGCAGCCAGTCATGGGAGGAAAAGAACAGTTTGAGGAAATGAGGTCTGTGCTTGTACAAATTATTATGCTTGCACTGAAGCAGACAGGCCTGTACTGATACCCATCAACATAAGAGGGCAAGTGCATCCAAACCTATCAGGTGATTTTTACAGTGGCTTACTGCAAAGTATGTTTCCTCATCTGGTCAAAACACACTGGCACATCTCCCTGATAGCATGGAGGAGGCCCCCTCCAGATTAAAATGTATTATTTTGCGGAGCAGCTGAGGAAATAGATACTCTCTTGGAGACCTTTTGTCTCCTGGGCTGCTTATGACCAAATGTTTCACTCGCTTCTCCAAAGCACTGAAAAACCTCAGCCATTGGCCTCTATTTTAATATTCTGTCTGGATACTTTGTCACTTAGCGTTCAAGAAAATAGCTCATCTCACTTACATGTCCCTTTCTTCTTTCCACATCATATTACTTGACACCTGACTAACACCACTCTGAACTTTCTTCCTCACTTCTCTTCCCTGATTGAAAAAACTCCCACAGTGGAAGAAGAGTAATTTTTCTTTCTTTTTCTTCTTTTGAGTTAAAAATCTTTGTGACTATATTTATGCTTTCTTAGCTGTGTTCCCAGTTTGTCCAATGTTGCTGCCTGCAAGTGCATAGGCCACTGACTGCATCCCTGTTTGTGCCCAGTGATTAGAGCAGTCCCAAAATAGATTTCTTCATGCTGGTGCACACAGACTGCTGGTTTGAAAAATTGGAGTTAACAGCACACATGGGAAAAGACAGTGGCACGCTTGGCTCTATTTATGTGATCATGTGCAGACACTGTTCTAAATAATGGTGGTAATGAGACTAGGAGAAAAATAATGTTAATGACTGAAAATACAAGGCCAGTCCCTTGAGTCCTCCCCAGAGTAACACTCTTCGTAAACACTCTCAGAGTGTCGGTCTCATTACTATACTGTCCTTTCAGAGAGGCAGCCTTACACCTCTTTGCTACAACACCAGTGGTCTATCATCATCGAGTCTTTATCTAGCAGGCATGCCAGTGTTTGCCTATTTTTTTCAATAAATACTTTCCAGAGAGGAATTTACTACTATCTGTAATGGCGTGCAGGGGCTTGGTAGCTAATGGCTGGGTCACAGTCTCAAGTGAGATTTACATTCTCAGCTCCTGCTGAGCTCAGAGAGACCTGAGCACCAGCTGCCTCTTTTGTTCTTGCAAATATTCCCTCTTGTTAAATTGTCTCCTCTTTATCCTTTTTGGTAGATTATAATTTTTACTGAATTTTCCTGCAGGCGATAGCAATTGAGCAGAGCAGGGAATAGGGACAGAACGGATCCAATGTTAATCATCACATGTGGTCCTACAGCAGAAAAAGGATGAAGTCAGGTTTTCTGCAGACTTCCTGTCACTGAAGTCTTTGCAGTTGAAGGAGGGCACGATATAAAGTGAAATCTTTCCTCACAGCTCTCCCACTCCTTGCACTCCCTCTGACTGTGTCTATATCAGTAAGTTTAAAAGGATTTGTTTCTGAGCACTTGACCCCAATTGGAGGAATTCTCTTTTGTGTTTGTGACTGTGGCCAACAGAAGCTTTCCCAGACAACCTCTGGACCTTATTCAGGAGTCTGTGCAGTACAGGAATCATTTCCACGGGGCTGTTTACTTGTGGATACCCCTTATAAGAATAAGGGAGCTGAAGAGAACAAATGAAGACTGTCCCATGCCCACTGTGACAGAGATGTGTCAGTGGTACCTGCGGAGGGTGGGCTGCTGTCTTGCTCTGGGGAGCCCATTCATAGTGTCTCTGTACCAGAGTCAAAGCCTTGCTCACTTCACTGATGTTGCAGGAAGGGAAGGATTCTGGTTGAGTTAGATGAATTTCAGCCACTTGGGTCCACCTTGTCCAGTAGTACAGGTATGACAGCTGCTCATAGTGATGCTTCAAGGCCCATCAAAAATTGGGGCCAAACAAATCATCCAAGTATTTTTTTCCTTCCCTCTAGAAGCACGAATGCTACTAAGATTGTTACGCAGTGACAGCTTTGGCCACCAGATTCTTTAGTTCCTGAGAACTTAAGGAGAAAGAAGCACATACAGAGTGTATCAAGTAAACTTCATTTCCTCAGGCCACTGATAAAACCAGTAAAGTTGATACTGCTGACTTATCTTTTAAAAACACCAACAACAGTTGCTGGTGAAAATGTGCTGACAACATTGGTTTTTTGTCTATAACTAATTAGTGCCTAAGAACTTTATGTTATTTTTGACAGTCCACTGAAGTTCTTGAATTGATATTTCTTGTAAATAGCTTCTAAACAAAAGGAATGTATTTACAGTCAGAGTTGATGGATTTGAAATCATGATTAAAATAGATTATTTAATCAGCCAGCAGAAATCCCTTACATAAGTCGTTCAGTTTTGTTTTCTGTTTCATTTGTACTTGCAAGTTATTTTCCAGAAGCAGCATGCATTCTTAGGGTACACATGACCATTCAAAACATGCTGATTTACAACATGATAAAGCTTTTGTACTAAAAGTCAGGGTTACTTTGCTAAACTGGCAAATGCACAATATATAATTGTCTACATACTTTAATTCCAAATGAATGCATACTAAGTATTCTTAACTTTCAGTATTTTTAATAGGTGAGATTTACTGGAATTTTTTTGTGTTTTTTAACCTCTGTCTCATGTCAGGCAATCTTTGAATGTGAACTAATGAGTGCAATTGAGATTCATGGAAGCATTTTGAATTGGTTTTATTTTCTAAACTTAATAAAATGCATTTTGCTACAGACAGAAAGTCCATTTAACCTAGTCTCTTTTTAATACCACCTAATAGCTGATGCCTAGGAAAGAACACAATAATGAGGTAAGTATATAGTAATACTTCCCCAGTGCACTGTACTGGTCTCTGGAGATTTATAGCTTAGGGACTATATGAGCTAAATTAGCTTTTCTGTGTTTAATAGCCCCTGATAGATACATTCCCCCCCCCTTACATTTATTTTTCTGAGTGCTTAATGAAGCTGGTAGGATTTTTAGCATGTCTTTCAATAGCATGCAGTTACACTGCTGAATAGTGTGCTGCATGAAAAAGGCTCCTTTTGCTGTTTTTATCCCGTCACATGCTGATCTTATTGATTTCATTTTATTTCTATTAGAAGAAACAGTGAACAGTTATTTCCTATTCACTTGGTGCAAGCTAATGAGGATTTTAGTCATCACACATTTCTCTAGATCCTGAAGAGTCCTGGTCTATTTAATTGATCATTATGTGCAATCTTCTCTGCGTCTTTGATTGTCTTTTTGTCTTTTTCTGTACCTTTTCTGATTGTCCTGCATCTGTTAACATGTAGAGGGAACCAGTTTGGCCACTGCTCAAGACGTGAGTGTAGCATGCCTTCATACAGAAAGCAGTCTCCCTGGTTCTCTCTTCCTTGTTAAAGATAGCTTTATTTAATATTAGAGTGCTAGGAATTATTACAGTGCTTTACAGACAGAGGAGAGAAATAAGTTTGCCAAAATGGATTTTGTGTTCAAAGCTAGCTGATCCATTCAAGAACACAACTATAGTTAGTGAATTGAACTAGCAGGTTTTGGTCATGCACTGCTTATATATTCAGAACTAAAAGTTCTAGAAAAGAAACTTCTGCTATGTTTTTTTTCATATGTTTTGGGTTTGTTTGGTTTTTTTAATTTCCTCAAATCCTAGTTGATTTTGTTCAAAGAAGAATGACTTAGCTTGGCATCTGTAAAGATGATTTTATTTGTGTCAAGGTTTTATTGGTCTTAGGATTTGTGTCAGGATGAACTTCTTTTCGCCTGATCTTTCTGGGAAACAAATGATGCCAAGTACCCTTGGAGAGAAGATGCCGGGTAGTAAGAATCTTACTATAAAATAAAATGGCACTTTCTTACTCCTGGTTTCTTATAGGCCTATTTGGACACATTTTTATTAAATGTATTCTAGCTCAACCCTGATGAGTCTCTATAGTCTTTCTTAACAGAACATTGTTAACGTATCTTTATTAATTTAGCTCCTTTTAATGTATTCTTCAAACCATTACAATTTGATACACATCAGTATTCATAATGTCCCATGTCAGTATTTTTAACTTTTTTATTATTTTACAAAAGTCCTCATTGCCTGGACAATTTAAATATAACAGTAGACACATGAAATGGTTTCTTTTCCTTAATATTTGACTTTACTAAAAAGAAAAAAAAAGTGGAATAGTGACATTCCCCTTGGCAATGAAGTTTGATTCATTTGTATTGCCATAAAATATTTTGCAGGGGCTCACAATACGTTCAGTCATCTTGTTTTCTTAAAAATTTTGGCTTAGCAATGCCATTAGTTTTGATAGGACTTTGGACTGGCAGAGCTGTGGTAAATGTATGATCTGTCACTAACAGCACCTGATCTCTTGCATGCTGAGAAGTTCAGTTCTTATGAATCTGACACTTTCTGTTTGGATCCTTAAGGCTGCCTTTGCTCAAAGTGGTGCAATCAATGATGGTGTGATTGCCTCTACATCTAAGGAAACAAGAGTGCCAGCTATATTGTCTTTCAAGTTATTGCTGTGGTTAAGTAGTGATGGCCATGGTAAAGCTATGGTAAAGATTTTGGTTTTTTGTATCATAACATTTCAATGATGCTTTTGTGTCATTAATAGCTGCCTAATGCTTAAGTGCCACCTAAGTCCTAGAAGTAATAGTTTATTTCAGTGAGACTGTGTAATTTACATTGTTTCTGGATTTTTTTCTTTGTGCAGTGTTCCATCGCACACAGTTAACAAATCCCTGGTTTCTTAGGAGTATGTCCATTCCTTTAAACACAACAATGAAAGTATGAATTTGCTACAGTCAGATGATAGAAAGCATAAAATCAATACTGAATTTTGACTATAAGCAAGTTGAGATTTTCACAGAGAGAAAATATTTTTTATTAGATGAACAGAAATAGTTGGAAGAAACAGGAAAGCTTTCAGGCCCACGAAGTCATTTCATCTCCTTTATCAATATAGGAACCTATTGTTCCATCCAGGAAGACATATTAAAAGCCATGTTACCAATAGGCATGTTTAAAACTAAAAACAAGTAATCAAGCAATCTTTTATGTTTTCTTAAAAAAATTTTAATGATGCATTTCCTTTCCAAGGCAAAATCTTTGTAACGACGAATTTTTATCCCTGGACAAATTTGCACCGTAGTGTATTTAACTAACAGTTTCTCTTTCAATGGTTGCCTGTCTTCCTATTTAGGCTGTATTGTGCATGTTAGCCTCAGCTGGGGATTTGAGCTTTGATTGTAACTGTGGAGTGAACTGGGATCTACATTTCGTCTGCTCTAGGTCACCCTGTGTAATGAGGGCATTTAGCTGGAGGGTGAATAGACAAGGGAAACAATGGAAAGTGACTTCACTAACCTATTCAATCAGGCTGTAAATAAATATCAAATATTTTACAGTTGTTTTCTTATGAAATGTTAAAGAACATGCAGTGTTTTATATCCTGATGAAAAGGGTTTAAGGGCAAAGGCTGCCGATGCAAGATATAACGGATGAAATATGTGATTTTGTTTCAATCCTTTCCCATTCTGGTCTTTGTAATTACAACCCTGGGCATTGTGTAGAGAAGCTGCCGATTTTCAAAACAATCTGGTGCATCTGTTTAAGCATATTAGAGAAACTTGGTATGGCATGAGAGCTGGGTATTATTAATAGTACGACTGTTTACAGTTGTCAAGAATGACTGGCAGGCAAAGGTAAGTGACAAAAGCCATAAACACTTGCTTCTGAAATCTGTAGATACCTGTCTTGCTGGAGCATCTCAAACTTGTCAAACTTGCTATAATGAACCACATTTTAATGAACCACATTTCAAGACTACTCTGATGAAATAAGGGTCTGATCAATAAAGAGAGTAGGATGACTCCTAGTGGTCCAAATAAATTTGTCTTATGGTTTTGTACAGAACTGCCTGAAATGCAAATCTCTCTCCTTTCTATCTGTCCTTCCTCCTTAGGTTTTTCCCATTCTTGTTCTCCCATAGCCTTGGGAGCATAATCAGCAGGATGCTAGAGAAAATGAATAACTCTTTAAGATTAGTTAGACTAGGTATCTGTGCTTCACCTTCCCACTCACACATTGAACACTGTTTCCCAAGCAGAGAGGACAGTTCTGGCCACCTCGGGATCCTGTCCTACGATCATGATGTTGCTTTAGCCCGAGAGGTTAATCCATGCCTTACACAATATGGGAAATGAGCAGTGACGCACTCCATGCTATTCAGGGGGTCAGATTGATCCCAGCTGTTCCTCTGGGCTCAGAGGGAACGAATTCACCCATTTGCTTGCATGTAAAGTCATCAGCTGTTGCATTGGGGTTGTCAATGTATCTACTCCTAGTCATTTCAGTGGTATTTTCTTCCCCTTACATCGGTCAAAGAACCACTGGCAGGTGCTGAAGAGACAGCCTGATCCTCTTGCCCACACAAAGGATGTCAGTAATTAACGAGCTGGTGCACTGAAAGTGAAAAGAAAAATGAGAGGGAGGAACACATTCATTAACTACCTGAATGATCACTGTTGTCAGAAAGTTGAATGCTATGGATTTACAATTTTGGCTAGCACCTTCAAGGTTTTCAAAATAAAATGGTGATGCTAAATGAGAGAGACTGTCACAGGGTACAATTAAAGGGATGTAAAAGAGTTGTGTTAAGTTTGTGTGCACAGAATATAAAGGAGTTGTGATACAGTAACAGGTCTAAGTGTCAATGTGGTTCTTTGCAGTAGGAGTTCCCTTTCAGTGAAGTTTTTTAGGAAAAATCTGTAGTAGAAGTCTGGACTTGCTACTGTAGCTTTCATGTGCCATACTGCCAGGGAGAAATCACAGCCCTGACTTAGGTGTCTCTTCCATCTGCTCTGCATCAGGAGCTTCTTGGCACCTGAAAATGAGATGCAGTAAAGTTCTTGTTTTATTAAATCTTTCACATAATATGCTTAAAGGTTAGCTGCCTAAGGAGTGCTGTGGCTGCTGGGTGATCTGCTTGTTCTTCCATTTCTTCAACAAGTATCTAATGAGGCCATTGAAATGGAACGGTATCAACTGCAGTTCAGTAGTGCTATTGCAGAATAGTGTTTGTCCAAGACAGATCACATGCTGTTATTTCCTACCCGTATTTCTATCTGCTGAAAGTTCATTTGAAATGTTTCTTAATCATCCTTCCATTAAAGAAAAATATCAATTTGACACTCTGTACAACTTAAGTGATAGGTGCTTTCACTCCAGTTCACAGACCATTATGAATGTGTTAACATGTTCCAGGTGACTTCACGCAGATCACGTCATTTGGATAGGAAAACTGTCAGTCTACTCATCTCAATGCAGCTCTATTAAATTTGGTATATAAAATCTGCATTTCCTGGTTTTTGTCCAGTTCAGTAGCACTAACCCACAGGAGGCACTTGCAGGGGCCCACGGCAAATGGGCTTTGATTAAAGCTTGTTTTTTGCATATTCCTTTCACAAGAGTGTGTGAAGAAAAGGAGCCACCAGAGGCCTGAATCTAAGGATATGGGTTACCAGCTAGCAGCTTGTTGCCTACAAGAGGAAGGTTTAGTGAAATAATTGTGAGGTTATATTTCAATTCAGACTGCAATCTTTCTTAAAAACAATACCACAAAGATGTAATAAACTTACAGAGTTAGGCCAGGAGATATGTACAACTTCCCACATCCTGGAAAAAACTACATCCATGGGTTTGTGGTTTTGGGTTTTTTCCTTCCCCAAGGCATGCATTTCTCATACATCCAAGGAGGAAAATTAGACCACTGAAAAACTCGAGAAAGTATGGGTGTAGCAGAACCAGACAAGTCGAACAAATTGCAGACATAAAGAATTCACCTGAGAAACCCCATCACCAGCAGCTGATGGTGCTGTAGCTTAAGGCTTTCTCTCCCCTAACTCTGTTGTTGGCTACTGCGAACAGTAGTTGTTGTCATTTGTGCATGTGGCAGAAGGCCACTCGCAAAGTTAATTTATGGTCCCTTTCAACAGACCCATGTTAGCTCCTTACAGTTTTGTATTTTAATTGTCACTCTTGCTAGTAGTTTTACCAGAGAAGTCAAACTAAGTGAACATGGACAGCAGCTCTCCTCCTGGGAACATTTACTCATGTTTTAGTCATAAGACAGCTTTAAATTTTGGGTTAAGATGTGAGCACAGGCTGGACAGATGTTTGCCTGTGAAAGATTTGGGGCATATAGCACACACTATTCTTGTGCATAGGTGTTGGATGTTTTATCATGACTCCTTAGGCTGTCATGAACTGCACCAGATGTTGCATTAGCTACATTTCACTTTCCATATCTGTGTTCTGCGTGGTCTGTGTGCTGTGGCTAGTAGTGCAAAGTTCCTTTCCTGTTTGCCATATGATGACAAGCCCAGGCTTTCTACCAACCACTATTTGGTGAAGTTCTCCAAGTACTTAATTTCTTCCCTTTCCTTTCAAGTTTCTGAGCTGGAGTGCAAATGCATGAACACGTCAAGAGAAAAAAAAAAACTATTTTTGCACTACTTCACACCTAAGTAAAACTAGGAAGAACTAGCAAATCTTTCTCTCAAGCACACACCCACATCCACACTTTCCATTTCATCCCTGTGCGCACACTCCTTCTTCCTTCTTGCATAATGCTCTTGCACAGAGGAGAGTGGGTGGGCTGAAAGAAACTGGCCTAAAGAGCTAATTCTTTCAAGATTTTGCTTCTTCACTGCTTAATCACTCCACCATTGTCTGTACCACATTTGGTAATCATGTGTACACATCTGTCTTTTTCAAACTACTCTTTTCTGAATGGTTACATCCAATAACCAAGTCTTATCTGGTAAAGAATTGAAATAATCTTTCTATTGATCTGTTTTCTTTGTATTAGGAAGCCTTTCAAATTTCTCTTAAAACTGTTGAGGTTTGGAGATTATCTAGCTCTGGTTAGTATGTTTGTTCTCAGTCAATGCAGGCTTAGCAGCTACATTAAAGTTTGGAATACAGCAAGGTAAGAGCTTTCTTTTACCTTATCAGAACTTTTCAGCACTCAATAATATGGGCCTTTTTAAGACCATCAGCATAGGGCATGATTTCAGGGCTTAAATGCCTTGCTAGTACTTTTATCTCCTTGGTGCCATCACAAGGAACTAGAGCAACGATGAAACATCAAACTAGTATTCTGTGTAACAGCTGCTTTTGTAGAACTTTAAGAATTTCTTCCTCAATGTTCCAGATCCACATCCATCTCCATCTAATCCACTGCTGGGCTGTGACCAGCATTGAGAGGTATAAGGAGGTGCACAGAACACTTCAGGTGTGTAATCAGAGATTTACTCTTCAGACAATCAATCTGTGAGTCTTTGAAAGAAACATCATCTCACTGTAGCCTCCTGCAGAGAAGCTGCTGCGTTCTTCCACTGTGTGCAAGTATCCATCATACTGATTGTCACAGCGGGAATTTGCTGCTTACCCTCAGCACGTTTTCCTGGCAATCTCAGGCACTTCTGTAAATGTGCCTGTAAATGTAGGTATCCAGTTGTTAGAGAATGAAATCAACTCAACATATATTTGACTGTCAAGTCTTGTGCCGACCAAAGGAAAACATGAATGAGCAGTCTATGCATACATAAACAGCTTAGAAGGTAATATTTTCACAGAAAGCATAATTGTTAGACTTCTGTGGCCTCCTAGCTCTAAAAAAACATTGGTAATGTTTCTGGGGTTTCCTTCTACTTACTGCTATTTTCAGTCAGAAGTCTGTACAATACCTGTAACATCTCCGGTTTCACTTCATCTTCCTTATTACACCCACTCTTTATCATTCCTGGGGACCTCAACCATTCTGTTCTGTAACTTACTAGCAAATACAGCACAAATTTACGGATACTTGATTAAATAAAAACAGGAAATGTAGTGGGCTTGCACTGAGCCTTGACAAGCAAAATAGATGTGTTTCTTTCTAATAAGAAAATAAATATAGCCTGTACAGAATCTTTAAAAAGTGTGGAAGGCTGTGGAACTTATTTTCTGTGTTAACAATGGAAAACGTTTTTATCAAAATCATTAATCATTTTTGAGTGAACATAGCGTGTGGAAAAGCTAGTGGCGTCCCAGCTCTGGAAATCAAAAGTCTCTCTCTCTGGGAAACAGGAACACCGACTTTGGCTGTTTTCCGAGGTGCTCAAATGAAGGATTTCCTGAAGTTAAAGGTTGATTCTCCCTGCTTCTTCTGAGTTTTAGCTTCCTACTGAAACTGCTACCAAATTATGATAATCAACTTGTTGCGATGTTGTATTGGGGTTTTTGATCCATATGAAGAGAAAAGGAGTAGGAGAGGACTGGCATTTTTACAGCCATCAGGTAGATAAGTGATTTAGATAAGTGTGTATTTGTATTTATAAATAAGGATGATGTGAAACCCAGAATTGAAATACTAGTAGAGTATATATAGGGAGTTCAAGATTACAGGCAAGGAAAGAAATACAAAAGCATAGTTAAAACGAATGTTGAAACCCACAACTACACAGTGACCGTGCTTCTGTGGTTTCAGAGCATTATCACCTTGCAAGATGATAGGATCTTATAAATTTTCCTGTTAAAATAATGTCTTTTCAACCATGGTATTTCTCAGTTTTATGTCTAACAAGATTATCAAGTGTCTTCTATGTGTGAAAAATTAAATTCTGAAGTTTAAAAGTGTAATGATTGGATCTTGTTTGTTTTCTTAGGAAGCCTGTATGGCAGAATGACTGTTCATGAGAGCTGGAACTGTGTAAAAATCAATCATATCTTGAAGTGTGAAACTCTGATATTTTTACCTCCCATGCCTGGCATTCAAAGCCCATTTGGTTTTCCTCCCTGCCAAGCCCTGCATGGTGATTGGCCTCACAGGAGCACTGGGACACTCTGGGTATAGGCATAAGCTTTTTGGACTTATGCACAAAGTCATTAGGATTTTTTTTTCCTCTTTAAACGTTACAGCATTTAAACGTTACAGGTTTTTAGAAATGCCAGTTTATGGAAGAAGTTAAAGCACAGTGTGTGGTTTAAAGCTGGGACAATTGCAGAACTCTGTCTTACCAATTATCTTCTTTAATGACAACACTCATTTGTCCACCCTTCATGATGCAATAGTCATAGAAAGGGCTCAAAAGACAAAGTGTCCACTATTTTTTTTCTGGGTAATTGAATCAGAATTTTCCCCTAGTTGTTGTTTTGTTGTAGTCATTTTGGTTTTAAGTACATTTAATTAATTAGATCCCACAGAACATGTTTAGTGGTAGAAGTATATCCAGTTCAGACCAAATTGCAATAATCACGAAGAAATTCTGCAATGTTGACCAAAAAAACCCATCCTTAGAAAGGTATTTAAAAGGATTAAGTTGGCTCATGACAGGTGTAATGGCCTCTAATGGACCTGGGCAGCCTACCAGGCACTCATCGCAACAAATATGCTGACAGGTCACCATGGTTTATGTCACAAGATTAAAATTACTCAAACTTGTCTATCTGCTGATTAACTTTTTTCCCTCTATTATATTCTTCCCAGTCTGGAAACAGGGAACAAAACCACAAATTTTACATGTAATTTAGTCAGTATACAGAGAGATTGCATTTTGTTGAAAGAAAAGAAAAAAGAGAAAAATTTGACTATTGAAAATAAATTCATTCCAGAGAATCATTTTTTACAGAGATGCACAGAAGGAATTTAATTATAAATTTCTTTGCCTGTATCATGATGAATATGACCCAAGAATACCTCTTCTGTGGGGCTTTTAATTTTTACACCAATAAAATTCTGTTTTGTCTTCTCTCCTATCTTTGCTACTGCACCTTCATCCTTTAAAATGCTGTCTTGACCATCCACACTTCTTTCTTGTAACCAGGAAATGAAGCTGCTTTTCTAGATCAGGTTTCCAATGCTGCTAACTGTACTCTTTGGATCTTTTCTGCTCAGTATGTTATTTATCTCATTTTGGAGCTACTTTTTATGTTCTATCAACCCATTGAACTCTCTCAGAACATTTTAATTCAGGTTTATAACATGTCCCCGGTAGCCATGGAAATGCGGTCTTATGTATGGTCAGCACTTTCAACACAGAATAACCCAAAGAGCATCCAGATTAAATGGGAATATGGATGCAGAGAGGAGGAATGGGCAAACACAGTGAACAGCATAATGGCTGTAATGGAAATGGTTTTGATATATTTTGTGTGAAGCTGCTTACGTTTAGTAGTCAGCTCCCCTGATTTGAAGAAGTGAGGAAAGGTGGGCAATGCAAGGAAGTGAAAGGAGAAGAACAAGGAGGCAGGAGGGAAGGAGCCAGCACCCACCAGAGACAAGTGGGCAAACTCGGGAGAAGCACTTGCAATTTTCACCCTCCCTTCCTGGTTGCTTTTTCAACTGCGCTTCCCAAAGCTGCAATCTGCAGCAAGACTCTCTCATCTCTCCCTATCTTCTATCAAACGCCTCCACATTTTCTCCTCTCTCCATTATGCATAGGAATGCCTTTCACAAAGCATTGCAAAACTATTGGTGCTCTTCTACCTCAGATTTCTCTCTCAAATGTAGCTTTTGCTTGGGGCCCACAGAATCTTTGCTGATTATCAGGCCTTTTTGGGTGGGCATGTGTGCACACATATTTGTACATTGAAGGAACAGGGTCTGTTCTTGGCATGGAATTTATAGTGTTTATTTTGGGTCGGTTATCTGCAATTGCTTTCTGTATTGCATGTTCAACCTGAGCTTTACAGCTGTACTGTGAACACTTGTGTGCATGGACAGTGTTATAATGTGCCTCTGCAGTGCTCCTCAGAGAGTCTTTCTAGGCAACAACATACTGTTGTGCCTCTAAGAGCTAAAAATTAATACATTTTTTGTCTCTAATAAAATAACTAAGATCTCCAATGCTTTCAGTGCAGTGTAGCTAATCCCTGTCTGCTGTGGGTTGAGCTCATTGTTTATTCTCTGCAGAAGCAAATAATCCCTCACTTTCCTGTTTGTACTACACAGCTTTTTCTGTCTTCTTATATTCTCTTCTATGTCTCCCACTTCATGCTTTGACTCTCTTTTCCCTCACTGCAGCCTTCTGGGTTTGAGGGAGAGATTTTTTTTTTTTAGAGTAGTTGGAAAGTTCTTTTGAGATAAATCTGTTGTGCTTATCTTCATTTTAACTCTTCCATTCACACCAGCCCCCCTGCCTGCAGTTTCACAGGTCTCCCATCATCACCTTGGGACCCATTTTGGTGATCCCTCTGTATAACTGATGCTATGGTGTCAGAGACACTGTAGAGCTCTCTTCAGCCTGCAGTCATTAAATGGGGCTTTTCCATACCATCTCTCACATCCAGAGAAGGAGGATAACTGAATAATCTGCTCATCCCTCACTAGCAAGGCCTTTCAGATGTGTGTGTGTTGGATTTTGAAGGCTTTATATGATAATTCCCCTGTGGTTTTATTTTCCTATCTATGAAAATCTCTTTCAAATCCCTCAATTGCTAATGAACATTATTTGCCATCATTCCACGCTGTTTTCATCTTAACTAAATGCCTTCCTCAGCATTAGTCCATATGTCTCTCCTTAATAATCATACCTGCATTATATGAAATCTTCCCATTAAATCACATTTTTTGCATTTGAAAGTTGATTCTTTAAATCTGTCCTCTCTGTCTGACAGATGTCACATTTTGCAAAAGTTAAGTAAACAAGTCCTCCCTACTTTTGACAAGAAATAAGGAAAATCAGTGATTACTCAGAATGCCCCAATTCAGGCTCTGCTTTAATTTCATCGCTATTGAATGGTGTTTGTTGTGCTTCTCAGGCTCATCTGCTCCATAGGGTTCTCTACTTTGCTTCTGCAATTACAGTGAAAGAATTGGAACCTTTTTTTTATAACTATAGGGTAGTATACAATGATAGGGGGTCAGTTATCTTGCTCACAGAGTACTCTCATGAAGTTTTTTTCAGAAACATCAGTAGCATGAAGAATTGACTAGATGTCAGTCTTATTAACCCAAAATGTTGTAGTTTAAGCCTTGACCAGCAAGCATGATTAGGCCAAACAAAATAGGGGCAAAATAAAAATGTTTGGGACAGAAAAAAGCATTTAATTTAGGAAGGCTTGTTTCAGATCACACATGTTTGTATGGCTTGACAGTGGAAGTTCCCAAAACATGTGGACAGTACGTACTGCAAGCCTTTGTATGTGACTGAGTTCTCTATTCTTCATTAGTCCCACATTAAGCTGGATTTTCCCCATCTTGCAATTTTATACCATGATAATTGTGATGCTTTCACAGGATGTGACCCAGTTTTTGGGAGAAGGGGCTAAATAATAACTACATCAATTAGACTGTGTTCTTAACCAAGTCAAATGAACCAGGAATTTCAGGTGATTGAGTCTATTCTTGATGCTTAAATCCTCCTCAGGTTGCTAATATTTAATAATGGCTTTGAGGACCGCTTTATTTTTATTTTGAATGCAGTGTACAGCAGTTCTCAGTGTTGTTTTTTAACTGGGAAATAAAACCAGGTAAAACACTGTTAAAATTGATAGATTCAGCATTGACTCTTCCGTATACAAATTCTATCTCTAGCTTCAGATACCCTCACAAAAGAAAAATATGAGTCCTTCCTGACACGAGGTCTTATACCAGGACTGAAATTGCAGCTCCAGGGATAGGCAGCCTATAAAGAAATAGACCCAGGGCACTAAGCTAAATGTAATGAGCTATGACATCTGTATCTAATAAGTGCTCTGTATTTGTTCTATATTGGAAGAAATTGAAAGAAAGACGGTCAAGTCTAAATAATCAAGACTTGATTTATATTAATTTCTTTAGTACTCATATGCAGTCACTGGGAGGTCACATCAAGCCACACTGTTCACCCTGTTACTGAGTTACAATAAATATTTCTAGGGGATTATGATAAATAAAAGGAGCGTTAGTTTACACTGCACAGGACTTTGATTTGCATATTTAAAAGTATACAGTACATCTCGATCAGATTAACTTTGTACTAAGTATTTTTCCGTTAAGTGTTTTGTTTGGGTTTTTTTCTTGCAATGATCTGTCCTATGAAATTAAAGCCTGTATTTCTAAGAATCAAAAATAAGAAACTACATTTGAAATTCTTGAAATTTGAAGATATTCACAGCTAAATGGAAACCTTCTGGCTCAGGCTCATTGACCATCAAATTAGATCTCAGTTTTGAAGTACTTTTAGTACTGAAAAGCTTATGTACTTTTATGTTGTTTGTAAAACCTGGACTACTGCATTTATGGTATCCAATATTCTGTCATTAACTACTTATAAAAACAAATAAATAAAAATCCACAAAAGTCTTGATGCTAATGTAATTTTATGAATTGCACATAGGCCTGGTTTGCTTGAAAAAGAGCTCATGTGCTTTTTTCCCCTAGTCTTTCAGTTCAGTAATGGCTCGATTTAACATCTTTTTCTTACACAACAGTATCCCTGTTACCTGTTGCACGAGTGTGAGCTGGCCTCATCTCTCACAGAGAAACACAATTTCCGTGCAAAACGTGAGCTGTGCCCTGACAGGGAGATAAACTGAATGCAAACGGACTTCTGAAGATTTTGATTCTCTGCAAAACTTGTAGATCAAATCCAGCGTGATTTTCATAGTCCTGGTTTTCAGACTCATCCTTTGGATAAAAAAGGTTAAATTTGTCTTCTGCTTCCCTTCTCTCCTCCGCCCCCTTCTCCCTCTGTCGTCCCCCACCCCCGCCTCGCTTGTTGTCTGTATCAGCACCTGGCTCTTAAATGCAGTACATCAAACATCTTTTGAAGGGCTCAGAGATTAAAGATTGTAGGTTACAATTAGAACAGCTATAATGATGATCAACTCTCAGTTCCTGCATAATGAATAGGAAAATGAGTTACAGAAGACTCAAAGCTTTAGCCAAGATTTTAAGATTGTGATTTGGGATAAAAAAAAAAAAAAAAAAAAAAAAAAAAAAGAGTAAAACAGCCTGTGGTATTATTTTTTGTACGCTGGAGATTCAGATGATTCAGGTTCAGGCTTTCAGGTGCTTACTCAATGTGGAGCAGTTAAGAATTTTGCAGTTTATTGCCTGAGACACCTTCAAACTTAAAGCCTAGTTGTGTTTTCAAGTGACCGAAATGCATTAATTAGGCATTCTATTGGGGTCTAGGGTGAGGGGGAAAAGACACACTTTTCTTCACCTACTGTGAGTGATGGCTGATTCAGGCACGTCAAGTGAGGTGGTTATTGTGAAGTATGATTGATGTGTCTCGGTTTGTGTGATTATCTGCACCTCTATGCAAAAAACATATATTTTTCTTTAAATAGCAAAGGAGAGCCTCACAATATGCATGATTTTAATCAAATGATTCATCTGTGTGAGCTTTTAAAGTAATTTTTCTGTCTGAAAAGGGAGCGCGCATTAGTGTTTTAGTGTCATATAGCAGACAAAAGACTCCTTTAGCAAGAACTTCAGTTGGTGGCAGTGCTATGGTGTACTTCTATCATAAGGAAGGCCATAAGACAAATAAGCTTACAAACAATTTGAGTGTAGCTCTGCACATGGGCAGCAGTAGGTTGGTGTTTGCCAAAGGCTTGCAGAAGAGTCAGTGAGTCGGTGTGCCTGGCTGGAGGTGAGACAGCAGAAAGTGCTGAGGGAGGATTGAGGGCCAATTGTTCTGAGTTCAAAACTGATCCTCAAATCTGAGGAAAGACCCATCTGTAATAGAAGTAATAAGGGAGCTGTTGTCATCTCTCATGAGTAAAAATGAGCACCCTTTGCTCTCTGAGATATAGTAGAGTGTATGTATCTAAGCCACCTGAGGGTTTGGTATCTGTTTTCCAATATTGGGACTCCTATTTCTTTTCTTGGTCAGTGGCACCATAAAATGGCACCTGCTTTCTGCCATTCAGGAATTAAAACTATTTCAGAGCATTCTGAATATGCTATTTCTTGTGCTGGTATCTATCTCAGCCCATGTATACTGGGGAAAAATGCAGACTGAGTATTTAATATGAGAAAGGATTGTCCTCCTTAATGACTGGCAGGCTGTTTGCTCATTATGATTGTTTCCAGCTATAGCAAGAATGAAATTATGTGAGGAAATTATTTACCAACTCTGTTAGCATCCAGATCACCTGCCAGCTTAGAGAAGTGTTGAGGGTTACAATTCAGCTGTTCCGAACAGAAAAATTATGCAGGTCCAAAAGCAACTTTATCTGATCATTGTGCCACTCAGTTTCACCTACACTGAGGAAAACAATTCTCTGCATAGTTTCCAAAGCATATTGCAATTTTGGTCAGTTTTGATAAATGTAACTAGTTTATCGTGTATAGAGCTTTTTAAGTGTGAGCAGCAGGCTTCTTATGGGTCCCTGCTATGGGTTGTGTCCAGCCTTGTATATTTACATGTGGTGAACCAGAATAATCTTGGACTTAGAAGGTGATTGTATACATGTACCAGTCAAAGACACTCTTTATTATTGTGCAGGGAGAGTTTCCACTTTGTTTACTGCATCTCTATACTGCAGAAGGACTTACCCAGTCCCCAAGAAGTTCCCTATTTCAGACCTTTCTCCATTATTGAGTCCACATTTCCATTCACACATCCTAGTTCTTGTACATCTCAGTGATGGTTAGCAGGAATGGGAATGGATAAATGGTATACCTAGAAGGATATCTCTGAAAAGTAGTTTGGGCTCAGGCACATAGTAGATCAGTACGTGGTTCTCCATCTGCAAAATCTTGCAACTACATTGTTACTCTGTTTGAACACTCAAAACAGCTTAGGACTGCTTAATACTTTCCATACTTCTGCCCATTTATGCCCATATTATCTAGTCTGATAGCCCCAGTCTTCATTGCATATAATAAATATGAGTCAGCCTCACCTCTGAGCTGCATATAAAGAATACTATAGTAAAAAATAGAAATATTTTCCTCCCAGATTCAAGATACCACATTAGTACTTGTAATCACCAGGTGCTACAAAAATAGGTCATGCCTAGGAAAGGCCTTGAAATCACTGCTTCTTAGTTCTTTATCTTTGCTGCTGGCACTAAGCAGGATGGTAGGACCCATCATGCATCGCAAGTGTCAGGCTCCCAACATGGAATTAGGATATGTGCAAGTATCATGGCTGGGCTTCGCGAACGAAGATTTGGGAAGGCTCTATCCACATTTGTTGCAGGCACACTGGTGGCTTATGAGGCCAATACGAGACAGACATATCCGATCGCAAAAGGCACAGCAGAAGGACTCCTTAGATGGTATATTCTGCAAGACACGGTTCTTTCTGCGTTGCTTTTTCTCCTCGAGAGTCATCCTGCGTGTGTTCTCAAAGGAGACAGCTGCGTTATAGATGGCGTGTCTCCAGGCCTCCCGATTGGAGGCCAGAGTAGACCAGTTATGGTGATCAATATGGCCAAGGCTGAGATGTTGTTTCAGGGAGTCCTTGTATCTTTTCTTCATGGCTCCTCTCTTGTGGCAGCCAGTGGCAAGTTCACCATAGAGCAAGATCTTAGGAAGGCGGTGGTCCTTCATCCTTGAGACGTGCCCTGCCCATTGCAGCTGCGTTCTCAGCAACATGGCCTCAATACTTGTGACAGCTGCTTGCTCTAGAACAGATGTATTGGTCACAAAATCTGACCAGTGGATGTTTAAGATTGTACGGAGGCAGCGTTGATGGAAGCGTTCTAGGAGACGCAGGTGGTGGCGGTAGATGACCCATGATTCGGAACCATACAGGAGAGTAGAGAGCACAATGGCTCTGTAAACACTGATCTGGGTACTTTTCTTCAAGTGTTTGTTACGCCATACTCTTTTGTGGAGTTTTCCAAAAGCACTATATGCCTTTGCTAACCTGTTGTCTATCTCCCCATCAATCTTACCATCTGAGGAGATGAGGCTACCGAGGTAATTAAACTGCTGGACTGATTTGAGCTCTGATTGGCCAATGGTGATGTGGGGATGATGGGGGACTTCCTGAGGTGCAGGTTGATGGAGGACCTCTGTCTTCTTTAAACTGACTTCCAGCCCAAAGAGCTCCGCAGCATATGCAAAGCAGGATGTTAAACGCTGCAGAGCTGCTTCTGTGTGGGCAACAAGGGCGGCGTCATCAGCATAAAGCAGCTCCCGGACAAGATGGTTTAAGGTCTTGGTGTGGGCCTTCAGTCGCCTTAGATTGAATAGACTTCCATCAGTACGATATCAAATGTAGATACCGTCCTGATCATTGAGATCTGCCGTGGCCCTTTGGAGCATCATGCTAAAAAAGACTGTGAATAGGGTAGGAGCGAGAACGCAGCCTTGTTTCACACCATTCTTAATTAAAAAGGGCTCAGAAAGTGTGTTGCCATATCTGACTTATGTGCAAGTATAAACCTGATACTAAGGAACCACTTGCAGGGTGTGTGATTTTAGGCATAGCCTGTACATCCTTGGAAAATCACTCCAATGCATTAAGGACCTGGGTCTGAATCCTTCTATACCTCAGTTTCCCTGCCTGTTCAGTGTGTGCACTACCACCTCTTTCCTGTGTGTGAGGGAACCTCACTATTTAGATTGTGAAGTCCTTAGATCTCCACCTAAGAAGAAAATCTTATAATGTTTCTGAAAGAACTACCCACAGCACTATGGGCTTTTCCTGCTCTAATATTAAGCTTTTATCTTGCACAAAAAGGTTAAAAAAAAGGGAAAACCTATTCCCCCTGCAGATCCTTTCTGTTTGCTAAAGGTGCATCAGCATCTGCAGCTCTGCGGGGTTGTGCACGGCAATAATCTTCATTGTGTTCAACTCCAGTTCTGTGCACAGCAACTTCTTGACTAATTACTTCTGAACTAGTTTGACATTTCTATGTACAATTTAAAACATTCAGGAATAAGGAGATCTTTGCTTTTCTTGTCTACCAATTAATTATTTCAGGAATAATCATCCCCCAGAGCTGGGAGGAGAGAAACCTAACCAATCACAGCTTACGGTGCTGTATTGGCCTAGAATCCAAGGCAAGAATCAAAGGCTGTGTTTTATTTCTCCCCAAATGAAATCCCACTGCGACATGTCAGTACAATATTTACTTTGTACTGATTGCATTCCAGGCTGCTGAGCAGAGAGCAAGGAGCTAAGAAATCCCCATGCTGATAATAACCCTTGCTTGTCAATTAGATGGCACTAGCAGTGTCTGCACGTCGGTCAGATTTTACTTTAATTTTTAAACTTCACTTCCATCTCGTGGTCAGGTCAGACATTGCATGCAACAAGGATTGCTCACTGTCTTGGCAATTCTTAAGCCTCAATGTTTCAGGCCTTCTCACAAGGCAGCTTGTATCACGGTGCAACTGTATCTATTGTAAACGTGTTGTTTGGTTTGGTTTTTTCCATTTTTTTTTCTATGGGTGGCTCTGTGGGGCTTTTTTAGCCAAAAGCTTGTCCCAGTATAGATACAGCGTCTTTCAGCAAAGCTGTTTTTTTGGTAGTTTTTGGTTGGTTGGTTGGTTGGTTTTGATTTTTTCAGATAAAGTGAGGCAGATCGTCACACAGCAGAGGGAGGTTATTAACACACTAGACCAATAGTAGTGACTCTTTTCCACCCAAGCAGCATTCACACTCTATCTTATTGACAACTCTAAGAGGAAAAAGTCCTGCTCTCTTCCTTTGCGATACCTTGGCTATTCATATTTGTAAGCTATTAATTTTTGTTATTGTAGCACTAGTTTTTTCCAGATTAATGAGCCATGCAAGGGAAGGAGCACAAGTGAGCTGCCTTCAGAGAGAAGAAAGAGGAAGAGGGAGATGGATGCCTTTTGGCAGTAGAAAGACATTGTACTAGTTCAGCTATTAAGTGAGATCTCTATCATCATACCATATTTCCTTGGGTCACCACTGTCCAGTGTTTGCTTTCCTCCAGCACAGCTCTCCACTTCTTAGAAGCCAATCAGCCTTCTAAAGCTTCCTGCAGGCAGAGGGAAACTCACTTTCACTCGGGAATATTTATTCCTGTCCTTCAATATTTCATGAATATTAGCTATGGGTTAAGAAATAATGCAGGGGAAAAAAGAGTTAAAAATTACATATATCTTGTGACTAGAGACCCTTCATTTTAAAGAACTATGTACATGGCAGCCATGTAAAGCTACAAAGTCATATATGTTTTCCATCAGCAGATGAGTTAGTGTCAATGAGAATCTAATTTCTGCTACCCTTCTGTTTGGATAAATGAAAAGTGTGCCTTTCCGTACAGTATGATTGTGTTGTTTAAAAAACAATTTTATTTCTCACCAGAAGGCTTGATATTATAGGAAAAGAAAGGATCAATTAGTTTCCTGATGCTTTAATGATCCAGAAAATGAAATTTAATCAGATCAGCTTATCTTCTCCAAGGGCTCTGATCCTGCACCATTAAAATAAATAACAGTTTTATTATTAACTTAAAGACATGCCAGTTGAAACATAAATGCAAAAGTATGCCTTATGAAAGGTTATTAAAACTGTGGACAACTCACTGAATTACTCATACCAAAAGTCATTAATCAAGTCACAATTGTTAAACTTTTCTGTTTTGACTGTTTTCTTTCCTGGGAGATTGTGAGTCATGGCCCAGTAACTCAGTTTATATCCCAGAAAATAAACTCTGTTTAAGAAACAGTCAATGTGAAGATGTCTAAGAGGGGCTATATGGAACTTGAATTTATCTCTTCATTGCAGTCTGTGACTTTATCCTTCTTGTGTCATCTGTATGTGCTTTCTGCAGTACTTGTTCTGTGCTTCCACTTGTCATGGTTTTAAGTCCTTTTAGTCCTATTTTATTGCAAATTTGAGGTGGTTGTCTCCCTTGTAAGAGGTATTTCTGAGAAAGGCAATGGAGTATTTGATTCATTCTTTGGATCTTTGTTACTGAAAGCCCAGCCATGCTCTGTCAGTGTGGTAAAATGGACAAACTAAGAGGAAAGAATTTGAAATTACTTTCTGAAAATTATGATATGTAGTAGAGAGGCCACAAGTAATCACTTCATCAGTACTGTTCTGCACATCATTTTGTCATGGTATTTTTAACAATACATAAGGAAGAAAACACTGTTCAACGTAATATGCTCAGCTTTTGAATTTGGTAGGGCTCCTTCACCTTAACTTATAAAAAGAGTGCTCTAAAACTGAGCTCCAGTGCCCACATTATCGTTTAATTATCCTGAAATAACAGTTTTGTTACTAATTACATAATAACACCATCCACCCTTTACTGCAATTAAATTTGCAGTGCCTATTAGAAACTCTGTTGTCATAATAAGGGTAGTTTCCTTTATTTGCTTATGCTGAGTTGCAGAATCTATAATTATATGCATGGATCATCAATTTCAGACTTGTTTGTATAATTATAAGTAATTGAACATGAAAGCAATTTAGAAATATCAGACTATAAAGTACTCTGTCTATTGTGGAGTTGGAATAATCAGTAGATTAGAGGGATGATTATCAGTTAAGAAAGAGCTTCATAATTTCATAGTAATTTAAATATAAATAAAAAAACCCACTTCACAAATTCAGCAGCAGCTTGCCTTGCTTACAGTCAGGGATAGTCAGATTTTCAAAGTTATTCAGATATGGGCACATTCAGAATGATTTTGTATTGGTCTAGTGTGTTAATAAATTAGCACAGTAATTTCTGTCACTAGTATTTTTTGGACTGTGTTCATTGCTGTAAATACAGGCATTATCAATAGCATTTTTAAACTTATTGACAATACATTTTATTGCTGAAAAAATGAGAGGCCTATTAAATATTAAGTAAGCATATGTAAATTTCTTAATATTCACTATGCTTAGAAAGAGCTTCTTAGTGATTGCAAACAAACTTGCTAAAAATCTGGGTGCAGGGGGAAACAACCATTTTTCAAAGGGGTATCACAAAAAATACAGATGCAAGAAAGTATATCCCCTTAAATAGTCTCAGATCAGACCCCTGGTCTAGATTTTGTCTCACCTGAGAGCAAGTGCTCTGAACTTTGAGCTGGGCCAGAAGGGTTGGAGCCACAGGCTTAGCTGGATGCATCAGAAACCTGTGATGGTGGATCTTGCTCCCCATCAGGGGCTACTGTGCTGTAACCTCCAGGGTCCCACAGCTGCAAGCCATTGGTGCAAGCCTGGCTGCAGAAAGGAATTTTACCCAGGGCTGACTTCATCCTTCCCTGGCACTGAAGGCAGGAATGAAGGGAGAGGCAGTGTCCTCTTCTGAGCTGTGGGGGGCAGGCAGCATCTCTGCTGGTGCCACCCTGGGTGAGTTGTTTGAGTGTTCAGATGTTTCTGTGCATTTCTTTAGAAGGATGCTTCTTGTCCCTCAGTGGTAGAGTGGTGATCAGCTCATTCCTCCTTGGCACCAGAGGAAAGAGACCTGCCTGGATGCTCTGGGCCCAGAAGGGAAAATTAGCTCAACATTCAGGGACAGATCATCTCCTCTTTTTTCTCTTTACAGATATTTCTGTGGCTGCCAGTTGTGGTACTTGGGTATTTAAAGTGCTTCCCCACCAAAGGGTAGTACTTGGAGCGCTGGTGCCTCTCTCCCTCATATTCGGTGAAGTCAGCTGGTTATTTTGGGGATCCCACAAATGTTTCTGATCACAGGAGACAAATATTTGGGGCCAGATTACAAAACTGTTTGAAAAAAGGATGGTTTCTGTAATTCCCACCTCCAAGGCATTGTAGCTGGAAATGAAGTACTTCATGGAATTTCTTTTTATTCTCTCCCAAAAGGAAACCATCCTCTATAAGGTTATGTCAGCTTTATTTTGCTTATGTTTTCTTTCTCTTATCTAAACATAAAAGCAATAAAGTTTAAAAGATAGGCAAATTTCCTTGGATCAGTAGTATTTTCTACCAACACTGAACTGAAAGTTGAAAGGAGCAAAGTGAGCCAAACTCAGCAAAACCCACAAAACATGGGCAAACATAGCACCACCTCCACAACACATGAAAGGAGATTTGCTTGCAGTGCGATCCATGGCTATTTTTTGTGTTGATGGTGAGATTTCAAACCTAGATGTGTTGCTGCCCAGCTCTGTGTGGTTTGGAAGTGCCACTGTGTGCCCGTGTGCCGCATGGATTTTGTAGCACTGACATCTGGTGGCAAGAGGCAATATGAGCCCCAAGTGGCAGTCCGGCAAACAGGGCTGCAGCAGTCCACACACGCTTCTCATCCCCAGAGTTTTTATGTATTTTCCAATAAGTACAGCACTTTGTAAAATTAAATGACTGTGGAAGATTTGGATTGTCTTAATGCTGCCACAGGATAATGTTAAGTAATAATTAAAAGCTGATGATAATAAAAACCAAGTAGCAGCCATTAAGGGGTATTTAAAGTTGAGGGAATGGGGAAAAAATGAAGATGAAAATGCAAATTCAAGATATTTAAACTTTAAATTTTGAGAAGAAATGTTTTGTACGGTCTAATAAAGTTATTTGACATTCACCAATACAAATTTTGAAAAGTCTGTAAGGGAGAATTCTCTTCTGCTCTCTCCTTCTTCTTGTTAGGATTCAAAAATATTAAGCGGTGTGTTGTCTTTCTTTCCTAACCGTGTTTTTCCCCTCCTCTTTCCTGCGACTTTGCATCCAGTGAGTGTGTCAGGCTTGCAGCTGGCTGTTGTCAGAGCTCCAATGAGCAGTGCCAAAACCAGGAGTTCAAACTCATGAGACATGCCCCCAAAGACACTAAAACTTCTGGAGGTATTTTTAAATTACATTTGCAGTGCTTTCTATTTGCACTCTGGAGTTTGAGATATGAGCGATCACATATTCAGGACTGAGGCTTTGTTTTGTGTGCTTTCATTTTAACCCCTCCTGGGAGAGTCACAGGAGGGCTGCAGCTTGGCTGCACTCAACATCTGTGGAAATGTAAGTCCACACACACCCAAACCCTCTCCGTGTCTGTACCTCTGTGTTAAACCAGACCTTGTATTCTTCTAAGAGACAGTCACATCACACATGGCCCAAAATAGTAGTGATCCTTAATAGCATCCCACTTTTCTTGAGTATGCATTCAGATCTTTAGAGAAACTGTTCACAGGATAATGTTTCATATTATTAGTCTCAATCAACAATAGCCTAAATTCTTTGTGAATTCACCATATTTTTATAAGGTAAAAGCTGTTTCCTGACAGGCAGTGCTTGTAATTCTTTGATATCTGCTAGGGGGCAATATATGTTAAATAATGTCATCCTTTTCTGTGTGATTAATGCCAAGACCTGTAACAGCAACACAGTGAGGAGGAAGCACCTAATGATTACATAGAGAATTTCTCTGCTTTTAGGGGTTAAATAATATATAACACTGAGATGGAAAGAAAGCAAAAGAACAGCAATGGCCAGAGATCCTGATTGTATTTGGATGAGAAGATGCTAGCTTATAGCTTCATGTAGACAAGTATTCCTTTGGTAGATATATGCACAGACAAGTGTTTAACTTCATCGTAGAAAGTGCAAAGAGTCCATACAGGTAAGTCACATTCTGCACGAATATAGTTTCCACACCACAGCCACTGCTGTGAACACTGCTGTGCTGCTGCTGCTTGGTGAAGTCTGGTGACTAGCTAAGGCTTTTGCAGAAATGTAGTCTCTTTGTACTGGATCTTGTAGTCATTTGAAGGCATAAAAATAATTCATTGTAAATGGTTCTAAGGATTTAAGCAGGACACCGGAAAATATCCATTATATGCAGGTAAAAAGATGTTTCCTGTTTATTGATAGAACCATAGAGAGAAAGAGAATTTGTACTCAGATTTAACACAAATTGAAGATCAAAGAAATAAAAAAGACCACAAGTCTCTTCACAATTCATAAACTCTATACACAGTAGGATGCAACAAATGCATTTTAGTTAGTGTACCTCTTTTCTGTGTTTATTAGCATCTTTGAGCATTATGCCAAGCCTATTCTCATGTTTAGGTTATTGTAGCAGTTACAGTATGTCATATTACCTTCCTACTCATGCTGAACTCCAGTGCATTTCACTTAAGAGAAACTCATAGATAAGAAATCTGTTTGAAGTTGTTAGATAGCATTGCTTTTATATTATTTGATTGTCTGTGAAATTCGGGAACACAGATTCACATATTTGTTCTAGGACATGCCTACATGCTGGCAGATGGTTAGTAAACCCACCAGAAACATATATTTATGAGCAATAAACTGCATTTGCAAGAAAGAAAGAAATTCACCATGGAAATACTTCAAGAGAGAAATGGTAGAAATAATTCAGTTGCTTTTATTAAAAAACATTTATCACCCCCATATCCTTTTAAAACTAAAATACAAGGGTGGGAGCAGTTGGAGTGTGAATTTTGTAAAACATAAAACTGGCACAGACATAACCAAGTGAGTTCTCTTACTTACCCAAGTAGTCCGATTGAATTCTTTACAAGATACAGGCCCTAGGGAGTGTGATGAGTGGTTTAATTAGTTTTAAACCATCATATTTAATCAAGCACTGTGCATTTTTAAACTGCTACATTCATTCCACTTTTAGGAGAGCTGTTACAGAGCTTTTTATCATTACTAGTTTATGAGACTTTGGATCTCTATATTCAGTGTGAAGCAAATCTCTTTAATTGACATCACCATGCTGTAAAACTGAATGATTATCCTCAAAGTCAAACTGTTAACTTAGCTTACAAGAAGGAAGAGCTGTTAGACATTTCTAAGCTAAAATTTTAATTGGAATATCATTCATCTGCAAAGCAGCCAGAGTTCATTCTATTTATCCCTATGATAAGATGCTCCAAAAGGTGTACATGAGAGGACAGTGGGACAAAAAAACCCTAAAAAATATACCCCTTACCAATTAATTTCATTTTGTTGAACAAATTTTTCAATCAGAGCTGCTATGGGACAACTGAATTGTTTGGTTTATGTTTTTATAATCTTCATTCATCAAGCAAGTATCAAAGCAAAATAATGACATCTTAACCTCTCACTGTTGTACTAAATAAGGTTTCATCTATTTCAATGAAGAAAAAAGGAGGTTAAAGATTCTTGCTATGTTGTGATTTTTGATTGAATACAAAGGAAGGTACATAAATTACATCTGTGTTGACTTTTCTGTATGGAAGTAGCATGCTTGCAAACAAGTCAGTTTGCACCATATTCTTTGCTATGTCAAGCAGGATTGAGCTTTGCTGATGCTATAAAGCCAGTGGGGCAAAGTCTGATTCTTATTTGGACACAAGGACTCTGCTGGAAGGTCCCCACAAGATGCTAAGAGGATCTGGGTCGGGTTCTGTGTCCAAGATTAGACTGCAGCTGTGTGGGGAGAGGTAGCCCATTGCTCCTGCAGACCTGTTATCTTCCTTCATTAGGTGTGTACCTGTTCTTCAGCCCTCCTGTGCAACATTCTTGGGGCAGCTTTGAGTCCTGGAAATAACCTTTTATTGAAGTTATCTGGACATGTCACATCTCCTAGTGCCACTATTGTGCTTTCCATAGATTCAAGAAAATATACTGGATGTTTGAGGTCAATTTTGATATTCTTCTATGAAGCTGCATATTTTTTTAACAAGCATAGAGTTAATAATAAAAATCACTTAATCTGCCTTTTACACAAAAGTTTGTATAGTGGATTCCAGTAAAAGTGTTTCAGGGAAGTTTCTCCTTGTTAAACAGTGACTGCCATGAAATTTTGAAGCATGAGATCTTATGGTTTGGGGTTTTTTTCCTAATATTTATTACAATTCTAAATAGAGAGTTAGTTTTTCAGAGTCTGCACTGACTGTTAGAGAAAACAAGAGACACCACCATGCCTTAGTACTTTAGAATATGTTTGTCATCCTTCAGTCTTTATCAATTGCAGTGGTAATATTATTATAAAACATAGAAATTCTGGTAAATTGGAGCCTTGCCTTAAAATGTTTGCAATCTAAATAGAGAAGGTTACCAAGGAGATGAAGAGGAGTGCTTGTTGAGGGAAAGGTGAAGTGACCTGCTCAAAGTCACCCAATTCATTTATAATAGAGCTGAAAATATGCTTCTAGGTGCCCTCAGAAATTAGGTGGAGTTTTTCTCACTGGTGACAGATTTAAGGTTTACTGTCTCACAGTCCTTCTGTCTAGTCTCAGGATTTACATCACAGTAAAATTTATAGTGATCATTCCTACCCCTGGAAGGACTTAAGTTTTCAGATCTGAAAACTGCAGCAGTCTTATACATTGGGAAATCTGTACTGGGTCACTTTTAGGTTCTTCTAAAATTGTATCAGTCAATTCTCTGTCTTGTACATAATATAGGATGAGTAATTTCCCCCAAAAAACCTCTTAAGCCACTTTGATTTTTCTGTATATGCGAAATTCGTTTGTTTGTTTTTGGTTCACCCGTGGCTACTGCCCAGGTTTGGTATGTCCTGGATTTATCTGTTACATACTGTAAGGTTGGTCAGGACAAAGGGCTGTTCCTGGGTGCTTCCCTGGGATTGAATATAGACAGATGGCAGAAACCTAGGTAGTGTAAGACTTGGCCTAATCATTTTTAATAGTAAGAATGCAACCTGTATACCCCTATGTGGTTGCGAGCTACGCTGGCGATGGTACATGCCTTCAGTAGGGTCACCCATGCCAGACAGGTCAAAACTACAGGGTCGGATACAATAAATCTGTGGGCAGGATGAGCTCATTAGCCTTCTGGCAGTCATCCTAGGAGAAGGTCAACTCTAATTCCAAACCCGGGCTGATGGAGCTCGCTTAGCCCTGTAAGGCCATCCATCTAAGAGAAGGTCACTCTAATCAAACCTACGTCCTGAGGACCTCACTGCCACCGTCCAAGCTCGCTCGGCCCTGGCAGATGAACCTCGGGATTAAAGGGTGGGTTCAGTTCCGCGCATACTGCATCTCACCTAAAAAATCCATTGCGCAGGCTTGAAGGCTTTACCCACATGCAAAAAGTCCTGTAGCGACGGGCAAGGGTCGAAACGGCAGGTGAAAGATGCACTGGGAGCCGCAGACCCAGCCCTGCATGCAGGCGGTTCAGGATATTGGTCATTTGAGACTGACTGGAGATGACAGTCTCTTGAGGCAGCACCCTGAACGACCAAGCAGCCTTTCCAAGGACAGCACTGCTTGCTCCACTCGGAGAGGGGCCTAGAAAAGGTGGCCTAAACAAAGCTCATCTCCACTTTCACCCGGTTGGTTAACCGCAGGCCAACGGGCATCTTCCTCCAATGCGGTCGCACAAAGAAAAGTCAAAGGCACGCACCTGCCTCCAAAGGTGTACCTAAATTAACTCTAGCATGTTGGAACATCAGAACCATGCTCGATTCTGCAGATAGCGGACGTCCTGAGCGTCGGTCTGCCCTAATTGCCCATGAGCTGGCTCGTCTCAACATCGACATTGCCGCTCTCAGTGAAGTTCGCCTTCATGAAGAAGGCAGCCGCAGAGAACATGGTGCCGGTTACACACTCTTTTGGTCAGGCAAGCCCAGAACCGAAAAACACCTCTCAGGAGTCGGCTTCATGATCAAAAACTCTATTGTTCCTAAACTCGAAAATCTGCCGACAGGTCACTCTGACCGCATTATCTCCCTACGCCTTCCACTAAACAACAAACAACATGTTGTCATCTTTAGTATATATGCCCCAACTCTCCAAGCTGACCCTGCTGAGAAAGATAAATTTTACACTGACCTACGCCTCCTTACCCAAAAGGTCCCTGCAGACGATAAGATCATTATCCTTGGTGATTTCAACGCCAGAGTAGGCAAGAATTTTGAAGTTTGGAAAGGTGTATTAGGCAAGCATGGTGTTGGAAACTGCAATGATAATGGTCGACTTCTGCTAGAATTCTGTGCAGAGCAACAACTCACCATCACTAATACTATCTTTCAGCAGAAAGATAGTCTGAAGACAACCTGGATGCACCCCCGTTCTAAGCATTGGCACCTCATCGATTATGTCCTGGTGCGACGGAGAGATGTCCGCGATGTCCATCACACCCGCGTGATGCCCAGCGCAGAATGCCAAACAGACCATCGGCTGGTGCGCTGTAAACTCAATTTCAAGATCAAAATCAAACCAAAAAGGGGCAGCATCCCAAGGAGAAAACTCCAAGTTAACAATCTCCAATCAGCCACAGTAAGAGACAGTTTCCAGACAAACCTTCAAACTAGGCTCGAAAACATTCCCACAGTTTCTGCAGATTCCTCTCCTGAAACAATCTGGCATCATATTAAAAACAGCATCCTGCAATCCTCCGAAGAATCCTTAGGGTTCTCCCTCAAGAAGAACAAGGATTGGTTTGACGAAAACAACCAAGAAATCCAAGACTTGTTGAGGAAGAAGAGAACCGCCCACCAAGCACACCTTGCACTGCCATCCTGTCACGCAAGAAAAACAGCCTTTCGTCTTGCGTGCAGCAAACTCCAACAGAAACTCCGTGACATCCAGAACAAATGGTGGATTGATCTAGCTGAAAAAACTCAATTATGTGCAGACACAGGTGATCACAGAGGTTTCTATGAGGCCTTGAAAACAGCATACGGGCCTACATACCAGGTACAAAGCCCTCTACTCAGCGCTGATGGTCAAACACTTCTGACAGATAAAACCGCCATTCTGAATCGATGGTCTGAACACTTTCAGACTCTATTCAGTACCAACCGCACAGTCCAAGACTCAGCAATTCAGTCCATCACACAACAACCAGTAAAATATGAATTGGATACTGCCCCCACTTTAGGAGAAACCCTCAAGGCCATACAGCAGGTGAAAATCGGCAAGGCAGCTGGGATTGATGGAATTCCACCTGAAATCTGGAAACATGGGGGCCCTGCACTCCACACCAAATTCCATGAGTTCGTGGTGCGCTGTTGGGAACTCGGCGAACTACCATCTGACCTTCGTGATGCAGTCATCATCACCTTGTATAAGAAGAAAGGAATTAAATCTGACTGCTCAAACTATCGTGGTATTACTCTGCTCTCCATTGCTGGCAAAATCCTGGCAAGAATACTCTTGAACAGACTAATACCCACTATAGCAGAAGGTATCCTTCCTGAAAGTCAGTGTGGTTTCAGAGCCAACAGGAGCACCACAGACATGGTATTTGTCCTCAGACAACTGCAAGAGAAGTGTAGGGAACAGAACAAAGGTCTCTATGTAACCTTTGTCGACCTCACCAAGGCTTTTGACACTGTGAGCAGAAAAGGTCTGTGGCAGATTTTGGAACGTTTAGGTTGTCCCCCTAAATTCCTCAAAATGATTATCTCACTCCATGAGGATCAGCATGGCCAAGTCAGATATGGCAATGCACTTTCTGAGCCCTTTTTAATTAAGAATGGTGTGAAACAAGGCTGCGTTCTCGCTCCTACCCTATTCACCGTCTTCTTTAGCATGATGCTCCAAAGGGCCACAGCAGACCTCAATGATCAGGACGGTATCTACATTCAATACCGTACTGATGGAAGTCTATTCAATCTAAGGCGACTGAAGGCCCACACCAAGACCTTAAACCATCTTGTCCGGGAGCTGCTTTATGCTGATGACGCCGCCCTTGTTGCCCACACAGAAGCAGCTCTGCAGCGTTTAACATCCTGCTTTGCAGACGCTGCTGAGCTCTTTGGTCTGGAGGTCAGCTTAAAGAAGACAGAGGTCCTCCATCAGCCTGCACCTCAGGATGTCCCCCATCATCCCCACATCACCATTGGTCAATCAGAGCTCAAATCAGTCCAACAGTTTAATTACCTCGGTAGCCTCATCTCCTCAGATGGTAAGATTGACGGAGAGATAGACAACAGATTAGCAAAGGCATATAGTGCTTTTGGAAAACTCCATAAAAGAGTATGGCGTAATAAACACTTGAAGAAAAGCACCAAGATCAGTGTTTACAGAGCCATAGTGTTGTCTACTCTCTTATACGGATCTGAATCATGGGTCATCTACCGCCACCACCTGCGTCTCTTAGAACGCTTCCATCAACGCTGCCTCCGTACAATCCTTAACATCCACTGGTCAGACTATGTGACCAACACATCTGTTCTAGAGCAAGCAGCTATCACAAGTATCGAGGCTATGCTGATGAGAACACAGCTGCGTTGGGCAGGGCACGTCTCCAGGATGAAGGACCACCGCCTTCCCAAGATCTTGCTTTACGGTGAACTTGCCACCGGCTGCCGCATGAGAGGAGCCCCGAAGAAAAGATACAAGGACTCCCTGAAACAACATCTCAGCCTTGGCCATATTGATCACCATAACTGGTCTACTCTGGCCTCAAATCGGGAGGCCTGGAGACACACCATCTATAACGCAGCTGTCTCCTTTGAGAACACACGCAGGATCACCCTCGAGGAAAAAAGGCAACGCAGAAAGAACCGTGTATTGCAGAATACACCATCTAAGGAGTCTTTCTGCTGTGCCTTTTGCAATCGGATTTGTCTGTCACGTATTGGCCTCATAAGCCACCAGCGTGCCTGCAGCAAATGTGGATAGAGCCTTCCCAAATCTTCGTTCGCGAAGCCTAGCCATGATAAGTTGATTCAGAATATTTGAACTAAATTCAGTTAATCCAAAACAATAACATTCACACAAAGAGATAATAGTTATTTAATTAACCTGATTAAACAGATCGGATTTTCCTTACTATATTAGTCAAAGAAAAGTAATAGTAGGGAGGATGAAAATCTCCTTAAGTCTCATAAGAGAAGGCAGTTTCGGGGTCAGACCCCAAAGGGGTGTCAGGAGTGCCTCTACCTCAGGAAATCTTGAAAAGGTCGATGAAATTATAACAAAGACTATTTTGTGCCCCCTGCACTGCTCACGCTGCTCATCAGTTGATTCTTTTACCTGATCGTAATTTACTTTTTTTTTAGCAGGGCATGGAAGTATTGCTGGTACAGGTGATGATCTATCTACCTCAGTTAAATGTAAAAGTGTCACATTTCTTCCTATATATCTCTGAATTCCAAATAGCAGGAAGATGGAAAAACATTCTGGAACAATAATCATGTGCTTGCCCTCTCCTGTTTGCCCAGGGCATTTATTTCAGTTGCTGCCAGTCACAGGATACCAGGATAAGTGGACTTCTGTTCTTATCTTATGGAACATATGTCCCTATATAGGACATATCCACTTGCAATTATGTTTTTACCAAGGTGGTTTTGTAACTTTTCTGGTGGAACCTTTTGTAACCTTCTGATGGAACCTAACAACAGGTTTTTGAAGTTGCTTTGTGTTGAAAAAATATAGTAATACAATTATTTCATGGATTGGAGCATCTGTGTTCATTTGTATATTCATTCTCAAACTTGACTGTGATCCTCAGAGTGAAGACAAAGTAAAGTTTCCAGTCAGGTCAAGTGTATTTACGAATATTTCAGTTTTCCAATGTTTAAGGACTGTCTTCATTAATAATCACACACACATACAAAATAGAAAAAGTATGATTTATTGTATTATGAACAGTTTTTCTGTTTATTTAGTTTATTTAGTTTAACTAAATACTAATTGAATGACTTGGAAACTTAATTTTATGAACATGTTCCTTTGCAGCTTTCAAACAAGTACCATGACCAAGAATTTCAAGTGGTTTTCACAGAAAAGTTTAAAGTAACAAAAAAGAAAATTGTGTTCATTGTAATTTCTTTTACTCCCCGTCATTTCATCTCAGATACCCACGCTCCAGAAAACTTAAAGATTTATTTGGTGTAAAAGTTTTCTCATAGATTCTTTGGGCCTCATACCCTCCCTCTCTTCGCAATCTCAAATTCATTAATTCTGGGGTTTAAGTGTACTCTGAACTTGATCAAATGAATAGCCTTACTGTGTTGTACCAGGGTAACTGAAAGTAGGACTTTGACAAGAAATGTCAGCCCTGAATCCTCATTAATGAAGTGACATCAGAATATTTTAATTTAGTCTTTCATTCCAAGAGTAATATAATTGATATAAAGTAAGAAACAAAAGAAGGTTCTGTATTTTGTTTGATTTTGTTTGTTTGTGGATTTTCTTCCAACTTACAACAACAGCATCAGGTACCAACCCTGGATTAGAAAAGTTGAATAAAATAGAACAAATACATCTGGAACAAGAAGCAGAAATACATTCATAACAAATGGGTACAAGCTGTGACAAAAACAGAGACCTGCCCATACCATATGAATGAATATAATGTCCTTCTTCTTTATACACTGTCAAAAACAGTAACCACCAACCTAAAATCCATTTCTGTGCTTGTGCCAATATTGATGTTGCTACAGTAAACCAATTTGCTAATTTCAATCTCAGCTGGAGACTTCCACTGAAAGCCTGGAGGAGTACATGGGTTTTTGAAATGACTGAGATACACACCAATGACAGTAAAAGACTCCCAGGACTTTACTACTCCCCCATCTCATGAAAGTTAGGAATTGAGCTTGTTGTCATTATCACTTTCCAACAGAGAATTAAAAAACTAGAGGATTGTCTGAAACACCAGTCACCTTGAAAATTAAGTATTTCATTGATTGTTGCAAGAGCTCTCCAGGTGGGGATTTCAGACAGCCCTAGGGATTCCACGGGCTGCTCCTGCTGTGTCAAGTCCAATTTATTTGCTTACGCGTATTGATTAATGTTGTGGGTGGAGTGTCACAGAGATTCTTCCTGCAGGATCAATCAAATTGTACATGGACAAACCATGTAAATAGTCAATAAAATATATTCCTACAGATGCAGACATGGTCACGTAGGACAGCTCTTTGGTAAGGTGTTTAGAAGCTGTTTTGTATGTGGTAGAGACAATCAATAACATTTTATTACTCATGTGCTGAAGTGGTCACGTACAGCCACAGGACAGGTAGATTATGTGAAATGAGCAGAAGAGCATATCAGGGAGTCTCACTCTATCCATTTGAAGATGCTGCTGCCATAAGAATTCTTGCAACTGAGACTCCTGTGGTGTCACTAGACAGTCCAATCCCCTACGCCCTGCACACGATCCTGTGCCCCAGTCCAAATAATTTGACTTGTACACAAAAAGTTCTGTCTCTCGAGTGTCTGTGCAGTACCAGCACCCAGATGATGTAACTTGATGACAAGAAAGAATGTGGATTTTTCATAGTAGATGGGTATAAAAGAAAAGCAGCACTCCTTTGGAGTACTCTTAAGGATGTCAAGCCTGAGATTCACAAGAAGAGCCCAGCACATGATGAGACTTCTCAGGGAGGTTGCACAGTTTCCTTCCATGAACGTTTTAAAGATGCAGCTGAGCAGCCTAATCTGACTTCAGATCTGATCTGGATTTGAGCAGCAGATGTTGTCCTCCCATCCAGATTTTTTTTATGATCCTGTGATAAGAATACAACAGAAACACAAGATTATGTTTACATCTTTATCAGAGGTGAAAGCTGCACACAGAAGGAGAATGGAGACTCATCAGAATAAAGGTGCTTTGAATACTGTTGCTCAGTGACATTATGCAGGACTGAAAGAGCTGTGGACAATGACTGAACCTTCTGAGAGACATATGGACACCTGGATGACCAATACAAGGTCATATTCTTACAGTTGAAAGAAAGCAACAGTTAAAAAATATGAGACAGTCCTCAGCAAGATGAACATGGAAAACTTGCTTTTTAGAAAGCAGTTTACAAATAAGTTGACGTGAGCTTGTTTATTAGAGAGCCATGGACAGGTGTCTTTGGAGATGATTTCTAATTGCAGAAACACACCGGTTGTAAATGATGTGTATGGAGTGTTTGGAAAGGAAAAGAAGAAAGGGGAATAAGTTTTTGGAGAGGTAAGAATGTTTAAGAGGCTCAGGTCACTCGGAAAGGAAGGTTCTGTGTAGAAGGAAAGGAATAAGAGAGGGATAAATTTATGAAATGGGGGGCGGAAGGAAGAAAATCAGGAAACATTCTAGAATGCTCCTCATGAGAGTTTCTGGGCATCTCGTCAAGGTTACTTCAAGGGAATAAGGGTCTAATATCTTTCTAGAACATCATAAAAGTCCTTTGACTTCATACAGACTTTTCATTCACATTAAGAAAACTGATTATATTTAGGTATTGACTTAAAATACAAAAGAGTTCCCAACACTGCCTGGGAAAAATTTCAAGTCTGTTTTATAGCCTTAGCTGTACTAAAGCCAAAAGAGGATATTAGAAAAGAGCTAATTTTAATTATTACTCTGAGAGAAAATGATAATATCAAAGGCATTTCAATGTTCATCCATTTCAGAGGACCTCATAAAGTTCAGGAAAAAGTCTGATTGAGTTCATAACGGGAAACCTTTTCAAAAGTACTAAAGTGGTTTTGGAATCTAAGTCCTCTGTATACCCAGAGGAAGAACTGACTGAAAGGACACAAGTCATCCTTATAGAGCATAGATGGGTGCATTAGGAACTTGGAAAAAAAATTTGTTGTTATTTTACCGAATATTAATATTTATTCTACCCATCACCTGCTTTTGGAATAGAACTTCAGATAGTCATGGAACTGATTTGCATCTGTAATTTATTCTTGCAAGGAATACCATGCAACCCTCAAAAAACCAAGGCTGTGACACAATTCAACGGTCTGCATGGCCCAGGAGGTTTAGGGTACCAGGCTTCATCTCTGAGCAGCATGAGATAAGATTCACTGATTTTCAAAGTCTTTTTCTGTTCTCTCCTTACTCCTCCCATGCTTTCCCATGTAGGAGTCTACACCTTGTTTGGTGAGAGGAGAAGAGAAGAAGATATAGTGTGGCAGATTTGATGGGAGCATGCAAAAAGTACTTACTCCTTCTGCCAAATGTTCTGCACTTTTCTCAGTTAAAGCTTTCCCCCATGACATTTTTCATGTTCCCATGAGGAAAGGGAGGCAGGGAAGATGGGGATCCTGCACTTTTAAGAACCTGGTGAACTGAAGACTTAATATGTCAGAGAGCACATCCTTGAGCCACCAAGACGTGCATTCCACTGTGGTCTATCTAGACTGACATGGGAAATAGCATATTTTCTTCTCAGGAATGCCTGTGCAATAAATTTCTAGAGATTAATATGTGCTCCAGACAAATGTAAAAGCTTTCAGTACACTCAGGTTTTTTTGAAGACGTTCATAACAGCGCAGTTGCCTAGAATTGCACTGGCCTGTCCTGGGCAGACAGAGAAAGAAGTAAGAGGTGTCTAAAAACCAACATAATGATTTGTCCTATGTCCTCTTTAATGAGAAATTGTTGAATGCAATAGAGATAGGAATGACATTAAATCATCACAGTCTGAAGTCAGACAAACAGGTAACACACAGGGATCCCTGAGTCAAATTTTATTTGCATTGGGGTTTTTTTAGCAGTGAGTTATTTTCAGCTTCAGTGAATTTTTGTTCTGATTTAGGGAATGAAAATTTTAAAAAGTGGGCATTAGCCATTTCTTCTTCATTCTTAATTCTGAATTAGTTTTAGAATTTCAGTCAAACACATCTGTGATTTTTGTGGAACAAAATTACAAATCCTCCAAGTCTTTGTTTCTCTGTATAAAGCATTTTAAGCTGTTCTCCACAAGCTGTTTTCCACCCTGAAGTGACACTGATCAAAGTAATGAAATTGGCACCAAAACAAGCATTACTGTGACTAGTTTCATTGAGTGGTTTACACATATTACCTGTGTAGAAATTGGTTGGCTTTTTTTTAAACACTGAGGACTGAAAAATACCCATCTGTAAGTAACATTTACTATGTAGGAGAATTCTTCTCTGGTGCTTCCTAAGGCAAAGAAAAACCTTTTTTTCTAACAGCCACATAGACACTAGCAACACACTATGTGGGATGCAGGATATCTTCAGAACATTTTATGGTGAGTCTGACAGAAGACAGACTTAGGCTGATGGTTCTGTCAGTCTAATTTTGAGCATCTTTTAATTAAGATGGTGATTATGACTAGCTTTCCAGAGACATTACCAGACAAGTAAAGATACTGAAATTGTGTATTAAGTTCTCATGAGAGATCTTGAACAGTTTTCCTGGCAGTGTGTGTTTCAGTCATCCAAGTCTGTTAGAATATCAACTCAAAGATTCATCCTTCTGCTTTTCATTTGAATTTTCTAAGTGGGCTACATCCAAAGTAGACATGTGGGATTTTAGAAAGTTCACGTGCAAAATGTTATTCAAAAACACTCTAATGGATTGGCTGGCATGCAAGGGCACATGTGTACACACACATGTGACTCTGTGTGTGTACCATTGCTGTTTACTGGGTGGTATCAAAACTGCCCCCATTTATATCAAAGATCAAGCAAATAATCATTTTCCTCTATCATAAAAAGAAAGAGATTGACATTCTAAATTCTCCTGTTATGGAGCATCTATTCAATATGTGTAAGTGGCTTCTGTGCCGGCAGGTTTAAAGTCTCTGGAAGATATTTGAGACAGTAAAGTTCTTCTATGACTTTTTGAGGAAATTTGATCAGGTCTGTGGAATAAGACCTTATTTATAAGTTTCAAGTAGATGAAACTTGTGTGCAAATTTAGTTGCAAACCAAGCTCTGCAAGGCTGGTGCAGTCTTGCATAAAATAGTTTCCTTTTCTAGTCCTAAAATAAACTGTTCCTTTCACACACATACAACAGCATTGCTTGCTTGATGGACAAGATACTCATCTTCTCTGAATCTGCATGTCTCTGGAGTTTAACAAGATGAAACCATGTATAAAAGCTGAGAATCTGTTCCGTGAAATGCAGTCTGGCAGAAATCTGTATTTGTATCTTCTTATCTTCTTAGCTCAGACTGAATGAGGGAAAATTAAAAAACTCATTAAATGAGTCTTAATTCATGGTGACCAGATTGGTTGGGAACACTGTTTGAATTTTATGGTTTTTTATAGGTCGGTAAAACATATCTGTTCAGCTGTATCGAGTTTTCATTCAGCCCCCAGCACAAGGCACAAGTTACTATCCAAACACCTATCTTCCTTCAGTTGCCTTTGTTCTTAATAAAATAAAAAAAGCCCTAAGAAGGGACTTCAGATGTAGCTGTCACTGTCTTGAGAGTTGATGTCATTATCTCTGTGATGTCAAGAATGAATCACAAGAGTTTCTTTGTTTCCCTCTTTTGGGCTGTTCCAGGTTAAAAGCATACTTTTGATTTACCATTTGAGGTGAAGAACATTGTTCTTTTTATGTATATATGTTCATTTCTGTGATAAATGGCACTTAAAATTTTATTGTTCAGTTAGTGACCTGACGTGTTTATTTTTGTGTCCTTTTAAGATCCATGACCATTATTTTTTATTTAGACACATTTTCCTTTGTCCCTTTGTTTCACCTGCCTTTAATAGACTGCTATCATTGTCTTTGAATAAATGTCAGATGTGCTTCTCTCTACAGGAAAAGTGCTTTTAATCTTCTTTGCACATTGCAACCTCTAGCTTTTTCTTATCCACTCTTTAAATACAACAATACTGGATGACTGCTAGGCTCATGTCTCTTTTAAGGGCACTGATGGACTCTGTACCGTTAGGATGTTTCTTCATGATTCTATCATCCTTTCCAGCTGAAAAATTGACAAGATAAGAATTTATAAGAACTGTGGTGTTTTAACAGACCCTTTATCTCTTATGTTCTATAATCCCTGTGGAGTTTCAGAAGTGGTTGGGCTGTGATGAAGCACGCCTAGGCAGAAACTGAATAACCAAATGTTCTGAGTTATGTTCTAGCATACACTAAGTAAAACTGTGCATCTTTTCATCCATATAAAATGAAAAAAAATTGACTGAGAGCTGATTGATACTTTCCTGATCTTGAGAGCTCCACAGATATCACAGAATTCGAAGGCTTCCAGCCTTTGAGTCCACAACCCCTTTTTAAGCTAGGAGGTGCAAATGTGCCCAGAAATCCAGTGTTAAAGGATGTGACCCATAAGAAACATTGTGTTCCCTGTCAGCATGACAATGGTTTATACATTCAGGCCAAGCAATGGGATTAAATACAGGATTACTACAGGATTAATCCCTTGTTGTGGTTTTAACCCCAGCAGGCAGCTCAGCCACACACAGTCACTCACTCACTCCCCTCACAGCAAGATGAGGGAGAGAATCAAAGGGAAAAGGTAGAAAACTTGTGGGTTGAAACAGACAGTTTAATAGGTAAAGCAAAAGCAGTATGTGCAAGCAAGGTAAAACAAGGACTTAATTCACTACTTCCCATGGAAAGGCAGATGTTCAGCTGTCTCCAGGAAAACAGGGCTCCATCATTCTCTATGGTTAGTTGGGAAGAAAAACACCATAATTTCATATAGCCCTGCTTTGTTCTTCTTTCCCCAGCTTTTATTGATGAGCACAACATCATATGGAGTAGAATATCCCTTGGTCAGTTGGGGTCAGTTGTCACAGCTGTGTTCCCTCCCAACTCCTTGTGTGCCCCCAGCTTCCTCACTGGTGGGGTGGGGTGAGCATCAGAAAGGGCTCTGCTCAGCAAAAGCTAGAAATTACTGTGTTATCAACACTGCTTTCATTAAAGATTCAAAACATAGTGCCATACAAGATATTATGAAGAAAATTAACTGTAACCCAGCTAAAACCAGTGCATCCCTAATCACTCAGGGATCCTCTGATACTGAGTGAATCGAGACCAACAAGCACTTCCAAATGCACTGGCCAGATGCCTGCTAGACCTGTGTTGGCTGGTGAGCAGTACCAAAGAGGTTGTGCAGGTCTGCCTATGTGGGGGTGGCAGGGGCTGGTCACTTGCTATTGGAAAGCAAAGGGACAAGGGATGCATAGGGGCTGCCACGTCTCTAACTCTGCCTTCATAACTGAGAAGGTGAGTTGGGCTCTGTCTTTGGAAGAACATGAGTCTGTAGTCTTTCCTTAGTCTTTGATTCCTTCTACCAGTTACTTTTATGTCAGGCCACACAGTGTGAAGACTAGTGAATGAAAAAGCTAAATTCCCTTCTGTTTTTGTGGAGATTGTTAAGATACACTGTTGTACCATCACCTTTCCTCTGTACTTTGGTATCAATTATCATGTCATGTGAGAAGGCTGGACCAGAAAACACACACGCAGAGTACACTTGCACTTTCATGAGTCCTTGCTGTGGTCTGATGGGCTTCAGCAGCACTGAGCTTGGAATGAGAGCACATGGCTGTGGGATGCACAGTGGTGGACCTCAGGTCTTCACGCAGGTGTAGGACCTCATGCTAGGTCATGCAGAATATGTAATGTGGCAACCTACAGGGCAACAGCCCTAGGATCACCCCCACAGCCTGCTGCCTGCCAAGATTTCTTCAAAACCATGGCACATTTAGATGACAAAGGAATTTGGCCTGAAAATTGTAGCACAAGTTGTTCTTTCCACAGTGTCACAGAGTCAGGAAGACCATAACTGCTCTAGTATAAGAAATATCCACAGCAGAGCAGCAGATAGACAGTGAAATGAAAGCATGATCCAATCTCATGCAGCTCAGTGTCACACCTACCCTGATCACCATCAAAACTGTTTTGAAGAAGTCAAACTACAGAAGGAAGTCACTTTCCTACGTTCTCTGATTTCATCACGTTTCCAGCCCCGTTATTCATTCCTTGTTATTTCTACCTTTCCCCAGTGCTTCAAAACACTGACCTTTCCTTTGGGGAAATACTCTTTTGAAATTCAATACCTGGTCTAACAATCATGGTAAATGAACTTTTCAGCTCATTTTTACTTTAAAAGTACAATCTCAGTGGCAAGAGATGACTTAGTAGTTTTAAACCAAGTTCTCAAAGGCATAAATTAATGTGGAAAAACATAAATACTTTAATTCTTTCAATCTGGAAATCTACTCAGCCTGGGTTTTTCTGACTGTTTTATCCTGGCTGTTGAATGGATAAGGTGATTATATTATAGTTTTATAAATAATGTGTAATAAGAGAGAGATGTAATTCAGGTGGAAAATGGAAACTCAGACCCTGAGATTAGTTCACTTGCTTAGAGCAGGGTGCTAATAATTCCAAGGCTGTGAGTTTGATCTCCATATGAGCCACTTAAGAGTTGAACTCAATAATCCTTGTGGGTCCCTTTCAACTCAGAATATTCTGTACTTTGCTGGAAGATGGAAGCTTCTTGGAGAACAGTTGTACTGAAGACCTGGGAGGAGAAACATATCTTCTGAAAGAGGTTTGACTGTTCAAAAAATAGTAGATTAGATTTGACATTCCTGGAGATCTAAGAGAGCACAGGACTGCTGAGATCTGTACTTCCTCTCATTCTGTCTGTGGCTCAGTTTACAAGAATACATCATGCTTGCAAACATAATTCTTGCTTCTTTCTCCACAAATATTTTGAGTATTTTTTTCACATATTATTTGTTTCTGTGTCCCTAATAATAAATGTGAGGTTTCTTCTGAGCCTGGGAATAAGCTCCAGTGTCAGGTGTTTTCTGTGCTGCCTAGTAAGCAATGAGACAGTACACAAGTTTTATTGCTCTGTTGGATGTCCACCAAAATGGCACTATGATTACTTTTTTAATTTTTTTATTTATTTATTTTGGGGGAACAGGTGGTTAAAGGCTATGTTTTCCTTGTTTTTTTCATGACTGAGGGCAATGATCCTTGCTGGTGTTACTCATATGATGCCACCAAGAATGCCTGCTGTGGCCCTTGAAAGAGGTTCATTTAAATCAAGGTTATCAAATGAGAGAAAAAGCTCAGGCACACGGTAATGCAAAACATTTCTGACTTCAAATTCTAGCCAGTAACAACATTGCTGGAGGCTTAATTTTATGGTTTCAAAAGCCACAAAATCTCTCATGTGAGTACAGGCAGGTATTACACTGTTGTTAATTTTATTTATATTTACTTAGCCAAGCAAAGGATGACGTTGTTTGTTTACAAGAAAAACTGATCTGAGCACATGAAAGTACTGGGAATGCATGGCTGTAAGATTTAAAAGATGCATTTGAATTTTTTCTTCCTTGAAATGTCTCGCTTTGGGAGACTTTTCAATCAATGAGTGTCCCGGGACCTCAAAAAGGCAAACAGAAGTTTAAATGAGGAATATTTAAGTAGCTGGTTCTTCCTCCCATCCCACTTATCTTTCTTATAAGGGCTTAAAACCTGGAAGAAAGAAATGTAATTTTGAGGTTTACTTTATTGTTAAAGAAAATTTTGCTGCTTAACACTGATGATTTAGAAACAATTTGAAATGGCACTCTTTTTATTTTTTCCTACAGTCAGACTGAAATAGATACAAAAAACTAAACCTGACAAGCTGTGTGTAATTAATATAAATTTTTTCCTAAACCAGTAGAATCAAATTAAATATTGTAACATTTAACACGTCTGCAAAGATATATGCTATCAAATTTACAGTGCAATATAAATGTTCATAAAGAAGATTAGTCATTCAATTTTGAAACCCAGAAATAAAAATTAAAAATTAAACAACCCTAAATTGAACATTGATTACAGTATTTTTTCTACCCCACTTAATTCATTCTGGTAAACCTAGGGTACTTAGGACTGCTATTTCAGGACGGAAAGTTATCTATTCTAGGCTACTTCTAAATTTTGTGAAAGCCATGGTTCTGGAGGGCAAAGTGGGGGTTTTTCAGTGCTAAGACCTGAGCAGGGTAAAGAGGACCTCAAAGACCTTTTTGTACGAGTACTGGACACTCTGGTGTAGGGGTTGTGTAATGAATTGGGCCCCACTGTAACCTCTTCTCATGGTGGCTTTATATTCTGATTTTGTAGACCCACAGGAATTATCTTTAATCAACTTCAGTGTTAATGGTAGTGTATCCCCAGCAGTAATGACACAGAGTGCAGCACCTGGCAGATGCCCTGAACCCTATTCCATAGCTACACTCTTCACCTGAACTTACTAAATGAAACACAGTTTGGGTGTGCACAAAACAGACACTCTGGGTGTTTATGTGTACAGAAAAAGAACTGATTTGATCCACATGTCATATATGTTAGATTAATGTATCTTTTACGGCTTCTTTTCTTAAAAGAAAAAAAAATTGAAAACCACACGTCAATTCCCTCAGTGTCAGGTATCAATGTTGAGGGAAGTGAATTGATCCTCAAGCACCAATGTTTCCTTTTAAATCTTCAAATTATAAAGAAGAGATGAACCTTTCTGCTTGTTAGGAAAAAATACTTTTGCCATTAAAGTTTGCTTAATATTCTAAAGTGAGCTCAGGGAAAGAGGCTGAATTTGAAGTAATTTTACTTCTCTGGGGCAATGAATCCAAACAGGGAACCACTGCAATATCTGTACCAAAAATATATGAGAAGCTGGGGAACTTCTGGTGTCACTTCATGTCACAATGGAAGGGACAAGTGAATCTGTACTTTTCAAACAAGTGTTCAGAAATGGGAAGAGATTGACAAATTCTGTGTCAGCATAACATGGTAGCAAGAACTGCAGCCACATCTTTGGTGGCAGTTCAGATGTCCCTTTTGAGATGCAGCACACAGTCTCATGATGGAAATACAAATACATATGGCCCTGTTGCCCAGAGTTGTTGTTTTATCAATTACTTGAATGGGAATCACTACAATTTTGATTTAAGAATACCTTCTGTCCACTTCGTATGTTTTGCAAATCATTAAAAAAAATCAGGTATTGCAGCATTAACTCAGGGATTTAATTTTATTTTTTTCACTGCACGACTTTTGTGACAATTATTTGGCTGAATTAAAACAGAGCTTTCCTAAAGACAACAAAATGCTCAAAGTGGCTGCCTGACAAGGTCATGCATAGAGTAATAATTTGCATGGAGCTGGAAGAAGTACATATCTTTCTAGGGCATAAACAAGCTTTGAGAATGCCAAAAATTATACAAGCAAAATAATTATAACTTGAATCAAACCAGCTTGTTTCTTTTAACCTTCCCACATATTCAGTTAATTTATTGAACTCTGGGCTTTGCAGTTAGAGCTCCAAAGAGCTTCTTTGTTCTGTTTTGCTGCACTCCACTGCATGAATGATCAGGGAATGTAGCAGTGCCCTTGATTCAGATGTTTACAAATCACAGACCTGTGGTATTTGACTATCTTATCAATACACATGATACGGATAGGAACTTGTTCAGAGTCATGGTAGCACAAAGAGATACTGCCTGAATCTCATTACTTCACAAGTTGCAGGGATGTCTTTCAAAAGCCATGAGGTATTGCTTTTTAAAAAAAAAAAAAAAATATCCACCACTACCTACCTGCTTACATAAAATTACTACTACTTCTCATCATAAGGGTACATTACTATTCTTAATATGAGAAAACAATTATAAATCAAATTTGTAACATTTAAAGGCACTGAAAATACTTCATCTAACCCCAGCAAGATACTGCAGCAAATATTATGTGTGGGTGGCAAAGAAATATTTTTTCTATTTTCTGTAGAATGTGATAATGAATTAGGTGGTATTTGATGACCATGGGACAATTAACTCTGCCCTATGACTAATTCAATGAGTTGTTTGGTGTTGTTTTATTTGTGTCGATTTATTCTTTTAAGTTTATTTAGGCATCTTTGAATTTCAAAAAAAACGAATTCTATGGTATGTTTGTACCCATGCCATATATAGCTGATAACATTACAGGTGTATGCTTCACAGAGAGTCTTGCCTGATTTAACTGAGGCATCAGCCTGGTGAAATGCTGGCCAAATCTGTAAGGAAGGTGTTTTCTCAGAACTGTCATGTTGGAGGAGACTCAGTGGAACATGTTTCTGTGTTGGTGAAATCATGTGTGTCTTGGATAAATTACTTCATATACAGTCTGTTTGGGCCGGGGTGGTAGTGAACTACTGTATGACTCAACTGTACCCTGACTACTGTGAGGCCATGATGTTGGACAGAAGAATTAACTTCAGGTTCCTACGAAGTTCTGAATATCTGATGTGATATACATATAACAGTTGAAAATTTTGATGGCCTGGATCGGATAGTTGTCAAAATAATGTCTCTAACCCTTTGTCATGAAAATAAAACTCAGGGAACCTCTAACAAGGTCTTGTAGCAAGAAAACATACATTAGGTCAGGTCTGGCAGACAGGCAAGGTGTTGAAACTATACTGTTCCAGCATCACAGGAAGTGTGTGGTGGTGCTGATGACATGAAGAATTCCAGATCTGAGCAGCAACTTTGTAGAACTTTGTGTTTAATATTAATAAATGCATTTTCTTCAAAAATGTGAAGTTGTTCCATTAAGCTTACAGAGAAAATGTTCTGTGTACATCTGCAGGCAAGCAAGAGAAATTATGGAAGAGAAAACATGATTGCCTCTACTACCCAGAAGAGACAAAGGCTAAAGCATTCAACCATTAAAATAGTTCTGTGGTATAAAGGAGATTAGCTTGAAATCTCTTGTCAATAGACATATACATACAGGAAAGCAATTTAATGTGTCCTCATTTGTTAGTGTATTGAATTAGGCAGGGAATTTTGGCATTCACTGAGAGCAAGTAAATACTTTCCATGGCCTGATGAGAGTAGATTATTGATCAGTTGTGCACATTTGTCTATAAAACAATGGTCCCAATCCTTTTGCTGAGGCAGATGAATTTAAAGTGAACATGCAGAATCGAGTCAGAAATGTGACAATCCATCAATGTGATGGTGAGTTCTTTTCAGTTCAGGCTTTGATTGGCAAAACAAGATGTGTAGGGTGGTCAAAGAAAGAAAAAATACCAATCTCTTGCTTATGAAAGGTCATTGAGGGCATGTTTGCAATATGTTCTGCTGGGGAGCACAGAGATCTGTGAAACGTGATGATAGTGTTTTGCTGCAGAGATGACTGGGGAACAGTGGTTAAAATCTCTACTCATAATAAAATCCATGTTATAAATCATTATTTGGAACTTAGAAATATTTCATACATTAATTAAAAATTAATATATATGTAACCAAATTTTTTTTCTAGGAGTATTTATGGACCTTGAAACAGCAAGAATGATAAGAATATTTGAAAATTCGCATCAGAAAAATGTTATCGATTAGTTGATATTATTTTTGATCTCATTATTTTAAATAATTTTTTTCAGGGACAGAGGTTGGCATTAAGTGGGAACGACTTTTCACTTTTGGCTTCCTTGCCGAAAGATTGATTGGTTATTTTAGGTCTTCACAAAGAGATATTTTCCTCTGCATAGTATGAATATACCATACATGCACGGATCTGAATTTTCTGGATATCTACGTTTGTTAAAACTCCTACCATAGAGTAGGCAGCATTTGTGTGAGCAACTACCAAGCCTGAACTGACTTCATATACGGATATTTCATGGAGATTTTTGTCCTATCTACATCTATATATATCTCTATATACTTTCAAGAATCCATTTATATATATGTATATGTATTCCTGAAAGTCAGCACGAGTATGTAGGCTTGGGTGCATACATCACTTTGATGAACTGAACATATTGTATGGAGAACATAGGTCTCCAGGTAATTGTAATAGAGGGTAGAGTAGGTCAGTGTAAGATTTAACATTTTGTACGAGTCAGCTTCAGCTGCTGTTCTCCAAATGAAGGAGAGCTGGTAACTGCTTTGTCCTGTTAACAATCCAAGAGAATCTCTGTTACCCTTTTGCTTGACAAGTTATTGAATCTCCTGGAAGGCTGTGATTTATTCCTCTCTTGCTGCTGGCTCATTACTCATGGCTGCCCGTATCACACCCGTCCTCTCCGCACTCTGGTGTGCAGGGGCTGAGGGGCAGAAGGTCCCAGACAGGAGCAGAGTTGGGGGCACCAGGGAACAAACAGCCCTGAGCATTGGGCACCTCCTGGAAATGGGACTTCGGCTGTGGGTGTGCCAGACTCAGCACAGCCTATGGACAGGAGGGACAGGGCTGTGGCAGGGCTGGAGATGTGTCCTATGGCCTCATTAGGGCAGGGAGTGATGATCCCAGGGGCTGGAATGGGGTCCCAGACCGTGGACAGGGCAGGGGGAGCTCCAGAGCCAGGCAGGGATGGTAGGGCCTGTGTGTGCACTCTGGCACTGACAGCAAATGTGGCAGCTATTTTGGGGCAAATCTGCTGCCCATGTTCCGTGGAAATCCTAGTCTGCATGACAGTGCAAAGGAAGTATCTCAAGTTCTTACATGAGCTGAAATAAGAATCTTCTTCTGAGTGAAAACAATGCTGGAGCAGAAGCAAAACAAGTGGGAAATAAATGCAATGATATCTCACCTAACAGTTCATTGAAAAATGACCATACTCCCAAAATCTATCATTTCTCCATTACCTGATCAAGCCCTTCCTGAGTTTTCCCTACTTCTCATCTAAAAGTGACTCTCCTAACATATACATTAAAATTAATTGACTTGATCTTACAATTCTTTGGCAGAAAAAGGTCCTAATATATTCAACTACTTCTACTTTAATATTATCTACCTCACCACGACTATGACAAATTCTTGAGAGGTTTTAAATATGACCTTTTAAAAATGCTTCTATCCATTTTGCCACAGCTTTCCACTTCGGAAAAAACTGAACTTTCAGTGAGTAAAACAGACACAGGATTTCTTTGTGTGATGAACTTCAGGGCCATTAATACAGACTAAAAACACAGTTTCAAAGAAAATGAAAGCTGTGAATCAATGATTGGGCATCTTTATTCAGAATTCAAGTGTTTGCAATTTTCTTTTTTCCGTTAATTACAGTTGGGAAGTGAATTAAACTAGTCATCCAGGTTTAATGCCATTTAACTAACAAATGTTCAACTCCAAACATTAACATATGTTCATACCATGGGAAAAGTTCTTCTTAGTCAAATTATTGGTGTTTCAGCCACAAAAGAAATGTTTTTTTTTGGGAAATTGAATATTTCCAGTAAAATTGATTTACTAACTGAAAGCCTAGGTGAAAGAGTATCTACAGGATTTTCCAAATAAAAGAAAGGAAATTCCAAATCATATACATATGTATGTGTGTATGTATAAATATTTAGAAATTCCTGTTCCAACACCTGTACTTTGATTCACTCTGTGTCAGGCTGATTTTGAATATCTTAAGCTTTTTATTTTGTTAAACTCCCTATAATGTCGCACAAGCAGACAGGGTATTTTCTGTACAGTTCTGTACTCTTTTCAAGGGCTATTCCTGTTTAAAGGATACAATAACTCAGGCATTATATGTTTATATATATAAATTCCACTCTTTTTCCTCAACATGATGCATTTCTCAGTATGGCTAACAATATACAAGGTTGCCCTTAGAAACTCCATGAAATTCACTATAGATAAATTTCATATAATTTTAGTGGACCAAAAGTATACATAGGGGGGTTGTTTTCTGCTGAAGCACACAAGAAAGCTGAAATGAACTTGAAAGTGATATGGGCTCTTGGCTTCATGAAACAAAATGAAACAAGATGTTTAGATTGGCCCCTCCTGAATTGCTGGGTGTCATGCCTGGGTCAGTAAAGCTCAGAGCCTGAGTTTTTTACAGTAGTCACGAATTTGTGATTAGGTCGAC